>NC_091467.1:59561838-59891004 GCF_027789765.1 Dendropsophus ebraccatus | reverse complement strand
TGTATGTGCTAAATAGAACCCTATCTGGATTTCCTAATAAGATCCAGATCTTCCCGAACTGTGAAGGGGGCCTATTGGGTGAAAAGTGCTTAGTAAATTAAAAAAAAAAAAAAGCATGAACAATTGCCTGCCTTAGAGGAGATGTCTGGGAATAATTCATACTTGGTGATCCTACTGAGGCTGTGGAGGACAAAGATGGCTCTGTGCTCTCCTGTGCTGTTAATCACAGTGCAGGGAGCCCAGCACCAGACTTATAGATTTGGATGATCATGTGGGGGCAAACAGCTGGTCAACACCCTATCACACTCCTTGACCTACCTTTCAGCTTCTCCCATTGACTGCATACCACCCTTTCACTGTCCAGGCATGATGGGAATTGTAGTTCTGCAACAGCAGGAGTGGCTCTTGCTCCCCTAGATTTTCTGGAAAGGCTAATCCTCTGGTCTCGTGTCGGCCATTACTGTTTACACGACCTGCTAATCTGAGACAGACTTGGACGAGGATTTCCATTACCACTTAAGCAGAATATTGATCCATCCAGCAGTCTTGGCAGAGCCGAGGCTTTCATTAGGAGAGTAATGGTCGCTCCCCGTTGCATTCGGCCAGAATACCTCAATTAGCGTAATGCTCGGGTTGAAGACGCAATCTCTCGGGACCCGTTTAATGACACCCGCTTACAGGGAAGCGTCTGCTTTTAGCTTCTGAACATTGCAAATGGATTTAATAGACCGAATCAAAGATTGTATTACGGCTTTATTAGTCAAAGCCGAGAGCTGCACCCATTAAGGTTCTCTGGCAGGGGCGACCCACTTATACTAGCCGTCACTTCATTTCCTATGCTGTCTGAAACGCACAACGTTATTACACTTGTCATTCGGCTACTTAGCAATAGCTGTCACATGCGACCTGCAACCAAAAGGTCATCAGTGTCACATGATGTAAAGTGGTGCCTTGCACTAATATTACGTGTAGCACTGCCATCTTTGTATTGGGCGACCTACTGTAATGGACATGCTTCACTGGCCACAGCTGCCCCTGGGAAGATCAGCTGATCCCTGTTGCGCCTATATTCCAAAAGAGGCAGCTCCTAAGAAGACAACTCCTTTAAGGAAACCTGTCACATTATAAATGATGATTAATCTGCAATGACCGTGTTATAGAGCAGGAGGAGCTGAACAGAGTGATATATTATTTTGTAGGTAACGTTCTGGGATAACTCTGTTTATCTGTGCTCATAGAGCTGTCAATCACCAAGTAGGACCACCCACTTGACTACTTAGCCCAGAATTACAGTGCCTACTACATATACACATACAGTGGGAAGAATTAGTGTTTACTCACTGACCAACCAGCAAGAATTCTGTCTCTCACAGACCTGTTAGAAGCTCCCCCTACTCCTGGTGCACCTGGTTGAAGTTGTGACCTGTATAAATTACACCTGTCCACCATGGCCAAGAACAAAGAGTTGTCTAGGTACACAGAGGACAATATTGTAGACCTGCACAAGGCTGGGAAGGGCTACAGGACAAGAGGCAAGCAGCTTGGTGAGAAGGCTACAACTTTTGGGGCAATTATTGGAAAATGGAAAAACACAAGGTGACTGTCAATCTTCCTTGTCAAGGCAAGATCTTGCCTTCACTGAAGGACCTGGTCAATGACCTGAAGAGATCTGGGACCACAGTCTCACATTAGTAACACACCATCATGGATTAAAATCCTACAGTGCATGCAAGGTCCCCCTGCTTACACTAACACCTGTCCAGGTCTGTTTGAAGTTTGTCAATGACCATGTGGATGAATCAGCCGCGCGGCCCATACCTGTACAGTTCCCCCGCTCTCAGCATCTAATTATAGACACTGCCCGGGAGGGGGAAGAGTCTGTTACTGGCATTCACGGAACGTGTGAAAGTAGCCTTAGTCTGTACATCAGGGATGGGGAGCCTTTGGCCCTCCAGCTGTTGCAAAACTACAATTCCCATCATGCCTGGCAAAAATGATATATTCAGAAGAAATAACAGAGGGACAGCACCATACAAGTTCTAGAAAAATGAGTCAGGATCACACTAAATATTTGGCAACATAGTGGATGTACTTTCTTAAAGGAGCAATTCAGGATTAGAAATACATGTCTGCTTCACTTCAGCCCTATTCTTTGAGCTAAGCTGCAACCCCAGACACGACTAATGTACGAGTGTGGTACTGTATGGGACAGCAGACATGTTTTTCTAGTACTGACCAGGCAGTAGAACATCTCAGCTGGGTCATATAGTGCTTTACAGTGGACCTGTCAGCAGCTTTTTTACTAGCTATTGTAAAGGCTGAATCAGAAGATATAACTCTTATTTCAATCCATCGCTCCAGTGTTGATTTATAGATTTAAAGGGGAACTCTGGATAAGAAAAACTTGTTTTCTATTAAAAGTACATTAAAAGTTATATAGATATGTCTATACAATGTATTACCGTATCTGTACGGTTCTGCCACACTGGTAGCTGAAATCCAGGAAGTGAAAAAAAAATGGCCCCTGTGCCAATCCACATTGTCTCCTGCTCCTTCTGCTCTCCCCCCTTAGGAGACAAATCTTCAATGCCTCTGTCTCACATGAATGCATACTGGGGGCAGGGCGTGATATCACAGGAGGCTTGGCTGGATCCCCCAATCCCCTGGGTGATTCACCATCTCTGACCAGCCAGAAGCAGTTGCAGCACTAATTTTACTGATTGTAATGGGTGGAGGCTGTGATGATCACATGAGGGAAAGCATTGCATTCTGGGAAATGCCAAACCAGGAAGAACAGAAACACAAAACAGAGCAACCCCCCCCCCCCCCCCCCCAAACAAATGGATTTTTAGTAGTTTCAAAACTGGGACAGATAGGTAAGTAATGCGTTATGCTTCTGCAGAAGTTTCATTTTTTTTTACCTTTACCTGGAGTTCCCCTTTAAGATGTTTTCACAAATTAGGATTTAAAGCCTTCGGAGCATTCCCCCCAGCTGCAGAAGCTGAACATTGCTGGGCTTTTATATCTCCTCATTCATGGTAAGAAGCTCTAATGTACACTGCGTTTACTTTAGCCTGCAAAAAACTACTGACAGGTCCCCTTTAAGTGCTCCAGATCTTAGTTAGTGCTGTGTCCAAAGAACAGGATGGTACTTGGCCCATATATACACTGTCTGGATTGGCTCCAGCAGTGCCATGTGTCACTCCTCAAGCATTTTAGGGAAAAAAAAAAAAAAAAAAAGTAAAAAATAAAAAAAAAAACACTATAGTTGTCATTGTCAGAAATGCCCCAGTCATGGAATGGGGGTTAAAAAACAACAACACTTCAGTATTTTATGAAGTCCTTTTCATCTGATTTGCAATCTGGTCTACACAGAGATGCTGTACAGTATGTGTGTATAACCTGTATGGAAAGCAATGGCCCCGTGCTATACACTCTCTGAGGAATTGTAGGCCGGTTATAGGTGACTGTAATATTTATTGCAGATATTAGCCCTTTCACTGCCCTCGACCACCAGGAATACAGCAAGTAACCTGTGCACTGCCCTAGATGCCCAGGGATACAGATGGTAACCTGTGCACTACCATAAACCACCAGGGATACAGGTAATACCTTCTGCACTGTGCTAGACCCCCAGGGATACAGACTGTAACCTATGCACTGCCCCAGACCACGAGGAATACAGATAGTAACCTGTGCACTGCCTCAGACCACCAGGGATACAGGTAATACCTTCTGCACTGCCCTAGACCACCAGGGATACAGACAGTAACCTGTGCACTGCCCTAGTCCACCAGGGATAAAGGTAATACCTTCTTCACTGCCCTAGCTCCCCAGGGATATAAAGAGTAACCTGTTCACTGCCCTAGACCACCAGGGATACAGGCAGTACCTGTGCACTGCCCCAGACCACCAAGAATACAGCCAGTAACCTGTGCACTGCCCCAGACCCCCAGGGATACAAACAGTAACCTGTGCACTGCCCCAGACCACGAGGAATACAGACAGTAACCTGTGCACTGCCTCAGACCACCAGGGATACAGGTAATACCTTCTGCACTGCCCTAGACCACCAGGGATACAGACAGTAACCTGTGCACTGCCCTAGTCCACCAGGGATAAAGGTAATACCTTCTTCACTGCCCTAGCTCCCCAGGGATATAGAGAGTAACCTGTTCACTGCCCTAGACCACCAGGGATACAGGCAGTACCTGTGCACTGCCCCAGACCACCAAGAATACAGCCAGTAACCTGTGCACTGCCCCAGACCCCCAGGGATACAAACAGTAACCTGTGCACTGCCCCAGACCCCCAGGAATACAAACAGTAACCTGTGCACTGCCCTAGACCACCAGGGATACAGGCAGTACCTGTGCACTGCCCCAGACCCCCAGGAATACAAACAGTAACCTGTGCACTGCCCTAGACCACCAGGGATACAGGCAGTACCTGTGCACTGCCCCAGACCACCAAGAATACAGCCAGTAACCTGTGCACTGCCCCAGACCCCCAGGGATACAAACAGTAACCTGTGCACTGCCGCAGACCCCCAGGAATACAGACAGTAACCTGTGCACTGCCCCAGACTACTCTCCCGCACTGACATGTACCTCGTTAATAGACTCCACTATTCCTTAGTTTCTTACCTGCTTTAGACCACCTGAGATCTAACAGTTTTCCCTTTCTCCCAATAAATAACCAGGGAACAAACATTGTATCTTGTAAGCAGATGAGCTGTCCTGATTTCTCCCAACCCTGTATACAGTATCTGGAGCCTTATCTCCGGGTTCTACACCCTATACACAGCTGTTATATCTGGATGCTTTGTGTACCTGTCTGGCTATTACCAGAGACACTGCCTATAGCACAGAAGGTTCTTCTCTCTCCAATAGGGACATATACAAAGGAATTTACACAATTCCCTGATATATATTTTTTTTAAGTGAAACCTTTTACCGTAATGGGACATTTCCTAGAACACAGACATAATAAAAATGTTCGCACGTATGGATGGCGGGCGGGGAGGGGGGATGTGAACCGCAAGCCGTGCTCAACAATCAACATGACGGAGACAGATCGACTGGTAATGTCTGTTCTTTCCAGCAAGTGCTTCAGTACGACTGGACCCTGAGGAAGACCCCATGCATGCTCTCTAATGGATTCTACGTTGTTCAGTCCACTCTAAGGTCTGAGGAGGGGACTGTATGCACCATCGCCATTAGTCATCCATTCATCCCAAAGGTCACATGGTGCTAAGACGGTGGTCCTTATGTATCATTCCACGAGATGAAGCCTCTTAGGCTCTACACCATGGCTTAGAGATTATGAGACCATACATAGAGGCCGAGTCAGTGATTGCCTATGGGCACAGCAGCCCCTGCCAGACATATCCTCCCCGGCCAGGATTTCATTGTCTGAGCACTCATCCAGGTCACAGGTGGAGCTGATCTCGGCCCAGGCCTCCTCGGTGGCTTCCACTGTCCATATGGGAATGCTGACTTTCATCTGCATGTCATGTAGCATCCTTTCCACGTGTTCGATCTGACCGGCCAGATCCGGGGAGCAGGGTCTCTCGGCTCTTTGGGCGTTCTCCCGTACTCTGCTGCTGCTGGGCGACTTGATGTGGCGCGCTCGATAAGCCACCTCCGATGTTTTACCTATGACCCCCGTGCTGACCAGTCTCTTTCGTCGGCCGTGCAGGGGAAAGAGTTGGCACAGGTGGTGCGCCTTACATAGATCCTGCTGGAAGAGCTCTAGGGTGGAGAGGAAGAGCACCCAGATCCTCTCCAGCTCCACTCTGTCCTCTTGGGACACCTCCTGCTCCACCAACTGCACCATCAATGTGTTCATCAGATCTGTGGGTAAATGCAGAAAACAATCAGATTAGATGGATTAGTAATCATTGTTTCAAAATCTTTGCTCTATTTGGGATTCCTAACATTTTTATAAATCAATTCATTTACCAAATATTACACCATACCCCACTTAACCACTAGGTGTCTCCCTTCCCTGCAATCTGCCGTTTCCAGGCTGTTGTGAGAATCAAAATGTCTCTAGTAACAGAGAGAGCAAGACAGATTACAGGAAGTGGGGGCAGGGCTTAGCATGTGCTTTGTGCTGGAGGGGGAGCAAAACTGTGTACCTACATCTAAGTGTCCATGCAGGTAAATCAAGGCTTCCTTTTCATTTCTGCAGCAGGGCTTAGTGTAACCATTTCCTTGCTGTGCTGTGCCTGTTTATTTTCTTTCTACTCACATAACACCAGTGCATCAGTAACCTTTTCTCCCCACACATACACCCTAAAGTAGTGTATAAATAACCACCTAGCACAGTGCAGGCCTGTCCTGTGCACATTGACCAGTACTGGGACATGGTATGGCATACAGTACTTACACAGGTACTTTCTTTCCCTTACTTGTCTGGCAACTCAAAGGAGAGCACCTACTCCTCTCTGCTATGCCATGACGCGGTGTCATAGAAGCAGAAAAAAAAAGAAACAGCAGCACTGAGCTGATGATGGCAGGCCTAGATATTAAATGGAGGGGCAAGTTATATTCAGGAGGCAGCAGTGTGTACATAGTAAGAGCACTGGTATTAATGCAAGCAGCAGCTGTCCACGACTTTATAAGTGGAGAGAGACAAGGGGCAAGTCTTGATTTACCCATAATGCTAGGAAGGAGATGCAGACATTAAGGACAGTTTTCCAAAGTTTTTCTGTCCCTGCCCAAAGTGCTGACCTAGAGGAATCCGGCATATAGCATTGTCACCACTGATGAAATCAGTGCACAGTCTCCCAAACTCTGATTAGGGGCAGTATAGTCAGCACAATACATGAGAAAGACTGACACTAACAGTATATGAGCAAATTGCTATATGTGATTTCTTAAAGGGGTACTCCGCCGAAAATATCAACTGGTTTCAGAAAGTTATACAGATTTGAAATTTACTCCTATTTAAAAAATCTCAATTCTTCTAATACTTATCAGCTGCTGTATGTCCTGCAGGAAGTGGTGTTTTGTTTTCTGTCCTGCAGGAAGTGGTGTTTTGTTTTTCAGTCTGACACAGTGCTCTCTGCTGCCACCTCTGTCCATGTCAGGAACTGTCCAGAGCAGGAGAGGCTTTCTATGGAGATTTGCTATTGCTCTGGACAGTTCCTAACATGGACAGAGATGGCAGCAGAGAGCACTGTGTCATACTGGAAAGGAATACACCACTTCCTGCAGGACATACAGCAGCTGATAAGTACTGGAGGACCTGAGATTTTTTAAATAGAAGTAAATTCAAATCTCCATAACTTCAAGTGATTTCATAAAGAAAGATATTCACCGGAGTACCCCTTTAATACTTCCTATAAAATTCCTGGTGCCTCCTTAGGTCTGATATACGTTACTCTCTGCCCGATAAACCTGAATTATCTAATGAAATATTTGTTCTATAAATTCTTGTCGGAGTCTCCAGCTGCCATTAATATTAACGTAGTGAAGGCTCCTGCCCGGCAGCCATCATTATCCCGGATGGAATGAAGGGAAATCATCTTAATGGAGCGATAAGCGATAAAGTATCCAACGTAAAGATGGAGATGGGGACATGTTCCCTGGAGCCTCAGGAACGGCTTGTCGGCACATGCGGCAGCGGTGTAGGATGATTGACGTGTGCGCCCATGTGTATTGCAATTATGTCCTCCATGTGATCAGTAGGGATCTGCATGTGCTTCCACTGCCTGTAGAATTTTTTTTTTTTTTTTGTATGAAGTCACCCTCTGCACCATTCCTATAGTATAAAGCAGGGATGGGAAACCTTCGGCCCTCCAGCTATTGCAAAACTACAACTCCCATCATGCCTGGACAGCCGAAGGCTGTCCAGGCATGATGGGAGTTGTAGTTTTGCAACAGCTGGATGGCCGAAGGTTCCCCATCCATGGTATAAAGCCTTCCCAGCATCATCTGCAGGGGGGGGGGTTATACTGTATACATAGTCCTGGGTTACATCCCCCCCCCCCTCAACAGATAGACAGTTCAGCCTTTATCTGGGGCTTAAAGGGGTTGTCCAAGTTTAGAAAAAACATGGCCTCTTTCTTCCATAAACAGCACCTCTACTGTCCTCAGGTTGGGTGTGAGTTCTGCAGCACAGTTGCATTTAAGTGGATGGAGCTTAATTGCAATACCACACACAACCTGAGGACAGGGGTGGCTCTGTTTTGGCAAAAAAAAAAAAAAAAAAAAAACAGGTTATGCAGCGAAAATCTTTTTCTTTCAGATCAACTGGTTTCAGAAAGTTATATAGATTTGTCATTTACTTCTATTTAAAAATCTTTAAAGTCTTCCCATACTTATCAGCTGCTGTATGTCCTGCAGGAAGCAGTGTTTTTCTTCCAATCTGACACAGTGCTCTCTGCTGCCACCTCTGTCCAGGTCAGGAGCAAATCCCCATAGAAAACAGTTCCTGACATGGACAAAGGTACCAGCAGAGAGCACTGTGTCAGAGCACCACTTCCTGCAGCAGCTGATAAGTACTGGAAGACTTGAGATTTTTCAATAGAAGTAAATTACAAACCTATGTAACTTTCTCAAACCAGTTGATTTGAAAAGGAAAAAAGTTTGGTCGGAGTGCCCCTTTAACCCCTTTAAAAGAGGCAGGAGCCTCTTTTACACTCACCAGTGCTCAGCTCAAAGGCTTTCTTCCTGCTCTCCTCCAGCTCCTCCCGCAGGCGGGGGCAGTCCGATGTTCCCCCGACGCACATCACCAGCTGCCGGTAGCACGCCGTCACCTTATTCAGGGAGCTGTGAGCCTTCTTGCAGTCGGGGACCGTGCCATGGCCGCCACCCTCCGCCCCGTGCCCACGTATCCCACGCAGGGTTAACGTTCGGCTGATGGGGTGTAAGTGAGGCGGCGGCAGCGCCGGGCTGGCACCTTCCTGGGCTGACATGGTGAATGTGAACCCTTCCTGGCATTAGGGGGGCACCTGTCAAACAAAGCAGGACAGAGAGTAAGACATCAGTATGGACGGACGTGCGGCCATCACTGCTCAGGGATCAATGAAGCTCTGACAATGTGCCGCCACGTAGTGCCGAGGACCGCCAGCCGGCTTGTTGACATCTCACATTGATGGGTTTTACTCTATTTACAGGGCGGTGACATAGACGCTGCTAATCTGCCCGCTGACCTGACACTTACCTCCCGCCATACGCTGCACAGTACACATGCCACCCGCCGCTTGCTCCCTGCCACCGCAAATAACGGAGGATTACGTTACAATCCCTATAGTAATAACACAGCGGGGAGGATGCGGGGGTCACGTACGGCTGCGCTCACAAGGCCGAGACCCCAGTCATAGAGTCCACGCAATAAGGGGATAGTCCCAGCCTTCCCATAGAGGTGAATGGGGTCTGTACTGCGCTCAGAGGAAGGGGACAGTCATGGTGCGTTAGGATACTGGGGGGCTCCACATTACATGTCATCATCCAGATATGTTATTATGGGGGTCCCCCACTTATAAGTGACTGGAGACGGGATGAAGGACAAAGCTATTTAGGTGCTTGTACACATGATGCTACAGCAACCCGGCCCTTACACAACTACAACTCGGCTGGCAGGGCATGCTGGGGGTTGTAGTTTTGCACCACAGGTGACAATAATGCATTACAGCACAATATGTGTCTCCACAACTGATGCAGAACTACAACCCCCAGCATTGGCCGGAGTATTCTGCAGTACAGTGTATAGGGATCCTCTGCTGGTTGTCCAATCATGCTGGGGGTTGTAGTTTTGCAATAGCTGGAGAAACCGTTGAGTGTTTTGTAACATAATGTCTGGTGGCTTCCCAGCTGTTGAAGAACTACAACCCCCAGCATGCCCTGACAACCAGCAGAGGATCCCTATACACTGTGCTGCAGAATACTCCGGGCAATGGCATGCTGGGGGTTGTAGTTTTGCAAGAGTTGGAGGGACACATATTGCCCTGCTGACCGGTGCAAAACTACAACCCCCAGCATTCCCTGCCAGCCACACATTATACTGCACCGGTGATGCCAGCCTTTGCCCCCTGCCCCGACACTCACCTGGTCCCCTGCCAGCCTGTAACCCCTGCCCTGGCACTTACCTGCCCAGCGCTCACCTGTTTCTCGGGTCCCCAGTGATGGCACCTGCCCCGATGGTCCCCAGTGATGGCAGCCCCCTTGCCAGTCTGTCCCCCCTGCCCCGGCACTCACCTGCCCCCGGTCCCCGGTCCCCGCTCCCATCCCTGCGGCACTCACCTGCCCCCGGTCCCCGCTCCCATCCCTCCGGTCCCCGGCACTCACCTGCCCCCGGTCCCCGCTCCCATCCCTCCGGTCCCCGGCACTCACCTGCCCCCGGTCCCCGCTCCCATCCCTCCGGTCCCCGGCACTCACCTGCCCCCGGTCCCCGCTCCCCGCTCCCATCCCTGCGGCACTCACCTGCCCCCGGTCCCCGCTCCCATCCCTCCGGTCCCCGGCACTCACCTGCCCCCGGTCCCCGCTCCCATCCCTCCGGTCCCCGGCACTCACCTGCCCCCGGTCCCCGCTCCCCGCTCCCATCCCTCCGGCACTCACCTGCCCCCGGTCCCCGCTCCCATCCCTCCGGCACTCACCTGCCCCCTCTCCCCGCTCCCCGCTCCCATCCCTCCGGTACTCACCTGCCCCCGGTCCCCGCTCCCATCCCTCCGGCACTCACCTGCCCCCGGTCCCCGCTCCCATCCCTCCGGTCCCCGGCACTCACCTGCCCCCGGTCCCCGCTCCCATCCCTCCGGTACTCACCTGCCCCCTCTCCCCGCTCCCATCCCTCCGGCACTCACCTGCCCCCGGTCCCCGCTCCCATCCCTCCGGTCCCCGGCACTCACCTGCCCCCGGTCCCCGCTCACATCCCTCCGTGCCCCGGCACTCACCTGCCCCCTCTCCCCGCTCCCATCCCTCCGGCACTCACCTGCCCCCTCTCCCCGCTCCCATCCCTCCGGCACTCACCTGCCCCCGGTCCCCGCTCCCATCCCTCCGGTCCCCGGCACTCACCTGCCCCCGGTCCCCGCTCCCATCCCTCCGGCACTCACCTGCCCCCTCTCCCCGCTCCCATCCCTCCGGCACTCACCTGCCCCCTCTCCCCGCTCACATCCCTCCGTGGGCCGCGGCTTATGGCTGCAGTGTGCGGCTCAGGCAGTAATAGGATAATGGCAGGAAACAGCT
The DNA here is from genome assembly GCF_027789765.1 of Dendropsophus ebraccatus. Taxonomy (NCBI): domain Eukaryota; kingdom Metazoa; phylum Chordata; class Amphibia; order Anura; family Hylidae; genus Dendropsophus; species Dendropsophus ebraccatus. Next base: position 59,879,812 of record NC_091467.1, on the reverse strand, counting down.
GCTCCTCCGATTAGAGCCTCATGGAGCCGGATTCCCCGGGGATCTCGTCCGTCCCCCTCAGTGTGGGAAAGGCACAGCACCGAGCACACGGCCCGCCCCCGGAGCTGCAGCGCCGCCGCCTGTGGGAGGAGACATCCCGGCACCCTCCTCTACTACTACTACTACTCCCAGCAGCGCGAGGAGTGCCGGGGGATGTATAATCACATCCACATGTGGGGGCACTGATCGCCGGACTACAACTCCCAGCATGCCCTGGTGGCCGCCCGCTGGTATGGCAGGCTGGGAGCCGTAGTTCAGTATATACTGTAGACCGCGAATCTGATGTTCTGTCAATGATTTGATGTCGGAGATCTCCCCAATAAGCAGTCTGTCTGTCTATAAGGAAGGCGTCTGCCTCTAATATGCTAAGAAGCTGCAAGTGCCCACTGGGCGGGACTAATCAACACAAGTGCCCTCTGGGCGGGGACTAATCAACACAAGTGCCCACTGGGCGGGACTAATCAACTCAAGTGCCCACTGGGTGGGACTAATCAACACAAGTGCCCACTGGGTGATACTAATCAACACAAGTGCCCACTGGGTGGGACTAATCAACCCAAGTGCCCAGTGGGTGGTACTAATCAACACAAGTGCCCACCGGGCAGGGACTAATTAACCCAAGTGCTCACTGGGTGGGACAAATCAACACAAGTGCCCACTGGGTGGGACTTATCAACACAAGTGCCCTCTGGGCGGGACTAATCAACCCAAGTGCCCAGTGGGTGGTACTAATCAACACAAGTGCCCACCAGGCAGGGACTAATCAACCCAAGTGCTCACTGGGTGGGACAAATCAACACAAGTGCCCTCTAGGTGGGGACTAATCAACACAAGTGCCCACTGGGTGGGACTTATCAACACAAGTGCCCTCTGGGCGGAGACTAATCAACACAAGTGCCCACCGGGAGGGACTAATCAACCCAAGTGCCCACCGGGAGGGACTAATCAACCCAAGTGCCCACTGGGTGGTACTAATCAACCCAAGTGCCCACCGGGAGGGACTAATCAACCCAAGTGCCCACTGGTGGTACTAATCAACCCAAGTGCCCACCGGGAGGGACTAATCAACCCAAGTGCCCACTGGGTGGGACTAATCAACACAAGTGCCCACTGTGCGGGGACTTATCAACACAAGTGCCCACTGGGTGAGCCTAATCAATGCAAGTGCCCTCTGGGCGGGGACTGATCAACCCAAGTGCCCACTGGGTGGGTACTAATCAACACAAGTGCTCACTGGGCGGGGACTGATCAACACAAGCACTCACTGGGCGGGGACTGATCAACCCAAGTGCCCACTGGGCGGGTACTAATCAACACAAGTGCCCACTGGGCGGGGACTAATCAACACAAGTGCTCACTGGGCGGGGACTGATCAACACAAGTGCTCACTGTGCGGGGACTAATCAACACAAGTGCTTACTGGGCGGGTCTGATCAACCCAAGTGCCTATTGGGCGGGGACTAATCAACACCAGTGCTTACTGGGCGGGGACTGATCAACACAAGTGCTCACTGGGCGGGACTGATCAACCCAAGTGCCCACTGGACGGGGCCTAATCAACACAAGTGCTCACTGGGCGGGGACTAATCAACACAAGTGCTCACTGGGCGGGAGTGATCAACCCAAGTGTCCACTGGGCGGGACTGATCAACCCAAGTGCTCACTGGGCGGGGACTGATCAACACAAGTGCCTACTGGGCGGGACTGATCAACACAAGTGCCTATTGGGCGGGGACTAATCAACACCAGTGCCCACTGGGCGGGGACTGAACAACACAAGTGCTCACTGGGCGGGGACTGATCAACCCAAGTGCCCACTGGGCGGGGACTAATCAACACAAGTGCCCTCTGGGCGGGGACTAATCAACACAAGTGCTCACTGGGCGGGGACAAATCAACACAAGTGCTCACTGGGCGGGAGTGATCAACCCAAGTGTCCACTGGGCGGGGACTAATCAACACAAGTGCCCACTGGGTAAGCCTAATCAATGCAAGAGCCCTCTGGGCAGGACTGATCAACACAAGTGCAATCTGGGCAGGACCGATCAATACAGGTGCCCACTGGGCGGGACTGATCAACACAAGTGCCCACTGGGCGGGGCTAATCAACACAAGTGCCCACTGGGCGGGGCTAATCAACACAAGTGCCCACTGGGCGGGGCTAATCAACACAAGTGCCCTCTGTGCGGTACTAATCAACACAAGTGCCCACTGGGTGAGCCTAATCAATGCAAGTGCCCACTGGGCAGGACTGATCAACACAAGTGCCCTCTGGGTGAGTCTAATCACTGCAAGCGCCCACTGGACGTGCCTGATCAACGTATGTGCCCACTGTGTGGGACTAATCAAAAAACAAAGATCAATCGAGACTGATAAAGCAAGTGTCCATTGTGGCGGTGCTAATCAGCACAAGTGCCCACTGAGTGGGCCTGATAAATGCCAGTGCCCACTGGGCGGGGCTAATCAAGTGACTGCCTACTGACTCCCTTCCCCTGCCCCAGCTCTTTGACTTAATATACAGCTAGAGTGGGGGGCGATGTCGGGCAGCACAGGGGGAGAAGGGGGTTATGGGGACTTTTAGTTTATTAGAATATTATAATAGACCTAGAATTCCTACAGACATGGGGGGGGGAGATTTATCAAACATGGTGTAAAGTGAAACTGGCTCAGTTGCCCCTAGCAACCAATCAGATTCCACCTTTCATTCCTCACAGACTCTTTGGAAAATGAAAGGTGGAATCTGATTCACTCACTTACACCATGATTGATAAATCTACCCCAATGAGTCTTTCCTGAAGTGCAGCAAGCTGTAACACCTCCTTACTCCGCCTCCCATCCCTGACCCTGCTGGGAACTCAGCTTCCAGGTGTCAATCAAGAAGTTTTCTGTGTCTTTAGCAGAAAGCAGCAGCTCAGAACTGTGATAAGGAGACTGATCTATATCTGGCCAATAGATGTTGACCAAACAGCTATCTTTCTCGGCTTCGCTATACACATGAACATTCAGCGTGGTCAAATGTTCATATGTTCTCTATAGGGAGGGGGGAAGCAAGCCACAGACAGACATCTCTGGCAGCAGCTTATCTCTCTAAGAACAAAAGGGTTGGGAAGCGAAAACCCATCATGCATGACTGTTGGTGGAGAGTCAGGGGACCCCCATACACCTGTAAAACACTGTCAAATTGCTGGTGACAGATTATCTTTATGGGGAGAGTTACCAAGCAGTCTTATAGACGGACACATTTCACATCGGACATTTAAACTAGTTAAATAAAGACCAGGGTAATGAAAGATTAGACTGATACGAATGGGACTAATTCCTTCTTCTCCTACTTCCCTTTTTCTCCTCCTTCCCTTCTTTTCCTCCTTCTCCTCCTTCTTTTCCTCCTTCTTCTCCTTCACCTACTTCTTCCTCTTCTTCTTCTTTTTCTTCTTCTTCTCCTCCTTCTTTTCCTCCTTCTCCTTCACCTTCTTCTTCTTTTTTTCCTCTTCCTTCTCCTTCTTCTCCTCCTCCTTCTTCTTCTCCTCCTTCTCCTCCATGGGGAGTAATGCAACAGCGCCCCCAACCTGTCTCATCTATCAAAGTACAAAATTTTAAAACTGAATTTGAGTATAGCTTCCTGCATGTTTCTTTGAAGGAATATTCTCAGCACCAAAACCGTCCCCTGCATGAAAGTGCCCGTGCCCTGCCGGCACTCCATTCATTCTCTATGAGACTCCAAACTGCTCAGAAACCCCAGAGACAATGAAGGAGGTTTTTGGATAGGGGATAATTTTTGCTGTTAGAATACCCCTTTAAGGGGGCTGTTCAGGATTGTGCAAATAAAAAAAAAAAATCTCTTCTTAATGACTAGTCTAGTATCACAGCTTATTCTTAACAGAACCAAGCTGTAATACCAAGTACAGCCAACTAACAGGAGTGGCGCTGTTTCTGGGAAACAAGGAAACCAACTTTGTTCATAGTCCTGGAAACCACCAGAGATCTTAGAAGCTCTAACACCCCAAACTTCCTTTTACTGATATTTTATTTATCATAACTTTTTTTTTTCTTTTCTTTTAATTCTGCTTTCTGTTAAAAGGGGAACTATCAGGAGGTTAGAGGGATCTCCCAATTGTGCTGAGGATGAAGGTACATCTCTTATCTCCCTCCTCCTGTGCTCTTTATAGTTTAATCCTGTCCAGTAAGGCCGCTTGGTGCACTGGGGGCGGGGCTACAACCCCATAGTGCCGATTCACCCCTGGCCGGCCTGCCTCTTCTAATGGTTATCAGGCCGGATCGGTGCGCTAGGCGCCGTAGCTCCGCCCCCAGTGCTCCAAATAACCTTACTGGACACAGTATTACACTCCAAATAACGGTGCCGAGGAGGAAGGTAAGAGACATCCCCTCATCCTCAGCACTCTGTACCCGTATCTGCTGGTTAGAGTCGTCAAACCTGCTGAGAGTTCCCCTTTAAGTGTTCAATTGGGTGATAGTTTATTATAGAATTCTGATGTGCAGAGTAATATCTTCCAGCTCCTCAGTGCCCCCCCATCATGGCTGACGCTGGACCCGTGGGCCCCTCTGCCCATCTCTGTGTATACAGATTGATGCCGCCTCCAGCTCCTATTAGCCTACATGTCTGGGCCTGTACATAGCAAACAAGCGTCCCCGCAGGCTACTCCTATATATCCTCAGGGGCTCTTCTTCTTCTTTTCCATAAAGCCTATACCCCCCCCCCCCCCCCCCCCTTCTCGTTTTCCATTGAAGATGCATCTTGTGGGAGACGGAGTATACAGCTCCGCCACGCACCAGCCGGGGTAGAGACCTGCTGCTTCTCGCACCACCGTTACCTGGCAACCAGGCAGCTATTAACCCCTTCCTCAGTGTAATAACCGCCCCGATATATAACTCAGCCAACAGGAAAACTATGTATCCATCATTCATGTCATGTCATACGCCGCCCGCCTGCGCCCGAGGAGCGTGAACTGAATACAGAAGAGTCGGAGGCGTACAGATGTGAGGGGAGACATTTTTTTTCTATGCATCGCACGTTTGACAGTCTGCTGAAAAATACCGCAGACATTACAATGGCACGGCTGTCAGATCCACAGTCTAGATCTGACTGATGCCAACGACTAGTCCAGTCATCGCCCCGTTGTTGTATCGGAGTAATAATATCCAAGGATTAAAGGGCTGGTCCAGACTTATGGTCGCTTTCTTGGTTTGATATTGTAATACCGCACACAACCTGAGGGCAGAGGGGGCGCTGTTTTTGCAAGAAAGCAGCTGCACTTATTTCTTATCTATTGTTCAGCAAAGAAAAAAAAATAGGGTGCCAGAAAGTGCCAGAAATTAGTAATTTACTTCCAGTACTTATCAGCTGCTGTATGTCCTACAGGAAGCGGTGTGTTATTTCCAGTCTGGAGAGCAGGAGAAGTTTTCTTTGGGGATTTGCTGCTGCTCTGAAAAAGTTTCTGACATGGACAGAGGTAGCAGCAGAGAGTGCTGTGTCAGACTGGAAAGAATACACCACTTCCTGCAGGACATACAGCAGCTGATAAGTACTGGAAGACTTGGAGATTTTTTAATAAAAGTAAATAACAAATCTCTGGCACTTTCTGATAGATAAATCATTGTGTAGCCCTAGCCTTAAAGGGAACCTGTCACCATGAAAAGGCCGTCCAATCTGCCGGCAGCATGTTATAGAGCAGGAGGAGCTGAGCAGAGTGATATACAGATCTGTGGGGAAAGTTCCAGAATAACTTGTCATTTATTCATGTAAAACTCTGCTCAATCTGGGCTAAGTAGTCAAGTGGGCGGTCCTACTCAGTGATTGACAGCTGTGTATAAGTGTCAGTGCCCCTTGACTACATGTCAATTATTGATGCAATCATCTGTTCATTCTGGGCTAAGTAGTCAAGTGGGCGGTCCAACTCAGTGATTGACAGCTGTGCATAAGTGTGACCGCCCACTTGACTACTTATCCCAGATATTAAAGGAAGTTATCCTAAAACTTCCCCCACAAAACTATATATCACTCCGCTCAGTTCCTCCTGCTCTATGCCGTAGCGGCTACAGATTTCCATTCTGCCCGATCCCTTTAAGAAGATTTCCATGGCTCCACCCACTATGCTAATCTACACCGCAGGACTTGAGATGACAAGCAAACATCTTCAGCTTTATTTTAAAGAAATATGACAACTTAACATTGAAAAAAAAATTTTCAGGACCCTCCAAAGCCCTGACCTTTGCCCTGCCCCCCCCCCCCCCATACTGTGCTCCTACCTATCCTATTCTCCCTGAAGGCCATGTCTATCACTTACAGCTGGAGGAGATGGTGACTTTTCTTAGTTCGGGGATGTTTGTGTTCCTGCTTCTTCTTCTTCTCCAATCCCTCCCTCTCTTCTCAGCCCCTGATTCTCTCCCCACATGGAATGCATCTATTTTGGGAAGACACTACACGTCCCCCTCCTCCGTCCCTATGGGCTGACTCTCCATAATTATAAACAAGCTGAGGAGGGACAGGCAGGCCTGCTGGCTGAGAATAGTTCTCATTCCCGAACCCTGCACCTGCCTCCACCTATCCCACACATCCATGTAGTGCTCCCCTGCAGCCGGGGGGCGCTCTACCACTGTCATATAATGTGCAGGCACTGTATGCTGGTTACTATGAATAAAATGTTGCGTTATACCATAGTCATCCACTCAGCTACGAAATAAAAACCTGCGAAACACGCATAAGTTTCCTAATATCCCATTCCACGTCTGGCCAAACCTTAAAGGTTTCCTCTTAATCTACAAAAAAAAAAAAAAAAATCCATGTTTATCCTTGATGCCAGTTAAAGGGGTACTCCAGCTTTACAAATAAATCTTTCAACTGGTTTCAGAAAGTGCCAGAGATTTGTAATTTACTTCTATTGAAAAATCTCAAGTCTTCCAGTACTTATCCGCTGCTGTATGTCCTGTATTATTTACAGTCTGGAGAGCAGGAGAATTTTTCTGTTTGGATTTGTTAGTGATCTGGACAGTTCCTGACATGGAAAGAATACAACACTTCCTGCAGGACATACAGTAGCTGATAAGTAGTGGAAGACTAATGGTGCGTTTACACAGGCAGATTTATCTGACCAATTTTGGAAGCCAAAGTCAGGAATGGACTTGAAAAGACAGGGAATCTTAGGGTACTATTACACGGAACGATAATCGGCCGAATTGGCCCGATTCGGCCGATTATCGCTCTGTGTAATAAATGCAACGATCAGCCGATGACAACGATCATCGGCTGATCGTTGATATAGGTTAGACCCTATTTTCGTCGGGCGCCGACCGCGCACCGCTGCGTGTAATAGCGGTGCGTGGCCGGCGACTAACGATATACATTACCCATCCACGTTCCAGGGCTGCTCCTGCCGTCCGCTTCTCCCTGGGTCCCGTGCGTGCTCTAGCTTCACAGCGGCCTGTCAGCTGATAGGCCGCTCAGCCACTTACAGGCCGTGGCGGTCCCGGCCTGTGATTGGTTGAGCGGCCTACCAGCTGACAGGCCGCTGTGAAGCTAGAGCACGCACGGGACCCAGGGAGAAGCGGACGGCAGGAGCAGCGGACGGCAGGAGCAGCCCTGGAACGTGGATGGGTAATGTATGCCAGTTTAGCAAGGGCTGCAAGGACATCGGTAACGATGTCCTTGCAGCTCTTGTCAAACGATTATCGGGCCGTGTAATAGGCCCAGTAAACGTGCAACGATCTAGCAGATCGCTGCTCGTTTACAGGTATTATCGGGCCCTGCTCGGCCCGTGTAATACCACCCTTAGTCTTTCCTTTATGACCTGCACCCTGTTTATAGTCTGTCCCTGGCTTTGGCTTCAAAAATCTGTCAGATAAATCTCTCTGTGTAAACGCACCATTAGGCTCCATTTACACAGAAAGATTATCTGACAGATTATCTGCCAAAGATTTAAAGCCAAAGCCAGGAACAGACAGTAAACAGGGAACAGGTCATTGAAAGCATGAGATTTATCCTCTTTTTAAATCCATTCCTGGCTTTGGCTTCAAATCTTTGGCAGATAATCTGTCAGATTATCTTTCTGTGTAAATGGACCCTTAGAAGTAAATTACAAATCTCTGGCTCTTTCTGACACCAGTTGATTTAAAAGATTTTTTTTCCCCTTGGGAGTACCCCTTTAAAGGGGTTGTCCAGGCTTAGATGAACATGGCTGCTTTCTTCCATACACAGCACCATTCCTGTACTCAGTTTGGATGTGAGTTGGCAGCTCAGTTTCACTGAAGTGATAGGAGCTGATTTGTATTACTACACACAACCTGAGGCCAGGAGTGGCGCTGTTTTTAGAAGAAAGTAGCATAAATATGTATGCAAATATACGCCTAGAAGTATCTATTACATACTTAGAGCTGGAGACTAAGGGTCCTATTTCACGGGCCGAGCAGGGCCCGATCAATGATGTAAACGAGCGCCGAACTGCTAGATCGGCGCTCGTTTACTGGGCCTATTCCACGGCCCGACAATCGTTAGTCAGTCCTTGCAGCATACATTACCTGATTGGCTGAGCGGTCTGACAGCTAAGTCAGGCCGCTCCAAAGCTGATACTGCGCCACGGGACCCGGGGAGGAAGACGGAGCAGAGGTAATGTATGCTGCTTCTCGAATCGTCGGTCGCCCGCCGCGCACTGCTATTCCACACAGCGATGCGCGGTGGGTGACCGATGATTTTAGGTTTGGGCCTAAATAAACGATCAGCCAATGACACAATCATCGGCTGATCGTTTTCTATATTATCACAGACACTGGACTGAGCTGCAGCATGCATGCCTCCTCCCTACCCCACCGCCCCTTCTCTGCATGAATGAAGTACAAGGCCTAGTGCTCCAAATAAGTCTACAGAAGCACTAAGGTAAAGAACACCTCCAGCTTCATGGCATTGCAGCATATTACAACACACTAATGCCAATGTGTTTTTGACCATTATGGTGCGTTTACACAGACAGATTTATCTGACAGATTTTTTAAGCCAAAGCCAGGAATGGATTTGGAAAGAGAAGAAATCTCAGTCTTCCCTTTATGACCTGTTCTCTGTTTATACTCTGTTCCTGGCTTTGGCTTCAAAAATCTGTCCGATAAATCTGTCTGTGTAAACCATAAGTCTTTCCTATTACCTTCAGTGCTGTTTCTGTATTTCGGGTTGGACCTTACAGACCATTCAGAGTGAGTCATGTTCCTAAGCCCTGAACGTGAGACCAATAAGCTGTCAGGATGTAGCTGAAGCTGGTGGTCCCAGCACATTCATCTATTACATGGACATGTATTAAAGGGGTACTCTTCTTCTTTCAAATCAACTGTTTTCAGAAAGTTATATAGATTTGTAATTTATGTCTATTTAAAAAATCTCCAGATTTCCAATACTTATCAGCTGCTGTATGTCCTGCAGGAAGTGGCGTATTCTTTCCAGTCTGACACAGTTCTCTCTGCTGCCACCTCTGTCCATGTCAGGAACTGTCCAGAGCAGGAGAGCTTTTCTATGGGGATTTGCTTCTGCTCTGGACAGTTCCTGACATGGTCAGAGGTGGCAGCAGAAAGTGCTGTGTCAAACTGAAAGAATACACCACTTCCTGCAGGACATCCAGCAGCTGATAAGTACTGGAAGACAGGAGATTTTTAAATAGAAGTAAATTACAAATCTGTATGACTTTCTGAAACCAAGAAAAAAAAAATAACCGGAATACCCCTTTAAATAGTCACAGCTTTTCTATGGCCAGAAATGAAAGCACTGGCTTCATGAGGAAATACGGCGGTAAATAAGAAGAATCAGATAACCACCATGACGCCATTATATTTACGGTATGATTTATGCAGATACATGGGATGACAGACGCTGGAAGTAAATGGCGAGTCTCCATGAATGAGATTTTCTACGTCCGTTCATAATTCAGTCGCATTGCTCCATTGACTGCTCCAAGACTACTTGCTTTTGATTTGATGCCCAGAACACTTCAAAACAGTCTGGTAAATTATAATGGAGATAAATAATGGTTCTCCTCCTTCCAAGATCTTTTGGCCTCTACAAGCCAACAATAAGAATGACATGCCCTAAGCAACTAGTCCGGCCCAGGCCAAAGGTAGCCCCTTCACCAGAGTCTATGACTGGCACAACGCATTGGGTGGGCGGCATAGTCGGGGAATCCACCATATCTAGATTTGTCAGACTATTTGGCTGTTCAGAGTTCTAGAACGCCATGGAACTCAGTAAAACTATAGGGGGTCCGAGTATATAGCTATGAGGACATAGGGGGAGATTTTTAAAACATGGTGTAAAGCAAAACTGGCTCAGTTGCCCCTAGCAACCAATCAGATTCCACCTTTCATTCCTCAAAGATACTTTAAAAAATGAAAGATGGAATCTGATTGGTTGCTAGGGGCAACTGGGTCAATTGTACTTTACACCAGTTTGATAAATCTCCCCCATTACACTATAATGTGGGGGCATTTAAATCATCGCCCTGTGTAAATGGAGGCCGTGTAGCAGACAATGATGGAATTAAAGGGTCCCACGAATGATCCAGTGATTGTTCATGTGTGACCTGCTTGATGAATGAGATTGTTCTAGGGATCTGCTTTGCCAATGTGAACAGGCCCTTACTCATGGTAGCACATACAGCTAAGGCTTCGTTCACACAGGACCGGCTTTAGGGTAGATGGCGCCCTGTGCGGAATTTGCTTTTGGCGCCCTCCACCTGCATGCAGCATTATCAGACTCCTTATGTGCTGCCCTGTAGTATATAGACCCCCTGTGTGCTGCCCTGTAGTATATAGACCCCCTGTGTTCTGCCCTGTAGTATATAGACCCCCTGTGTGCTGCCCTGTAGTATATAGACCACTTGTGTGCTGTCCCATTAGTATAGACCCCTGTGTGCTGTCCCATTAGTATAGACCCCCTGTGTGCTGCCCTGTAGTATATAGACCACTTGTGTGCTGTCCCATTAGTATAGACCCCCTGTGTGCTGCCCTGTAGTATATAGACCACTTGTGTGCTGTCCCATTAGTATAGACCCCCTGTGTGCTGCCCTGTAGTATATAGACCCTTGGGGGACATTTATTAAGTCCGCCGGTTTTTACGCTGGGCATACAAATGCCCCCGCAGCTCCGGAGCTGCCTCTACATAAATCCTGTGCGCACAGAGCCCGTCCGTGCGAATAAATTGAAACCTACGCCAGCTCAGAGCTTGCATAGGTTTTACTATAATTTCCCCCCCCCCCCCCGGAAAACTGATAAATGGGGCGCCCCCTCTGCGTGCAGCCGCACCCCCCGTAACGCCCCCTCCATGGCCCACTGGCGCAGGAGGCGCAGATCGTCTAAAATATTTGCAAATAGACCACTTACACATAAGCCTTGGCTAGGTCCCCCTGGCCATAGTATGTACGCCCATGATCTTTACTATCTAAGTCCCCCATATTGTTTTGCTCAGCATCAGAACTCCATCCGAGAAGCCCTGATTCTCCGAGCCGCTCTCTGAGCCATCTATGGTGAACCTCAGCGACTCTCACGTAGCCATTAGTCTGCCTCATCTGCATCTTATGTAATGCGGCCTGCCCTCCAGTCATCACAAATCACGGCTCCGTAACATTTTAGAGGTAAGATGTCAAGGTGACTTGATCTCCTCTGATAAAGCGTTTGCTGAAATCCTTCCAATTGCAGGGCCGGACTCCTCTTTGCTGGAGGCTGGAGGCGCATCTGCTTGATGGTTATCTGCTGAAACATTCCCTGTGTGTTTGGGAAATTGAACTATTCTAAGCGAGGACAATGCATCCGGGAGGAACTGAGATCCGAGATGTAATTTGCTGGCGGAGACGTAATTATTGCGCTATTAACCACTTGGCGGACGGTAGAGGATTTTGTATATCTGTGCGGAGTCACTTGAAGCTCCTCGAAGCAAAATCTGCAACAAAATCCCCCACCTTCTATGTGTTATATATAGTACTGACCAAAGAGTCTATGGACCCTCTAAGTCACCAGGACCCTGTGACAATTACTACTTCCGCACCCCCTGTAGCTTGTATTGTCTGTATATAGCATATAATATCTGAGATACTGGATCGAATCTTATTGATTGCCCCCTCTTGCTGTCCTCTTCTAGGCTCTGGCCCCTCCATTTTCTCTCTGGCGACATCAGTGATTTCATACGTTAAAGGGTTACTCCGGTGAAAAAAATTCTTTCTAATCAACTGGTTTCGGAAAGTTAAACAGATTTGTAATTTACTTCTTTTTTAAAATCTCAAGCCTTCCAGTACTTATCAGCTGCTGTGTGTCATGCAGAAAGTGGCGTAATCTCTCCAGTCTGACACAGTGCTCTCTGCTGCCACCTCTGTCTGTTACAGAAACTGTACAGAGCAGTAGCAAATTCCCATAAAAAATGCTTCTTCTCTCAACAGTTCCCGACAAGGACAGAGGTGGTAGCACAGAGCACTGTGTCATACCGGAAAGAATACACCACTTCCTGCAGGACATACAGCAGCTGATAAGTACTAGACGGCTTGAGATTTTTTAAATAGAAGTAAAGTTGGTTTGAAAGATTTTTTTCCATTGGAGTCCCCCTTTAAATTTGCGCATCAAAGGATAATTTTAAAAGTAGAAAATCAAATTTAAATACTAATACATTATAACTGAAACTGGCCTTTACATATGGTAGAAACCATAAAGGGCAACAGGTGTGGATCTGCTGTGCCACCGAACACAACAGGGCAAGGCGGAACCGGCCTGAGAATAGAATAAAGTCTATGGGACAGGCGGAGAGTCAAGCAGGAGCGTGTGGGGGCAAGTGGCGGAATCCACTGGATGTTATCATGGATTCCGTAGTCTGCACATACACTTAGTGTGGGTGACCTAGTACTCCTAGTGTGGGTGACCTAGTGTTCCGAGTGTGGGGGACCTAGTGGTCCTAGTGTGTGTGACCTAGTGGTCCTAGGGTGTGTGACCTAGTGGTCCTAGTGTGGGGGACCTAGTGGTCCTAGTGTGTGTGACCTAGTGCTCCTATTGTTGGGGACCTAGTGCTCCTAGTGTGGGGGACCTAGTGCTCCTAGTGTTAGCGACATAGTGGTCCTAGTGTGGGGGACCTAGTGCTCCTAGTGTTAGTGACATAGTGGTCCTAGTGTGGGGGACCTAGTGCTCCTTTTGTTGGGGACCTAGTGGTCCTAGTGTGAGTGACCTAGTGGTAGTAGTGTGGGGAACCTAGTGGTCCTAGAGTGGGTGACCTAGTGGTTCCAGTGTATGTTACCTAGTGGTCTCAGTGTGGGGGAACTAGTGACCCTAGTAAGGGTGACCTGGTGGTCTTAGTGTTGAGGACCTAGTGGCCCTAGTGTGGGTGACCTAGTGGTCCTTGTATGGGGGACCTAGTGGTCCTTCTAGTGTGGGCGACCTAGTGCTCCTAGTGTAGGTGACCTAGTGGTCCTAGTGTGGGTGGCCTAGTGGTCCTAATGTAGGTGACCTAGTGGTCCTAGTGTGGGCGACCTAGTGGTCCTAGTGTAGGTGATCTAGTGGTCCTAGTGTGGGCGACCTAGTGGTCCTAGTGTGGGCGACCTAGTGGTCCTAGTGTAGGTGACCTAGTGGTCCTAGTGTGGGCGACCTAGTGGTCCTAGTGTAGGTGACCTAGTGGTCCTAGTGTGGGGGACCTAGTGGTCCTAGTGTGGGCGACCTAGTGATCGTAGCATTGGGGACCAAGTGGTCCTAGTGTGGGTGGCATAAAGGGTCAGGCAGAAAGAAGTCCAGGTAGTGGCCAATGTCATGGGCAGGCAGCATAGTAACATGGTCAGAGACAGGACGGGAGGCACAGGTTCATAGTAAACACAGTTTGGGTCATACACTGAAGAGGGAAACTAGGTAAAAGGTGCAGAATGGGAACAGGCTGAGATTATACGCTACAACACATTCCCATATAAAAACATAAACCTTCATTAGAAGAGAAAGGAACCTTGGCTTCGGCATGGTGGAGCGGCTGATTCGAAGAGCGAGAGTTTCTAGGTGTGTGCTGGCCCTTTAAGAATCAGGAAGCGAGCACATGTATACCCTATGGCATGGGTCTCCAAACTGCGGCCCTCCAGCTGTTGCAAAACTACATTTCCCATCATGCCTGGACAGCCAAATCCAAAGCTTTAGCTGTGCAGGCATGATGGGAGTTTTGGTTTTGCAACAGCTGGAGGGCCGCAGTTTGGAGACCCATGCCCTATGGGCAGAGTAAATGCATGGCAGCAGAGACAATGCTTGCTGGGAGCAGCGGTCCACCAACAGGATAAGACTGCCACCAATACAGACCTTCTGCCAGTACTATTGTGAAAACCCTTTAAGCCCTGCAGTTATTCAGTATACTGTTATTACAGTCTTGTAGACCGGAGACATCTGAAACCTATGCTGACACTGCAGAAGGCCTGGGAGCCATGGGAAGACGATGCATGGAGTTCAATGAAAGCGCTCCTACTTTTAGAATGGCTTCCCCTCCCCTAGGATCTAATAGCTGCTGCCGCTGCTCATATACTATTCACCTCTATGCAAAATGTATGTGCTGCAGATACTTCAAGTCCATTTAGCGCAGTGGCGGGAATTAAAGGCGGATTGAGGCCGTCATTTATCAGTCGTATAGCTGCAAGGGCCGGATTGTGTCTCCAGGGAGTTATAAGGGTAGATTAACATTAGCTTCAAAGGAGTTGTCTACTTCCTCCCCAATCATCAGAAGACGGGATATAACCGGGGGAAGATGGAGTTCTTTAACGTCCATAATAACTATGGTAATAGTCTGGAGGAACAGCATTGGGACTCTCTAAAGAGATGGACACCTGTCTGACCTTTGGTGCGCCTCGGACTCTGTGCGGGAGCTGCTTTTAGCTATGATGAGCCCAGGCTGTCATTCCAAGGAGGGAGAATGTTAATCACAATGACATCTGCCATGCTGACTGTAATGACATACAAATCATGGCCCCTTGTGTCAGCTGATACTACATACGATACATACTGTTATAGCAACCCTTACAATTACTCTTTTCCCTGTAATTTTGACCGATCACTATTAAAATTCATACTTAGCAATGCTGACAGGGCAGCAGAACATGTCAGTAATGTATACTTACCTGTCCTGCTCCCCCCACTGTCATTCAGTGTTTTCATAACAAATAATGACGTCCTGTTCCCACAGGAAATGGACCTTCAGTATAGACTCTATGCTGAGCATTTATTTCCAGGCAGGGCGGCACGTCATCAGAAGTTTTCATAATGCTGACAGTGGGGCAGCCTGAGAACTGGCAACAGGACAGGTAAGTATACATTACTGACATGTCCCCCACAGCCCCAACATTATGGCTAAGGCTATGTTCACATTACGTAAGCTACGTAGTAATCACGGCCGTTGTTGCATATTTGGAACTTACGTAGTGCTGCCTTCTATGGAATCTGGGCCGGAATGTATACGATCCGGTATCCCTAGCGGTGCCGCAAGAAACTGACATGTCAGTTTTCTGCGGCCGCTATTCACTGAATAGCGGCCGCAGAAAACCCTGTCAGTTCCCACAATGGAGCGTGCGGCTCCTGCTGCACACTTCATTGTAAGCAGCAGGGAATTCGGATGCAGGCATGCACGGATGCGCCTGCATCTGAATTCAGCGGCAGCAAATATCATCCAGCCGGTACTGCAGTACTGGCCAGGATGATCTTTTCTGACACCGGCCGTCTCTTACGCCATGTGAACATGGTCTAAGTATGAATTTTGCCCGGACAACCCCTTTAAGGGCCCTATTACACAGGCTGATTATTGGTCACAACAGGCCGATATCACCTCAAGTAAAAGGGCCAGCGATCACCCAACGAATGAGCAAGTGATCATTCATCCTCTGATCGCTAAAGTTTGACCTGCTTAAAACTAGATCAGCGATTGTGTACTAAGCAGGTTGGGCCCTCTAGTGTGGCCCTAAGCAGGGCCGTCTTAACAGCATTATGGGCCCCTGGGCAGAGGTGCGACCAGGGACAAGGAAGATGTCACGTCCGCCGGGGGGGAGGGGGGAGCGGCTGACAGCAGCACAGGCACAATACCGACAAGGGAGCTTGCTTGGGGATCGGGGACAGGGAATATGTCACAGCGGGCAGGGGCTTCCTAGGACGCAAGGGCCCCCGGGCAGCCGCTTACCATGCCCAATGGGTAAGACAGCCCTGGCCCTAAGGGTAAGTTCTTGTGGATTTCCCCAATTAACTCGTGGTAACCTAACCCGACAAGTGGATAGGGCATATAAGATCTATAAATCCAAATGTTTAACCCTTTATATTCCTCTTCCTCCATTGTTTGCCCATTCCCTTGGAGAAAGAGGCACTGGCCATCTTCACAGCACCAGCAGAGGGCGTTAGCTGTGTCACCAGGGCGCTGGGTCAGCTACATGGCAGGAATGCTGCATACACGGGAAAACTCTCCAATGTTCCAATCTTTCCTCACACAATGGCTGAGATATCTGTGCAGACTATATTACTCCAGTGTATTTACCTGCTATACTGATACGTACAGAATCTAAATTTATAGACATCTCAAACATGAAGATCCCCCCTAGGTAGGGAATATTAAGCATATACATGCCAATATAACAGGCAGCTGTTCTCAGGATTCGAGTGAACTTCACAGAGATATATTTTTGAGCACACGGCTCACTCTCTGAATTTATATTTTTGCACATGTGAATCATCCATCAAGATACATCAGACATTATTTGGAGGAGGACAGTTTTACTCTCAGAAATGTTACCTCACCTGCTCCTATCTGCTGCCTGCCTCTTATATAGTTACCAGCAATTAAAAAGCCAAGAAAGGGACATTTAAGCCCCACCCTGAGACCGCCCCTGAGGAACATCCAACAAAAGCCCCGCCCCTTTGTGGCCCAGTACACAGGGGCATATCAGAACAGGTTATGCTCTTAGTTATAACTGAAGCCTTCACATTCAAAGGATTCTGACTAAAAATCTGTGATGAATGAGGAAGCAGCAAGTGTAACAATCGTCTGCCATGTGTAAATTCCAAGCACATTAACCTTAACACTGAATATCTTCTTAGTGCTAATAGGTCTGGTGTTAATACTTAGGCTAAGGAGTTGTGAAACATGAAGGGGGTTTGATGGGAAAACAAGACCTCTATAAGGCCTATACCCAAATACACCTGCATGTGACCTGGCTATAATGGACATAATAAAGAGGTTGCATAGGGCCCTATTACACGGGACAATTATCATTCAAATAATCGTTAAGTCGTTCATAAGCGATAATCGTCCCATGTAATAGCAGTCATCCCAACGAACGAGAAATCATTGATCGCTTCTTGAGATCTAGACCTATTTTTATCGCTGCTCGTTCGCAAGTCGTATAGTGTAATATAATGTCATTCGGTTGTTTCCTGGTGTAATCGCTCTGAGGTGAACGATCAGCGAGGACTGAGCGACAGCAAGAAGATCAGAACTAACAACCATTGTTCCGTGTGATTGTGTCAACGATTTCAAGAAACTTGTAAAAGCGGTCATGTGGGATCATTTATCGTTTATCGTTATTGTTGAGAAATCGCTTCATCTAATAGCGCCCTTAGAGTGTCTGCCTAGTTTCTAGAAACAGCGTCCTGAATCTGGTATTGCTGGTCAGCCTCATTCACCTGAGTCCAGTGTGGACTTAAAAGGGATATTCCCAAAAAGACCACATGGTCCGATCAAAGTCCTGTTGGCTGCACAAGGGTACTATTACACGGAACGATTATCGCTCCGTCTAATAAATACAACGATCAGCCGATGACAACAATCATCGGCTGATCGTTGATTTAGGTGTGGGCCTATAATTGTGGGGCGCCGACCACGCACCACTACGTGTAATAGTGGTGCGCAGCCGGCGCCTGACGATATACATTACCTATCCACGCTCCAGGGCTGCTCCTGCGGTCTGCTTCTCCCCGGGTCCCGCGCACTCCAGCTTCAGAGCAGCCTGGCTGAGCTGGCAGGCCGCTCAGCCAATCACAGGCCAGGACCGCAGCGGCCTGTGATTGGCTGAGCGGCCTGTCAGCTGAGAGGCCACTCTGAAGCTAGAGCGCGCGGGACCTGGGGAGAAGCAGACCGCAGAAGCAGCCCTGGAGCGTGGATAGGTAAAGTATATAGTTTAAGCAAGGGCTGCAAGGATATCGGTAACGATTATCGGGCCGTGTAATGGGCCCAGTAAACAAGCGCCGATCTAGCAGATTGGAGCTCATTTACAGTTGTTATCGGGCCCTATCGGCCCGTGTAATACCACCCTAAGTCTATGGGGCAGCTGGATGACTGACAGCGAGTGCACATGTCTCTCCGTTGGTTCTCCTCGTTCTGCGGGGGTCACAGCAGTGAGACCCTAATTGATCAAAACTTTTGACGTGCCACTGTGACATTACAGTACAGAAAGTCCAACAGCCCCCATGTCAATTCTTTGAGCGGAGAGCAACGGAAACGGAGGTGCACGAGCCCTCCAATACAAACACTGAGGCAAGACCGATTCTCCGCCGCGGAATTTTGCTGCTTTTACTCAGTGTGAACTGGTCCAAAGTCTGGAATGGGAAAAACCATTAAAAAGGTACCTACTACTTCGTGAGCATGGCAGAATCCCTGTTCAAAACTCCTGCGGCCCTGTGCTTCGTCCTAAGGGGAGTGTAGTACAGACCTGCCGGAAATGTATTACAATGCAGCCTATGGAGCTTCCGGCATGTCTGTACTACAATCCCTATAAGACGGAGAGGAAAGCCGCAGCAGTTTTGAACAGGGATCCTGCCATGGTTCACGCTGCGTTTTTTTTTGCAATTCGTTTTTTTTTTTTTTTTCCTTTTAAAGTAATGCATTTGTGTGCATCCGTTTTTAGCCGTTTTTCCATTGACCTCCATTTTTAAAAAAAACAAGTCAAAAAAACGATCAAAAGGCATCTTTTTTAGCATATGCTCAAATATGCATTTTGAGCCTCTTTTATGCATTCTTTTAAATAATGGAAGTCAATGGAAAAAAAGATCAAAACAGATACACACAAATACATCTGTTTTTTCATCTATTTTTTTGCACAAAACGGATTGCAGTGTGAACCCAGCCTTAGGTAGGCTATACCTCCCAGACTGTGAAAAATATTATATGAGTGAACCCCCAACCTGTGGCATTCAGGATTTTGTAGGACTACTACTCCCAGCTTTTGGTAGTCAAGGCATGCTGGGAGTTGTAGTCTTCCAGCAGCTGGAGGATCAGCGTATTACACATAGGGATCTATCCAAACAAACATTCTGATCACAACCTTCTCCAGCTGCTGATGTTACATTATTTTTCCATTCATTTCCTGATGCAATCCGACGCAACCGATAGGAAGCCATCATTACCTATGTGTCCTGGGAGATGTTACTCTGCAGAGGCCAGAAATCTTAGGAGAAGCACATAAGACAGAGATTTCAGGTGGTCGAGCAGGTGATCTGCGCTCTTCTTGATGCATGGACGCTGGTTATGTTAGATAATGGACTTAGGGAAAGTAAGATTAGGGAAGTTTTTTGCTGAAAAATGAAAAAAACTAAGCTCCTTTTCTGGTCTAGGGCTAAAACTTAGAACATACTGCTGGGATGTTATATAAGCCTCTAAAACAGCAGCAAAACTGTAAGTTTAATATTGTCTTATATGTAGACAACCACCGCTCTAGTCCATAGGATGCTTTGTAATTTACCTTTCCCAGACGAGATCCAATATTTTTCTATTAGAATTTGAATCCTGGACAAGCGCTTAACCAAAGGGTGGCATAGTAATGGAGGGTACAGGCCAGTGGTGTCAGCATTCCCTACCACCTGGTTGCACTGGTGACTTATTTTAGAAATCACTACCCCTAAATCCTTCTCTTCTGAAGTCTTAGCTAACACAGAACTAGCGATATGACACTCGGATAGAGGATTCCTCCTTCACAAGTGCATTGTTTTACATTTGGAAAACAGACTATTGCAACCACAACCTCTAATAACCTCCTACAAGGAACAAAGAAAAAAGTTTTTACCGCTACTACTCCAGCAATCCTTGCTTGATATGATGGTTGGAACTATTCTCACTGGAATAAGAATGGAGATATGCTGTGATCAAGGCTCGGAGTGAGGCGAAAAGCGTCTAGAATTTTCAGGGAACTTGCGTTTTTGTATGTAATGACTTTTATGGATTCTACACCATAAATACCTGATTTTATTGGATTGCTAGAATATGTTTTGTTTATCTAATAGCATCCAGCTATGTTCACACATAGTTAAATAAAGCAAAATACGACAGTAATACAGGTATAAAACACGGTTGTTTCTTGAATCTAATAATGTGCTACACTAAAATCTATAGAAAAACAGCCGTCTATGTGCACATTATAAAAAAAATCTTTTCCATAGATTACTGTGCTGTTTTTTTGAACTGTAAACAGCTTTAAAAAAAAAAATGCTGAAAACAACAGTCTAACAATCTAAAAAGTGTTGTTTTGTTTTTTTTTTGTTTTTTTTTTACAGAAATGACTCAAAACCTGTCCCTTGCACTTAACCCTTTAAGGACCAGGCCCAAAATGAACCAGTGGACCGCGCAAATTTTCATTTTTGTGTTTTTGTTTTTCCTCCTCCCCTTCTAAGAGCTCGAGCACTTTCAGTTTTCTATCTACAGGGCCATGTAAGTGCTTGTTTTTTACAGGAATAGTTGTAGTGTGTAATGGCGTCATTCATTTTACCATAACATGTATGATGGAACACCCAAATATATTATTTATGAAGATATAAATAGGTGAAATCGTAAAAAAGAATGCAATATGGTAACGTTTGGGGGGGTTCCTGTGTCTACGTAATGCACTATATGGTAACAGCGACATGATACAATTATTCTATAGGTCAGTCCGAACACAACCATATGCAGGTTACACAGATTCTCTAATATATATATTTTTAATGAAATCCTTTTTTTTTGGCAATTAATTATTAATAAAAGGCCCTATTGTGACGCTTATAACGGTTTTATTTTTTCACCTATGAGACTGTATGGGGCGTCATTTTTTCCGCCATGATCTCTAGTTTTTATTAATACCATATTTGTGAAGATTGGACGTTTTGATCACTTTTCATATATTTTTTTTTTATAATGTAACAGAAAATCGGTAATCCGCGCACTTTTTTCGCTCTTTTCGTTTACGCCGTTTACCGTTAGTGATGACACTTGTTATATTTTAATTGATTGGACAATTACGCACACTATGGTATATTATATGTTTATTTATTTTTATATGTTTTATTTATATAATGGGAAAGGGGGGTGATTTAAACTTTTATTGGGGGAGGAGCTTTGGGGTATTATAATAATGATTTTCACTTTTTTTTTTAAACACATTTTAAGTCCCCCTGGGGGACTTGTACATACAATACTTTGCTTATTTAAACTGATCACTGCTATGCAATAGTCATAGCATTGATCAGTGTAACAGGCTTGTGGCAGGCTCATTGAGCAGAAAGCCGATCGGACCGCACAGAGGCAGGTGACCTCCGGGAGTTTGATAAAGCTATTGGGACCCCCACAGTCACACTGCGGGGGTCCCGATCGGTAAATGACCAGGGACTCCCCCTGTCACTTACGCTTAAACGCCGCGGTTGCAACGTTTAAGGGGTTAATGACACGCTGCAGCGCCATTTTAGCAACATTATTACTTGCTTTATTAGTATATAGAGCTTGGGAGATAGGTGAATAGTAGCCCTAGCATTATTTTTTTAGCAGTTATATGGACTTTCACCACAGATAGTGAGGCCCAGGCACCCTCTTGGTCAGTCTGGTGAGGCCCAGGCATTGCCTTGGTCTGTTGGCTGAGGCTCCAGTAGAAAAAATTTGAGAAGCACTGGTCTAGGGGTTAAAGGGGTTATCCAGAATTAGAAAAACATGGCCACTTACTTCCAGAGATTGTCCTTCTCTTTTCTCCAGTTCAGGTGTGGTTTGTAAATAAGCTCCATTCACTTTAATGAAACTGAGTTGCAGATCCTGCACCCAAACTGGAGACATGAGTGGCCATGTTTTTCTAACACTGGATAACCCCTTTAACTGGCGTGATTCACCTCCAGCTATGCCCATTCCCAGAATGTGTCATATGAGTCCGCCGGACTTTTCTTGCCTTCCCAGTATCTCTTCCCTCTGACCTATCCGGGGTCAGACCGGGACTGAATTTCATGCCTGGTATTTGGGAGCACTTGCTCTGTGGGATATATATATATATGTGAGGTTGTAAATGATGGCAGATGGGGCTGTGTGTTACATTTGCTCAATACAACCTGCTGTCTGTATTCTGTCATCTGTAAAGGAAAACAGAGCAGCACTATGTAATAATATTGCCTGAGTAAGGATTAGTGATGAGCCAATATCCCAATGTTCGGTTGGGATTCCGAACACAAACAAGAAGAAAAATGATTGCGATTGGTTCGTGTTCGCCGAGCATTCATGAACAAATAATGAACGTACAGTAGAAGCGTACGTTTCGGTCTATGCAGATGCGTACAGATTATCAGGTGCAAAGAGTAAATTACGCAGTTTTAAAATGATCGTTATGATCATTCCGATCATCAAACAAATTGTTTGTGATCAGCAAACACAAACAATTAGCGTCATGTATGTCTGAACATACGAACACCTACGAACATGTTCGCTCATCACTAGTAAGGATCCTTGTAAAGCTGTACAGGTAGCTAAGGGATATAGCAGACAAAACTTTATCACAGCACGCTTTAGGCCCTTACCTCACCAGCACAGATGCGGATTCTTTACTGTAAGAGCAGTGAGACTATGGAACTCTCTGCCACATGATGTCATGGCTGATTCATTTAATATGTTCAAGGGAGGCCTGGATGTTTTTCTTGCATAATATAATATTACAAGTTATGGCCACTAGATTACATGTGATAGGACGCTGATCCAGGGATTATTCTGATCGCCATTGGAGTCGGGAAGGAATTTTCTCCCTGTGATGGGGAAATTGTTATCTGCCTCATAAATGGTTTTGCCTTCTTCTGGATCAACACAGTAGGGTGTCCTTAGGTTGAACTTGATGGACTCTTGTCTTCTTTCAACCTTATTAACTATGTAACTATGTACAGGCTCAGTGGTGGACACTGGGGGGCGAGGCACAATCACATGCTCCAATATGTCCGCCATTTTATGAACAGAAACAGAACAGAGCAGGGCAGCACAGCCTGGAGGAGGGGAGCCTGATTTTAGCTCTGTGAGGTACACAGGGGGCTGTTGTCAGTATATACAGTGAATACACTTACTAATACTGTATACTGAACTAGTTTACTATAAAGTGGCCAACCCCTTTAAGACGCTCATAGTCTGTATTACATGTTGTCAAAGAATAATCAGGCTTATCCTGCTGTAGCCATACCGGCATCCTTAGATGGGAGCCTTTCTGGTTTGCTATTTGAGGACAGCATTATCACATACTTAAGGAGACTGTCAATAGGTTCCTGCTGTCCTATCTCAGGTACCAAAAAATAGTGACGGACAAGATGAACAGAATGATATATCACTTATATTGTTCTGTGCAGCTGATCCAGAGATCTCCTCCTGAATACCATGAATAATAAGTATTATTATTATTATTATTATTATTATTATTATTATGTGCATGAGCCCAGTAGTCCTGGATATTCATGAGAAGCAAAAAAAACTGCTGCTGATTGGCAGTTATCTATCCATGCTGTGTATAGGCAGTCAGCTGTCAATCAGCAGCTGAAGGGTGGGGGGAGGGGTGTGGCAAGAAGCCCTCAGACTAGTGCCACAAACATTGGCAACATGCAGAATGAAGGTGATAGTGTAGCACGCTCTCTGCACAAAGCTGAGGTGTGATATGACGTAAACACAATGTACATGAATGTAGGGGGCACAGCAGGTTACGTCCCTCATCATCATTTGCCCACCTACCCAATATTGTAACATAAACCTCGATAAGAATTATAATAACTGGAACCATTAGTCTCAGCATAACCTAGTATAGGAAAAAGTTCAATAAGCCAAAACAGGTCCCCATATAACCTAGTAATGAATAGAGACAATGGGCCAAACAAGTCCCAACATAACCTTGTAATGAATACCCAGTGACGCAGAACACCATTGTTCCCCTGTCCTAGAGGTAGAAGGGCAATCTCCAGGATTCTTCCGCACCTTGGCAGCACTGGGGATGGATATGAGGCTGCTAGTGGCCATGACTTCTCTATTAGGCAGTCACAGCCCACTCCTCCCATGTACACAGAGGTCAGATGTTAGGGGGGTTGGAAGATGAGACTACAGGGGTTGAGTGACTGATGGCTGTAGAAGAGACAGGTGGCAACTCTAATTTTGGGCCCCAAGAAGCCCACTGCCAGTACTGCCCCATGACGTGAGTGTATATATTTGGTCGTACCTTTTTATAGCTATAGCTTATGGTAGCATGGTGGCTTGGTGGTAAGCATTGTTGCCTTGCAACACTAGGGTCCTAGGTCCAAATCCAAGAGCAACATCTATGTGGAGTTTGTATGTCTTCGGAAAATGTGGAGTTTATATTGTGAGCCCCACTGATGACAACAAAGCTGTGTAAAGTGCTGTGAAACGTGTCGGCGCTATGTCAATAAATCAATTATTATTAATCATTTTCTATATTTAAACTTTATTTATATAAGCGATTAATCCCATTGCCTATGTACATAGTATGCATATTCCTGTCTTTTGATACCAGGCCCAAACCTTTCGTGTAGTTTAGGTCACGTACTCCTTTATTATAGTAACATAATCTTCAATAACACACACAGACGCAATAACGTGCTCTTTATTATGGCATTTGTATGAAGTTCTGGTATCACACTCAAGATCTGTACAGTGTTGCTTTGCATATTGGACATGATGAACCATATACCGTAAACTGCGTGTATGCTTGTCCTTTTACATAAATAAAGTTTGTTTCTTTAAAAAAAAAAAAAAAGAATTTTGCTCCGGAGGAATGTCCACTTGCTTATTGTACACCTTCCATCATCTTGAGGAACTCTGCAAAGAGATGAAGACGTGTGTTTATAAGGGAATAGGCAGGGGATGTTCTATGATGTCATGGTCAAGTGATGTCATCACCGCTCAGGTACTCAGGTACTAAACTCACCATCAAAGTCAATCTTGCCATCGTTGTTTTTGTCCCCATCCTTCATCAGCTCATCGATTTCCTCATCTGTGACACTCTCACCAGAGGAACGGAGGATCTCTCCCAGCTCATCGGCATCGATGTATCCATCAGCGTTCCTGAGATAGAATACGAGAAGCCATCAGTAAGGAGACTCGGGAGACCCATTATATAAGTGTCTATTTATGTCCCTTATGAATTGGGTAAAGAAAGAAGATACTCACTTGTCAAAGATGCGGAAACATTCAGCCAACTCCTCTTCAGATTTTCCTTGCGCATCCTCTTTCATCTGGCGCACCATCATGACCAAGAACTCTTCAAAGTCGATAGTACCGCTGCCTGTAAGACGCCATAGTTATCTCTTCAGCTATTTACCCAACAGTCTTTGTGTATACGATAAAAGTACACACAATGAGTGAGCCCTCTATCGGCACCATCTTAGAACAGACAGAGCGAGCAGGGTGATATATAAAATCTGCACGACTCCTGTATAAATTTCGTATTCTGGGCTTAGGAGTCCAGAGGGTGGTCCTTTTCAGTGATTGACACTGATTAGGACCGCCCACTGGGCTCCTAGCCCCAGAATACGAAATTTATATGATTAAAGTTATTCTGAATATTTTCCCATAAAACTATATATTAATCTGCTCAGCTCCTCCTGCTCTATAACATGATGCCAGATGATTAAAATGCTTGACTATTAACAACTAGATGATCACCCTATCACCATTATATAAAATATACCATGATGTATAGACTATAAGAGTAAAGGGTTCAATAGTAATATAGATAGGAGATACTCAGAACAACTTGATCTTTTTTTTTCCATTTTAAACTCACCATCTTCATCTACTTCTTCAATGATGGCATCCAACTCTTCTTTGGTTGGGGTCTGTCCAAGCATCCTCATGACAGTACCCAACTCCTTGGTGCTGATGTCACCGCCGCCATCTGTGTCAAACATGTCAAAGGCGGCCTTGAACTCTAATTGAAGGGGCAGAAAAAAAACAATATTTAGCTCTATGTGAGTGGCACAACGTACACGACATATCTTCTCCATTTTCCCGTCACACTAGACGCCGTTCTCTCGACTTTTGGATTACATCCCTCACTTTAAATAATCCCATTTTCTGGTCTTTTGTGTCTCTCTTCCCATTCCCACCACCACCAACTACACACTTGTACAGACTAACGTCTCTGGCTTTTACTGCTCCTCAAATTCATCTCAATTTAACACTTTCACTCTATTCTCTATATAGTTTTTTAGTTACACCCTATCACCCAATACAAAAAATATCCTTTGTTTTTGCTATTCTGTCGTCAATAAATTGAATATTTTACATTTTTTATACATTTTTGGACCAAATTCTTCCACCATCTTATCATAATATCTTTGTAATATTCCAATCTTTTATATATATATATATATATATATATATATATATATATACACACACACACATTTTCCCACTTTTCTTATCCCCTTATGATTACTTTGAAGAATATTAGTATTGCATAATAATAATAATAATAATAATACATTTCCTAAATTCTAACATGCATTTTTTGGTACTTTTTTTTTTCATGCCAAACACAGGAATGGATCAAAAAGAAAGAGATATTTAAAGGGAAGGTTTTATACTTATAAAAATTGCAACTAAGTTGCATGTGTGAATCCAGCTCAATGCATCAGGTAAGTACTAAAGTAATAAGTTACATATTCTGTATAGAAACTTTAAGCAATTCCTATTTTTTACGATTTATAAATAAAATTATTTTATTAGAATTTATTATATGTATTATAGTATATATATATATATATATATATATATATATATATATATATAGTATATATATAGATATATATATACATATATATATATATATATATATATATATATATCAAATTCTTCTTATTATTATTATTACTTTTCCCCATGCACTGGATTTCATAATAGGCCTGATATAACTATTCTATCGAATATCTATTCCTTATGACCCCCCATTCATATGGACTCTCTTCATTCATCTTACAGAATCATGCACTTGTACTCTTCATACTTTAAGCTATAACCCTATGCAGACAGAAGAAAAACCCAAAGTAGAAAAATTCTTACCAGCGATCATTTCCTCGCTGAGGAAGGACCTCGCATCTTGCTGCTGGTCTGTAGGCTGTAAACCAAACAAATGTA
Organism: Dendropsophus ebraccatus; assembly: GCF_027789765.1. NCBI lineage: Eukaryota > Metazoa > Chordata > Amphibia > Anura > Hylidae > Dendropsophus > Dendropsophus ebraccatus. The sequence continues at coordinate 59,852,421 of NC_091467.1, read as the reverse complement.
TGATATGAGTGCTGGTAACCAATGATAGGACTGCCCAAAAACATTATTCCTCCATCCATTAACTGTGGGAGAAGAACGGACTAGAGAAGAAGGAGCTACACAACTCTACTCCACACCTTCTAGGTAAGGCACATAGTAGGGCCTACTGGGCAAGGGATCTTTTCATATTCCTTATGTCAATCCAGAGTATAAAAAAAAAGTAATCCAGGCATTTTATGTATCCACCGAAATTGGCCGGATCTGATGTAAAAGCATAAAAATCCCACCCATGCCCCAATGCCAAAAAAACAAAAGTAAAGTAAAAAAGAAGAATAAAAAAATTAAAGGTTCTTGAACAAGGTTGGTTCTGGCGGTAGAAGGCAGACTGACCTGCGACATGGTGCCTGGGGACACAGGGCTCTGTCACAGCACTATGTCCAAAGATGACTGAACCCCAAGAGGTGGCTGCCGGAGCCCAGAAGATAAGAGCTGGTATAATTAGCAGACTCTTGGAGACTCCTTATAGGGAGAGGAGTTCAGACGGGGATTGGATTACCTTCCCACATATGAACCCCCTAAGACTGGCAGAGAAGGAGATAATAAAAGCTGCCAAACGACTAAATATATACTCTGCAGACCGAGCAAGATTCTCTGAAAAACACATTTAGAATTCAGCTCCGAAGCCTCTCCATAGGCCCAGAATGCTTCGATTTCTCAATCCTTTGTATTGTTACCCCTGCTGATCCGTGTAGACACATATACCGGCTTCTTGGCAGGAACTCAACTCAATAAAAACTAATAGCTACACAACATGCATGTTAATCGGCAGCGGGAGCTGTCAGCTAAGACAACTATTGACGTCTATAGACGGCTTATTATGGCTTGTTTAGATTCTTAAGTACGCTTAAGTGGGCCATAGACTGCTCAAAGGTCTTTTAGTGGACACTTAAGACAGACAATTCCCCCCCCCCCCTTGATATTTAAGATGAACAGAACCTTACAAAGTGGGTTGGGATGGCAGCCGGATTGACTCCACCCTTAATATTTAGTTTACATCACACTGTGTTTGTTTGTTTTTTATCCATTTTATGCAAAAAAACACAAAAAAAACGGATGAAAACGGACAAATTTATGTGCATTCATTTTTCCATTGACTTCCATTATAAAAAAAACGGATCAAAACACATCCACGTTTTTGTATATACTAAAAAATGGATGCGTTTCGATCCAGATTTTTTTTTATAATGGAAGTCATGGAGAAACGGATACACACAAATACAGCCGTTTTTTTATCTTTTTTTTTTTTTTTTTGCATAAAACTAGAGATGAGCGAACCGGGTTCGGGTTCGAGACCATCCGAACCCGAACGATCGGCATTTGATTAGCGGGGGCTGCTGAAGTTTTATGTAAAAAAAACGGATGAAAACTGACAAATTTGTGTGCATTCATTTTTCCATTGACTTCCATTATAAAAAAAACGGATCAAAACACATCCACGTTTTTGTATATGCTAAAAAATGGATGCGTTTCGATCCAGATTTTTTTTTATAATGGAAGTCAACAGGGAAACGGATACACACAAATACAGCCGTTTTTTGTTGTTTTTTTTTGCATAAAACTAGAGATGAGCGAACCGGGTTCGGGTTCGAATCCATCCGAACACGAACGATCGGCATTTGATTAGCGGTGGCTGCTGAAGTTGGATAAAGCCCTAAGGCTATGTGGAAATCATCGATATAGTCATTGGCTGTATCCATGTTTTCCAGACAACCTTAGAGCTTTATCCACGTTCAGCAGCCCCAGCTAATCAAATGCCGATCGTTCGGGTTCGGATCGACTTGAACCCGGTTCGCTCATCTCTACATGAAACGGGTTAAAAAAAAACAGATTGCAAAGACCGCAGTGTGAAGCCAGCCTTGGTTTCCTATAGTGTCATTGAATGCGATTGGAGTTGTAGTTGAGGAGATCTCTATACGATGCAGGTTAGACAGTACAGGTGCACGCATTAAGAATCTATGGGGTTTTCATTAGTGCAAAAAAAATAAAAATGGCTGATTTAGGCATCGGAAGAAGTTTAATGTCATCTGTAAAGATGCAATCAGGGAGAGGAAATTCATATGCTAAAAAGAACAGCTGATTTCCATATGTAAATGACATTCACTATGTAAGTGGGATAAGTAATTGAGGGATCAGATGATGGGATGTACACAGAATACCAAAACAGGGAGTAGGTATATAGCTTCTATAACATGACCTACGCCATAAAGGTTTAGATGGTTATACCCATTTACAGCTTTGTGCACAAACCGTATATTTCAACCCTGGATCATTCCGCAGATACAGATGCAGATCCTAGAGGAGCATGAGACTCATTAGACTAGAAAAAAGGGTCTATTTTTTCTCATTTCCAGAAACAGCGCCACTCTGGTCCTAAGGCCGGGTCTGGTATTGCAGCGTAACACTGTTTTAAAGGGACTGAGCTGCAATACTAGACACAGACTATGGATAGGAGTGGTGCTGTTTCCAGAAAAGTAAAGACTTTTATTTTATAATATTGGTCACTATTCTCCACATATATGGTAGTAATATCACCATACTCAGTGTAATGAATATCACTGACCTCAGTTTAATGGATATCACTGCCCTCAGTATAATAGATATCACCATCCACAGTATAATGGATATCACCACCCCCAGTATAATGGATATCACCACCCAAAGTATAATGGATATCACAGCCCACAGTATAATGGATATCACTGCCCTCAGTATAATGGATATCACAGCACACAGTATAATAGATATCACCACCCACAGTATAATAGATATCACCACCCACAGTATAATGGATATCACCACCCACAGTATAATGGATATCACCACCCACAGTATAATGGATATCACAGCCCACAGTATAATGGATATCACAGCCCACAGTATAATGGATATCACTGCCCTCAGTATAATGGATATCACAGCACACAATATAATGGATATCACAGCACACAGTATAATAGATATCACCACCCACAGTATAATAGATATAACCACCCACAGTATAATGGATATCACCACCCACAGTATAATTGATATCACTGCCCTCAGTATAATGGATATCACTGGCCTCAGTATAATGGATATCACTGGCCTCAGTATAATGGATATCACTGACCTCAGTAAAATGGATATCATATCACTGCCCTCAGTATAATGGATATCACTGCCTGCAGTATAATAGCACTGCCCTCAGTATAATAGATATCACTGCCCTCAGTAAAATGGATATCACTGCTGCCCTCAGTATAATAGATATCACTGGCCTCAGTATAATGGATATCACCACCCACAGTATATTATATATCACTGCCCACAGTATAATGGATATCACCGCCCACAGTATAAAATATATCACTGCCCTCAGTATAATAGATATCACCATAATTAGTATAATGGATATCACCGTCCACAGTATAATAGATATCATCACCCACAGTATAATGGATATCACCACCCACAGTATAATATATATCACTGCCTACAATATAATGGATATCACTGTCCACAGTATAATAGATATCACCATACTCAGTATAATGGATATCACTGCCCTCAGTATAATAGATATCACTGCCCTCAGTATAATGGATATCACTGCCCTCAGTATAATAGATATCACTGCCCTTAGTATAATATATATCACTGCCCTCAGTATAATAGATATCACTGCCCTTAGTATAATAGATATCACTGCCCTTAGTATAATAGATATCACTGCCCTTAGTATAATATATATCACTGCCCTCAGTATAATGGATATCACTGCCTGCAATATAATATCACTGCCCTCAGTATAATAGATATCACTATCCCCCTCCTTTTAGGATGTGCACAGAAAATTTAGAGTGACCGCTAAGAAAAAATATTTACTTGCTGATACTAATCCTGTTCGCGTCATGCACAGTGCTAAATATAGGATCTATGCTCAGTGACTTATTGTTAGTAACATGGACATTGCCATATTCATCCGGCAGAGGTCGCCTGAGACTACAAGCTGTCATAAGTGTATGGTGTGAAATAACAAGCACAGATATAACCCCAACAAGCCCCCATTGTAAGTCATTGAGATCCATAGGGCAATGCTGGGATCCATCAGATGCAGATGTGAATACAGCCAAATACACGGTGATCATCTGCTCTCACCAGGAAAAGCTGCAAATTATTACATGGACAAAACTGTTTTTCCTCAAGCTTAAAGAGGAGGAACACCCATTAAGACACCCTAATAACTTAAAGGGGTACTTCAGAGAAAGATAGGTTTTAAATTAACTGGTGCTGGAAAGGTATATAGATTTGTAATTTACTTTTAGTTAAAATCTCAAGTCTTCCAGTACTTATCAGCTGCTGTATGTCCTGCAGGATGTGGGGTATTCTTTCCAGTCTGACACAGTGCTCTCTGCTGCCACCTCTGTCCAGAGCAGGAGAGGTTTACTATCGGAATTTGCTACTGCTCTGGACAGTTCCTGACATGGACAGAGGTGGCAGCAAAGAACATTGTGTCAGACTGGAAAGAATACGCCACTTCCTGCAGGACATACAGCAGCTGATAAGTACTGGAAGACTGGAAATTTTAACTAGAAGTAAATTACAAATCTATATACCTTTCTGGCACCAGTTCATTTAAAAACTTTTTTTTTTCCTTCCGGAGTACCCCTTTAATAGGGAATATAGACAATGGGGGAGATTTATAAAAGGGTGTAAAATATACACTGGTGTTAACTGCCCATAGCAACCAATTACAGCTCAGATAAAATAAAAGAGGAGCTGTGATTGGTCGAAAACATTTAGGGTAAAAACATTCGGCCAAGTATTGGAAACTGCAATGGACAGTGGCATAGCTCTGTGTAATGGGGAGCAGAGCTATTAGCTCCGCCCCCATACTCAGCAACCAGATCTGAGCAGAGGAGACCAGAGCACCCAAGAAGAGCAGGAACCCGGACAGGTGAGATTATCCCTAGTAGTACAAGTAGTAGATTTTATAGTTTTGCAGCATGTGGCCATCCATGTGGCAGAACTACAACCCCCATCATGTCCCCCTAACAGTTCATGATAGGAGTTGTAGCTCTGAGCTGAAATTTTGCGCCATGGCCCAAATTAGGTATTCCTCAGTATGGCAGCAGGTGGTCTGTAATACTACTGTAATAATAATATAAATCTGGGTGACGTCCTCTGTTGTAGACACAATGGCGGCCACACTGGTTGTCACTTGTCATCCAACTTTCCCCAGAAGCATGTATAGGTAAGAAATAGCTGAAGCTGGGGGATATGCATTCACATACTACAACAGCCCCTACACTATGGATAGCAGAATAATCATACAGCCAGCAGCTATTCCTCCCAGTGTCCACAAACATGCACGCTCAGTAGGATGCCATCAATATCAACTCTATCGAAATTTTGTTTTGTATTACTTTAAAAAATAAATAAATAAAAAACTAAAAAGAAATGAAAACTTTTTGTCACTATATTTTTTGCACAGTGAGCTGTACATTTATTGATACCTTTTGGGGGCAGATGATCACTATTTAATCCATGTTATGTTCAGGTTAAAATTGGGAAAAGGGGGGCAATTAGAAATTTTATTGAGGGTAGATATCATTTTAAAAAATGTTTAATTTTTAGTTATTTTTTTTTTTTTATAGTTTTTTTGTTCCCCTAAAGGAGTTAGAGTTACATTAGAGTTCATGTAACCTAGAGATAATAAATTAACTCTCCAGGCCATGATTGTCCCATATATATATATATATATATATATATATATATATATATATATATATATTTATATTTATTTTTTTTAATTTATATTTATTATTATTATGATTTTGAATGAAGTATCTAAAAAAATGAGAGAAAGATTGAGCAATCTGTGATTCACATTGAGGTCAGCTTTCACAGGGTTTGTCCACCAGTGGGCAGTAGAATCCTATTTACCAGGGTTTATGCATTGACTTACTTGTGTAACATGATGGCAAAAATAAATGTAACTTAGAATTCATGTACAGCTAATACACCCATAAACTGCTATGCTGCCATAGATCTGTAATACACTCATACGCTACTGTGTTCCTAGAGATCTGTAATACCCCCATACACTGCTGTGTGCCTAGAGATCTGTAATACCCCCATACACTGCTGTGTGCCTAGAGATCTGTAATACCCCCATACACTGCTGTGTGCCTAGAGATCTGTAATGCCCCCATACACTGCTATGCCCCCATAGATCTGTAATACCCCCACATGCTACTGTGTTCCTAGAGATCTGTAATACCCCCATACACTGCTGTGTTCCTAGAGATCTGTAATACCCCCATACACTGCTGTGTGCCTAGAGATCTGTAATACCCCATAAACTGCTATGCTGCCATAGATCTGTAATACACTCATACGCTACTGTGTTCCTAGAGATCTGTAATACCCCCATACACTGCTGTGAGCCTAGAGATCTGTAATGCCCCCATACACTGCTGTGTGCCTAGAGATCTGTAATGCCCCCATACACTGCTGTGTGCCTATAGATCTGTAATATACCCATGTGCCTATAGACCTGTAATACACCCATAGGCTATGTCCCCACTTTGTAAGACACTGGCCGTTGCGTGACCCGGCCAGTGTCTGAGAAGATCATCCCGGCCGGTATTGCAGTACCAGCCAGATGATCTTTACTGCTACTGAATTTGGATGTGGGCGCATCCGTGCGTGCCCACATCCGAATTCCCCGCTGCACACAATGGAGCGTGCGGCTCAGGGTGTGAACTGACAGGGTTTTCTGATATGTCAGTTTCTTGCGGCGCTGCTAGGGATCCCGGCCAGATAGTATACTATGTGTATACACTTCCGCCCGGATGTCAGAGAAGGCAGCACTACGTAAGTTCTGTAGTAATCATGGCCGTTGTTGCAACAGCCGTGATTACTATGGAACTTACGGCTGTATAGCCATACACTGCTATATGCCCACAGATCTGTAATACACCCATACACTGCTATACACCCAGAGATCTGTAATACACCCATACACTGCTATACACCCACAGATCTGTAATACACCCATACAGTGCTATATGCCCACAGATCTGTAATACACCCATACAGTGCTATACACCCACAGATCTGTAATACACCCATACAGTGCTATATGCCCACAGATCTGTAATACACCCATACAGTGCTATACACCCAGAGATCTGTAATACACCCATACAGTGCTATACACCCACAGATCTGTAATACACCCATACAGTGCTATACACCCACAGATCTGTAATACACCCATACACTGCTATACACCCAGAGATCTGTAATACACCCATACAGTGCTATACACCCACAGATCTGTAATACACCCATACAGTGCTATATGCCCACAGATCTGTAATACACCCATACAGTGCTATACACCCACAGATCTGTAATACACCCATACAGTGCTATACACCCACAGATCTGTAATACACCCATACAGTGCTATACACCCAGAGATCTGTAATACACCCATACAGTGCTATACACCCACAGATCTTTAATACACCCATACACTGCTATACACCCACAGATCTTTAATACACCCATACAGTGCTATACACCCACAGATCTGTAATACACCCATACACTGCTATATGCCCACAGATCTGTAATACATTGGTGGCAGCAGAGGGGCTCGTGTTGATCCCTACTGCTACAATTCCATGTATAATGATAAATAAATAAAAATATACTTTTTTTTTGTAATATTACAAAGTAATATAACTTTACTAAAGAAATCTATATATATATAAAAAAAAAATTTAAAAGATTAGATCCAGGATTAGATTCATAACTGCTTTACTTCAGAAATAGCGCCACATTAGTCCTCAGTTTCTGGGAGGTACTGCAGCTCAGTTCCAATTAAATACATATAGGTGAGTTGTAATACCACACACAGGGGTGGTGCTGTTTTTTGGGGGAAGCCTAGGTAACTGTGAAAAAGGGGGAAAATATTAATCAAAAGAAAAAAAAAAATCTGATTCCAACATTTTTATAGATGTTATTATGTTCTTTTTCATATAACATTTTTAGCCCCACCAAACCCAGTAGGGGGATCCTGACAAAAGAAGTATTCAGCCATACAAAAAAAAAATCGGCCACAAATAAATATATTGGGAGAAATTCCTGTAAGACATACGACAAAAAAACAAAAAATGATAGTTTGGATCAGTTTCAGTACGCGAATCACATAAAAAACTGTGTATCATTTCATGTGAGCGTTCTGTTACATCTTGGACTGTGCAATCAGGTTGTAGTACCTAATTACAAACACTGGATGGCGATATATGTTCTGCTGAGTATTACCAGCAGACCCTTGTATAAGCTCCTGCAGTGATCCCCAACCTGTGACTCTCCAACTGCTGCAAAACTACAACTCCCAGCATGCTACAGAATAGATTGCTGCAATTTCAGTCCTAAAGTGTCATGTTATGAAAGTTGTGCCGGCCTAGAAAATAACTCAGGTCGTGTTCACATCTCGGTTTAGGCTTTCCATCATAGGAGCAGAACAATGACAATGATATTGTGTTGTGCCTGACAGACCCTACTGATTATAATGGGGTCTGTTGGATTTCTAGCATGGTGTCTGCCAGTTTACCTAACAAAGTAGCGCTGCATGCGGTGGTGCCAAGGGTGTAACATGAAATGACTGGGCCCCATAGCAAACTTTTAATTGGGGCCCCCATTCCTTCCCGACTGACCCTGAGCTGTCCACCTGGTGCTGCAAATGATGACAGCTCAGGGGCCCAGTATATTGCAGGAGGGGGCAATGGGGTCCCCTGATGTGGTGGGCCCCATAGCAGCCGCTATAGTGTTGCTTTATCTAGGAATTCTGTGACGGAGACTCTGACACAAATGTGAACACGACCCCAGTCATAATTTTAGTAAATAAATGTTACTTATGCTGCGTTTACATGGAACGACTATCGTTCGAATTTGCACCATAACGATCGAATTCGTACGATAATCGTACATGTAAACGCAGCGAACGATCAAACGGCGAGCGAGAAATCGTTCATTTTGATCTTTGAACATGCTCTTAAATTGTCATTCGCAAAAAAATTGCAGATCGTTCCGTGTAAACAGTCGTTCACCGATTTTGCCTATGTGCAAGATAGGCTTAAGCGATCGCAAAACGAATTTTTCGTACAATATATCGTTCAGTCTAAACGCTGATCTTTATAAAAAAAAAATCGACACTTCGAAATCGTTAATCGTACGGTCCGGCGAATTATCGTTCTGTGTAAATGCAGCATTAATGTGAACAATGTATGTCTGTGCTTATTGCATACAAAAGGTTAACCACTAGGGGGCAGCGTAATATAGTCATCCCTCCCTTCAACTGATTACGTTGGGTTTGATGGCACATAGCCTTGTGCCTTGTTCTAAAAACATTTTTTTACCGTGTTTTTGGATGGCCATCATTTTGAGTCCAAAATATGGCCATAATAATCAAAACCAGCCACAAATATGGTGGTGGTGGTGGGGGGGGAGGGTTGTGTGAACATAGCCTGACATGGCATAAACATTTTTCATAGTTTTGACTATTAATTCTGCAGAACTTAGCCAAATTTTATAGTCGTAAAATTCAGGTGTTAGGGAAAATATAAATATATACAGGGTGGTCCAAAAGTAGGTGGACAGTATAGGGGAGATTTATCAAACATGGTGTAAAGTGAAACAGGCCCAGTTGCCCCTAGCAACCAATCAGATTCCACCTTTCATTCCTCACAGACTCTTTGGAAAATTAAAGGTGGACTCTGATTGGTTGCTAGGGGCAACTGAGACAGTTTCACTTTACACCATGTTTGATAAATCTTCCCTGAATTCATAACCCTATTACACATACTGCCCCCATACTTATGGACCACCCTGTACATACATGGACATAAAATAGTAACAAATATGGGCCCAAAAACTGCTAAAATATATATATCTGTAATTTCTAGGGGATGCTGTCTTAGATACCCATAGCAACCAAGCCCAACACAACTTTCATTTTATATAGGTTAAAGGTTTATCAAAACTCATGCTGTGGAGCAGTTGCCCATAGCAACCAATCAGAGTGCTTTTTTTTTAAAGCTTTTAAAAAAAAGCTTAAATCTGATTGGTTGCTATGGGCAACTGCTCCACAGCATGAGTTTTGATAAACCTTTAACCTATATAAAATGAAAGTTGTTCTGGCCTCGGTTGTCATGGACAACTATTCCGTATATAGTGGGAACAGAGCCTAAAAGTGTACATAGTCACCACATAAAAGGGGAAAGCCTATAGATGTTACTGAGCTGTGGACCCGGCTAATGGAAAGAAAACGAGGTGCCAACTAGAGACATGTCAGCTGAGGCGTCATTATCTATATTCAGAACAGATCAGAACATTTTTTTATGCTAGTATATTGCCTTAATAAAGTTTTTTTTACTTTGTAATATAACTTTATTTTATAAAAATGTATTGTTTTTTTATCTACATACTCACTTCCGTGAGGGCCCGCTCTGCTGCCACCAATGTTTGTGTCGGGAACTACAGGGCTATCCAAGCCCTGAAGTTCCTGATCCGCTACCGAACAACGCTATGCAGAGCAGGGTCCTATTCCCATATTCTGATATACAGTACACGGGCAGGAGACTGCCTGACACGACCGCTGTGTCCGAGCGGTGATTGCTGATGGACTGCTGAGGCCATCAATGAACGTCCATCAATGAACAATTATTGAGGGCCTATGAAAAATCCCTTTAACTGCATTTCCCTAAAATAAAAGTACTAATATTAGATATACAGCAGGTGTCAATGATCCTATAGGAAGACATGTCACCCATCACTCTGCACGTGACTCCTATAATGTAAATACCGCCACCTGGCGTCCCAATATATCCTCCTATCATATAACGTCTAATGATCTGGCTACTCTGCGCTATTAGCAATAGACACTCAACGACCAGATCTATATACTGCCTATATACTATTTTCAGAGCTTGTAAATGACCCCCCCGGTCAGTCCATAGGTTGATAATATAAGAGATTTAAGAAGATCCCAAGTCTTGCTATAAATAGGAGAAGGAGCAGACACCTGTTCCCTCTCAAGCCTTGTGTAAAACGCAGCTGTCCCTCACTAGAATTAGAAGTGACAGACATAAGATGCATGCCCCCCTCCATTACCCCAAACCTCTGCCCCGCTCCCACCATGATCCAACATCAAAGCACAAAGCAGATGGCACTATTTCATGGTGGGGCTATCGGGTTGCTGTCAGAATGTCCATGATGGTGGGAGCAGGGCTCCATGTGTCCCTGACGGTGAAAGGGTTAAAGGTTCGCTCCATAATTAAAGGGAATTTTATGGGTTTTAGGCATTTTCTGGTTACCGTGTGTGCCCGCCTTTATGTGGTTTCTCTATGGGTGGTCCTGTTTTTGTTAAATGTTTTTGGTAAATATAGAAGTCCCTGATCTCACTTGCCAAGTCTTTGTACAACGTTAAAAATCATAATTTCTGCCCCCAAACCTAAGGCTGGGTATATCCTAAGAACAGCTTGTCCTAGGATCTGACCAGAAATAGAGAACCATAACATTGAATAGCGCTGAACAGTTTGACCCGTCTAATTGGTCTCAAATTTGTTTTGCTATGTTGATCCAGAAGAAGCAAAAATGAAATCTATATGCACCAGGTGCTTAAATAGGGAGAGGAGGAGGGACTCATCCTGGACCCCTAATAGACAATAGAATATAATGAGAGCCAATGTCGATGTCCATAGTAAGGTCACATGTTCTAAATCCATTACAAATTAAAGGGGTTACCCAGCGCTACAAAAACATGGCCACTTTTCCCCCTACTGTTGTCTCCAGTTCAGGTGCAGTTTGCAATTAAGCTCCATTTACTTCAATGGAACTGAGTTTCAAAACCCCACCCAAACTGGAGACAACAGTAGTGGGAAAGTGGCCATGTTTTTGTAGCGCTGGATAACCCCTTTAATTTGAGGGAGTCAAAGTCTCAGCATTTATAGATTTACTAGGTTTACTACATATTGGCCATTATATAGTTATACAGCGGGTGCCTGTAAACCTTAGTACTAAGCCATAATATAGCATATATACTTTTATGTATCCACCCAGTACCGGCATATGATTCAGATATCATAGGAAACCCTAAAAATAATTGAGGCACTCTCAATCAAACACCATATTAATACTGATATATATCCTAGAAATATTACTCATGGACATGGAGTGGTTACAGCTTCAACAATTAAGAATTAAGAAAGCAAGGACCATTTAAAGGGATTATTCAGCATTAGACAAACATGGCCACTTTCTTCCAGAGACAGCGCCACTATCTCTGGGGTTTTGAAACTCTGTTTCATTGAAGGGAATCGAACTTAAAGGAGTTATCCAGCACTACAAAAACATGGCCACTTTCTTCCAAAGACAGCACAGCTCTTTTCTCCAGGTCAGGTGTGGTTTGCAATTAAGCTCCATTCACGTCAATGGAACGGACTTATGCTGCGTTTACACGTAACGATTATCGTGCGAATTTGCGCGATAACGATCGAATTCGAACAATAATCGTACGTGTAAACGCAGCGAACGCTCAAACGACGAACAAGAAATCGTTCGTTTTGATCTTTCAACATGTCATCAAATCGTCGTTCGCAAAAAATTCCGCGATCGTTCCGTGTAAACAGTCGCCGCGCGATAGTCCGGCCGCCCGGCCCCCCGCTCGCAGCCCAGCCCCCCGCGCCGGCTCGATCGCCACCCCCGCCGCCGCTCTGATCACCGCTCTGATCACCGCCGCTGCTCCGATCACCCCCCACCGCCGCCGCTCCGGTCACCCCCCCCCGCCGCCACCGCCGCCCCCGCAGCGAGCATAAGTTACCTGCTCCGCGCAGCAGGTCTTCCGACATCCCCGCCTCCGCTCTTCAGTGCACTGATTGGCTGAAGAGGGGAGCCGGGAATTTCAAATGGCTCCCCTTCAGCCAATCAGTGCTGCCTTGCATTGATTGGCTGAAGAGGGGAGCCGGGAATTTCAAACCGCTCCTCTTCAGCCAATCAGTGCTGAAGAGGAGCACTGATTGGCTGAAGAGGAGGCGTTTGAAATTCCCGGCTCCCCTCTTCAGCCAATCAGTGCACTGAAGAGGGGAGCCGGGGATGTCGGAAGACCTGCTGTGTGGAGCTGGTAACGTATGCTCGCGGCGGGGGCGACCGGAGCGGCGGGGGGGGGTTAGCGGGGGTGGCGATCGAACTGGCGCAGGGGGCTGCCGATGAGCGGGGGGCTGCGGGCGCGCGATCGCAAAACGATTTTTCCGTACGATATATCGTACCGTCTAAACGCTGATCGTTATGAAAAAAAATCGTTACTCCAACATCGTTAATCGTACGATCGGGCCAATTATCGTTTCGTGTAAACGCACCATTACAAAACCTGCACCCAACCTGGACACAAGAGAGGGGCTGTCTCTGGAAGAGAGTGGCCATGTTTTTGTAGTGCTGGATAACCCCTTTAATTACAAACCGCACCTGAAGTGTAGACAACGATGGTGCTGTCTCTGGAAGAGAGTGTCCATATTTTTCTAAAACTGGATAACCCCTTTAAGGCACCATTACACAGGATTATAGGCCCAGAGAAGAACAAGCAATTGCTGTTCATTGACTTATTGGTTTAAATATTATCGTTCGTTGGCTGGAAATCTCCCCGACTTTAATTGTGTATTGATATACAGATTTCACTTCAGAAATTTCTGCGGCTAAATAAGAGATCCATTCATTTGAATGGTGTTGCTAAGGCAATAATACATATTTTATTTATTCAGTTAATTATTTAATTATTTTAATGTAAATATTGCTGTTGTTATTATTGTTGTTGTTAGAGCTACTGCTGAATCATTTAATAATGGCCGTTGTTATGAAATACGGCCGTGTTTTTTACTTAGTGTGAACCCGACAATACACATATATGTCCTCTAGATTCTTATAAAGCAGGCACCAATGGTGTGTTTACACTGACAGATTTATGACAGATTATTGAAGCCAAAGCCAGGAACAGACTATAAACAGAGAACAAGACATACAGAAAAGACTGAGATTTCTCCTCTTTTCACATCCATTCCTGGCTTTGGCTTCAGTAGTCTGTCAGATAAATCTCTCTGTGTAAGCACCATTATGTGCAGAATGGGAAAGCTTGCTTCTTTTTTCCAGATGGATCATTTCTGTTTTTTTTTTTTTGTTTGTTTTTTACACTGCGGCCATATGTGTTGAATGCTTTTTTTTAAGAAATAATTTTTCGCTAATCAACTTCTATGGGGAAGGGGTTGCCGTCATGTCTATTAGTGCATTGGCGTTTTATTCGGCGTTTTTTTCCCCAGTAAAAATCCTGGAATCACATGATAAAACATAACACGAGTTGTAATGAAAAAAAAAAAAAAAAAGAACAGGGCATAAAACGACAGAAATAAAAAAAAATTTACTAATATACTCTAAAATGAAAAAAAAAAAATGGCAGAAAAAGACACCAAGAAAAAAAACTCAATAAAAAAAATAAGCATCTGGCAGAAGCCTATGGTGGATCTATACAGAGATCTCATGGAATTGACTCCTCACTTTTTAGCTGCACATTTGTCTCTATTGAAATCAATGTGTCACCATAGTGGACGGAGTCCAGTGGAAGGTGGTGGGGGCTTGGAAGGGGCTGTAAACTGCAGCTGTGCTACTTGGATAGCGCAACATGTCTGAGTGGAAAACGATACCTCCTCGAACCTTCACACGGAACCATCAGCTTCTCATAACACATCACATGGATCTCTCACCATCTGATTGAACCTTCACCCATACGCCCCTCAAACATTAAAGGGGTTATCAAGGATAAGAAAATAATGCTTTTTTCCACAGACAGCGCCACTCTTGTTCTCAGTCTGTGTGTGGTATTGCAACTCAGTTCCATTGGGGGGAATGGAGCTGAGTTGCAATACCACAAACAACCTGAGGATGGGTGTGGCACTGTGGAGATATCCAAATTTGCCATTCAGAGAATGATAAAGCTCCCCTAAGGGTTACCTCATGCATCCTCCACTCTGTGGGATATCTACATTTTTTACAATTATTGTTTTTTGCAAATTTTTTGTACACACAAGGGGGGGGGGGGGGGGGGGTTCAATGGAGAGAGGGGTGAGCCGCTGCCAGACACCTCTTGCCAAGAATAGAGGATTGGACAGCTGAAATCCAACTGCCTGATCCTTACCTGTCATGAGAGGAGAGTCAGGGGGCTCCTTATACACAGGTTATCTAATGCGTATAGCCAATAGACAGTGGTCATCCCAATATGAAAAGTTATCAACTAGCCACAGGACAGGGCTACATTCACATGTTCCGTCATTTTCCAGGACCGTATGCAATTGTCCGCAATCAGCAAAAAATTATTCTGTTTTGCATCTGTAATCTGTATTTTTTTTTTGAGGATCAGCAAAACAAAAAGGGGAAGGGGAAGCAAAACAAGAAGGGGAAGTTAAATGAATGGGAATGGTTTAAAATGAAGGTTTTTACGGATTTGGGGGAATCACACGTGTATAAATTTACGGATCCGCAAAATTTACGGACGCTCCTATGGGACGATCCGTGCTGCGATTACGGTACGTTTTTTTGCAGATTGGGCATAAGTAAAACTACGGACAGGGCGAACAGGTCAACTGAAATTAATGGGACATAAATTTGTCCGCGATTATGGACAAACTTACGGAACGTGTGAATGTAGCCTAACCGGGTCAAATCACTTTATGAATGGAGCGGAGGTTGAGCATGTGCACTGAGCAATGGGCATCCCATTACTATATACATCAGGGGTAGGGAACCTTGGCTCTCCAGCTGTTGCAAAACTACAACTCCCATCATGCCTGGACAGCCAAAGCTAAAGCTTTGGCTGTCCAGGCATGATGGGAGTTGTAGTTTTGCAACAGCTGGAGAGCCAAGGTTCCCTACCCCTGATATAAATAATGCCATCATATTCCACATGTTCTTTATACAAACAGACATCTACGTCCACCTCCCACCCCGGCACTAGGAGCCGATCACTTCTGCCGCATGCTTCACATAATACAGTAATTTTGTCACCTCGTCTCCTCGTATCAGATAGTCTCCTTCTCCCCAGCCCTGACCTCTGCTTATTGACATTGCTTCCTAATCATTGGAATCAACAGCCTCTGGATACATGACCCCAGGAAGAATGTCCCCTACATTACCAAGTGCGACCCCCAAAATGATGGCACCAATATTTGTATATATGTGCAGCACTCTCTATGTGATATACAGTATATATATATATATATATATATATATATATATATATAAAATGGGGGAGATTTATCAAACATAGTGTAAAGTGAAACTGGCTCAGTTGCCCCTAGCAACGAATCAGATTCCGCCTTTCATTTTCCAAAGAGTCTGTGAGGAATGAAAAGTGGAATCTGATTGGTTGCTAGGGGCAACTGAGCTGGTTTTATTTACACCAGTTTGATAAATCTCCCCCAATATGTTTATGTATGTATATCTTATATGTGTGTATATTATATATGTTTAAGTATGTATATACATACGTATACGTATATATTGCAGTCTGGGCCCCACACCTCCAACACTGAACCTTACAACTCATCCATTGCTCCTCTGTATATATCCATGCCGACCACACAGGTAGCTCCGCATATGAGTCTCGCGTTACTGTTATCTCTACAGATGTAGCAGAGCCAGCTTCACTACACACAGCAGAGCTGAGTTTGTCGCTGTAATATCTACCGCATTCCGTAAGACTCCAGGTACACTGTAAGTGATACGGCAGTAAAAAAAAGTCAGGCAACAAACACAGCTCTGCTATATCTGTTTCTTTTCTTTACAACCAAAGAAAAAAGCCACCACCTGTTCCAGTATCCACTCCTCACACCAATGGGGCAAAAAACTATAGAAAATCCATCTCCCAAACATATGAAAAGCTTCAATACTTTGTGAGTCCATTTTTTTTTAAACGCATTTCGAACTCATCCATGAAATGCGTCGGGTTCATACATTATTGAAGGTTTCCATTTGTTTGGGGGCTGAATTTTCCTTCTCCATGCACAGGGTGACATCAAATTTTTACATTTTTTTTAGAGCGAACAACATCGATAGATCTTATTCCTGGGATATCGGACTAAGCAGCAGGAGGCGTCCGAAGACGCGGCTCTTTCTACCATCAATAATCCCGCTCTCGGGAGCTCAAGTCACGGCCGCATTAGTCAGAAAATAATTTCCATCTGAGACACAGTTGTTCTTCCTTAAAGGTCAGCAGGATGGAATGAACGCATCTCCTTAAAAGAATCTCGGTCACATAAGGGAGAAGGTTCTACTGTATTGGCTCTATAGCAGGAGATACGGTGGGAACCATACTGTGTCAACGTGACCCACCGATTTCCATCTCTCACTGTCAGGGACTCGATGACGAGAGTTATTTCAGCAATGACTAATGGCCGAGCCCTTGAAGACTATTCATTACAGCAAGGCGTGTTACTGTGGATACCAGGGGGGCCATTTTTGCAAACAGTCACCCCCCTAGCTGTCCGGCATTGATTTCACATAGGTATAATCCAAAGGTCTCTGCTGACTTACCATCTTGGAGGGTCCTCCCAATGCCTGCAGGGAGAAGAGACAGGCAGGAGGGGGTCTGTTAGCTCCTCGGTAAAGACGCCCAAAGCTTTCTCTTTAATGAGTTGCCTCTAATTTGTACTGTGCCCATTCACACACCTGCTCCCACTTCTGCCCTGATTGGATGCCACTAACAACTATACACCCCCCCACTCCCAATCCTATGCCAGCTGACCCCTGATTGGAGGGACAGGCATTTGACCAAATTTAGCCTGTGTCGTAAGGAAGGGGGGCAACACAAAAATAAAAGACCAGGTAAAGAGGGAGGGGTCGGTGACAAGGAGGAACACATGGCACTCCTCTCACTGGAAATAGTTAATGGGAATTTCCAGGACTTGCCATCTCCCCCTCTCTCTGCAAGAAAAACCTCCCCCCCCCCCCAATGCTGGAGGAGCCCCCGGATTTATGAGAAGAATAAGTATCAGATGACCCCTCAGCCCCTTACTCCAGGCGACCGATTAGAAATAGCAGCAGCTGCAAACGTGATCGGCAATGGCACAATCTATGTCAAGAGAGAAGTAGGCAAACAGGGTGGCATCTCACACCGGTGCCAAGGGGGAAGATAACTTCACTCTACTATAGCTAAGACTACAACTCCCAGCATGCCTGGACAGGAGGAGGACGAGCAGTTCTCTCCATACCTATACGAAGTCTATGGAGCCCATCTGTAGAGCACTCACCTGGTTCTAGTGATGGGTGGGGGGCTGAACACAGACCCCGAGCCAAACAATGATGCGTTAAAAGTAGGGATGGACCGAACCCTCTGAGGTTCGGGTTCGGCTGAACCCGAACGCTCGGCATCGGATTCCCGCTGTCTGCCCGCTCCGTGCAGCGGGCGGATACAGCGGGAGGACCGCTGTATCCCAGTTTTCCAGGCGTTCCTCCCGCTGGATCCGCCCGCTGCACGGAGCGGGCAGACAGCGGGAATCGTTACGGAGGGTAACGGACCAGGTTCGGACCATCCCTAGTTAAAAGTCATTGTAATGGTGTAAAGGGGCACTCCGAGAATATTATCATGTGCTCTGTCCCCTGATGGACACCATTTCTGGTCCACTCTGCTCACCAGTGTGATCAGTCAACTCATACTGGGGTTTGTGTGTTGACTGGAGGTCCCATTCTCAGTGACTGAGCGTCTTGAAGGGGTCCTCCAGCGAAAAGAAATTCTTTCAGATCAACTGGTGCCAGAAAGTGCTAGAGATTTGTAACTCACTTCTTTTAAAAAAAAAATTAAAAAAAACTGTCTTCCAGTATTTATTAGCTGCTGTGTGTCCTGAAGGAAGTGGTGTATTATTTCCAGTCTGGAGAGCAGGAAAGGTTTTCTATGGGAATTTGCTGCTGCTCTGGACAGTTCCTGACATGGACAGAGGTGGCAGCAGAGAGCACTGTGTCAAAATTGAAAGAAAACACCACTTCCTGCAGGACATACAGCAGCTGATAAGTACTAGAAGACTAGAGATTTTTTAATCGAAGTAAATTACAAATCCCTGGTACCAATTTATTTGATTTTTTTTTTAATTTGCTGGAGTAACCCTTTAAAGTTACTTCTGTTCCAGAAGTTTCTGTTCCAGAAGTTACTTCTGTTCCATCAGATTATTGGATCCATTATTGGAGGAAATGAGCTGCCCAGTAAGAAGGGGAGCAGGGCAGCCACTTACTTGCCCCCTGCTTATACTGGGAGGGGGAGGGGGACAATGTTTTGCTGAGATCATCACCTTAAAGGGGTTGTCCAGCAAAAATCTTTTTCTTTCAAATTAACTGGTTGCAGAAAGTTATATAGATTTGTAATTTACTTCTATTTAAAAATCTTAACTCTTCCCATACTTATCAGCTTCTGTATGTCCTGCAGGAAATGTTTTCTTTCCAGGCTGACACAGTGCTCTCTGCTGCCAACTCCGAGACAGGAACTGTCCAGAGCAGGAGAGGTTTTCTATGGGGATTTGGACAGTTCCTGACATGGACAGAGGTGGCAGCAGAGAGCGCTGTGTCAGACTGGAAAGAAAACACCACTTCCTGCAGGACATACAGCACCTGATAAGTATGAAAAGACTGGAGATTTTTAAATAGGAGTAAATTACTAATCTATATAACTTTCTGAAACCAGTGGATTTGTAAGAAAAAGATTTTCGCTGGACAAAGCCTTTAAGAGAACCTGTCCCCCCCCCGTGCCGGGGTGAAAGCCCCCGCTAGAGCCCTGGATACTTACCCCATCTCGCCAAGTCCCGTTCCTGGAGCCGGTCCTGGGACGGAGATATCCCCATCTGAAGCCCGACGCACGCGCTGCTGAGGCGAGTCCGACCCCATAGAGAATGACGGCTCCATTCTCTATGGATGTCGGACTCATCTCAACAGCGCGAGCGCCGGGCTTCTGACTAGGATATCTCCGGCCCGGGAACGGCTCCAGGAGCAGGACTTGGCGAGATCCGGTAAGTATCCCGGCCTCTAGCGGGGGCCTTCATCTCGTGACGGGGGGTGACAGGTTCCCTTTAAAGCGTTACACCCAATGGCAGTCAGCCTGCAGAAAGGCCTTTGTATTTTGTTAGGTAGTTATTCAACAGTGTGTGTAGATTCGAAAAAATAAAACAACATAAAAGCCCAAGTAATATACACACACGGGGAGATTTATCAAACATGGTGTAAAGTGAAACTGGCTCAGTTGCCCCTAGCAACCAATCAGATTCCACCTTTCATTTTCCAAAGAGTCTGTGAGGAATGAAAGGTGGAATCTGATTGGTTGCTAGGGGCAACTGGGTCAGTTTCACTTTACACCATGTTTGATAACTCTCCCCCCCAGTTACTATATGAAGTTTACTGATGGTGCCAAAAACCTGGCGCCTGGGATTAACTGCATGTTTGCTGGGAGCTTTCCAGTTTATAATGTTACTGCCCTGTAAATGATAAATGTCACTGGTGGAGACTTTTACTATCTGGTGGCACATTCTTGCATCTAAGGTAATAAAACCGCCACCCTTCTTGATAGGACAAAAGATAACAGGTGGCTGAGCAAACTTTATAGTGTGCCAGTCAAAGCCTTAAAGGGACCCTGCCACATAGAAAATACAGTCCAATCTGGAGACACCATATTATAGAGCCGGAGAAGCTGAGCAGATTGATATATAGTTTTGTGTGGATAACGTGTCATTTATTCATGTAAATCTTTGACCACTCTGGGCTAAGTAGTCAGGTGGGTGGTGCTAATCAGTGAGCACAGTACCTAATTACTGAGTAGGACCGCCCACCTGACTGCTTAGCCCAGAATGAGCAGATGTTTCCAAGTTATCCTGGAAATTTCCCCATAAAACTATATATCAATCTGCTCAGCCTCTCCTGCTCTATAACATGCCGCCTATAGATTGGACGGCAATTTCAATGTGACAGGTTCCCTTTAAAGGGGTTGTCCAGCGAAAATCTTTTTCTTTCAGATCAACTGGTTTAAGAAAGTTATATAGATTTGTAATTTACTTCTATTTAGAAATCTCAAATCTTCCCATACTTATCAGCTGCTGTACATCCTTCAGGAAGTGCTGTATTCTTTCCAGTCTGACACAGTGCTCTCTGCTGCCACATCTGTCCATGTCAGGAACTGTCCAGAGCAACAGCGAATTCCCATAGAAAACCTTTCCTGTCTCGGACAGAGGTGGCAGCAGAGAGCACTGTGTCAGACTGGAAAGAACACACCACTTCCTGAAGGACATACAGCAGCTTATAAGTATGGGAAGACTGGAGATTTCTAAATAGAAGTAAATTACAAATCTATATAACTTTCTGACACCAATTGATTTGAAAGAAAAAGATTTTCACTGGACAACCCCTTTAAGGTCACATAACCAACTCTGGATGCTGCTGTTGGATGTTGGGAGTTGCAGTTTTACAACCACTACATAGGTGCAGATTGGATAGTTGGGCTTAGGTTGTATATAAAAGATGCACAAGGCAGGTGTCAGATATATTTCAAACCTGTGTGGGTGTTACAAGGGTTAGCAGGGAAGTTACATAGCTGTGCCTAACTCTGTGCCCATCTTGTATTACATGAGTGCTGTTACAGTCCTCCTGCCAAATGCCAGTTGCCCGCAATAAAAAAAACAAACAAAGAAAAAGTGAACTGTTACTTAAAGGGATCTCTGGAAAAATGGAATCCATATGTTATCAAAATTTGTAAATTACTTTTATTTAAAAATCTCAAGGTTTTCAGTACTTACCAGCTGCTGTATGTTCTGCAGGAAGTGGCAAATCCTCATAGAAAAGCTCTCCAGCTTTGGACAGTTCCTGACATGGACAGAGGTGGCAGCAGAGAACACTGTGTAACACTGGAAAGAACACACCATTTCCTGCTGGGCATACAGCAGCTGATAAGTACTGGAAGACTGGAGATTTTTAAATAGCTTTCTATATAGCTTTCTGGTACCAGTTGATATGATTTTTTTTTCCGTTAGAGTAGTATTATGGAAACAAGAGACAGTTCAGCAAAATCAAGATTTGTCCCTTAAGTCAAGGCTTTGGTTTATAGCGACCTCCTCTAAAAATAATTCAAGGAACTGTGTTGCTTCCTTAATGAGTATACCGGGGTGTAACCTGAACTGAATGCTATACAAGGTCTCCTCCTCTAACTATAAATGACATCACACTGTGATGATGTCATGCTCTATAGCCCTTCATATACTATAAACTGAAGGAGTTCACATTCAAGTGGGATCACGCTTACAGTTTACGTCACTGTAAAATTCATTCCCATCATTTGTCCAGAATGGGTCACATATGGTGTGTACAGCTGTGTAGCCGTCTGCCCAATGCCAGTCAGGTTGCAGAAAGCTCTTTATTTTTAGTAAGGCAGTTTTTTCTTAGAAACATTCCTAGAAATAACCATGGTTATAAAAAGCCCTCCAGCTTCGTTCACATTATACATGGAAATAAATAATAAAAAAACCCACTGTCGATTCCTTTGCGTTGGGCACCAGCACCGATACACAGACCCACTGATTAGGGATGGTCCGAACCTGCCGAGACTGTATCCCAGTTTTCCAGGCGGTCCTCCCGCTGTATCCACCCTCTCCACGGAGGTTTAAGACAGCGGGAATCATTGCAGAGAGTCCGGGTTCGTACGAACCCGAACCTCGGCAGGTTCGGACCATCCCTACCACTGACCTTTACAGGGGTTATCGAGAAGAATAAGACACAATAGGTGCTTTCTATCAACAACAGCTCCACCCCTGTCCACAGTTTGTGTGTGGTATTGCAGCTCAGTTCCACTGACGTGAATGGAAGCGAGTTGTAATACCACACACAACCTGAGGACAAGGGGTGGTGCTGTTTTTGGAAGAAAGCAGTCCTCTTTTTTTTTTTTTTTTAAATCCTGCAGACCCCTTTAACATAGTCTACAAGGTTCCACCATTCTTCGCTGGAAAAATTATGCTTTAAAAAATGAAGAATTATTTTAAAGGGGCACTCTGGGCGGGGGTTCATTGTATGATATGGCTGGGGACCCGGCGCTGGAACCGGGGAGGTAAGTGGCCGGCGGCCTCTTATTTCCACCCCTTCCCTGGCCATACCCTAAAAAAAAAACCCCGGCCAGAGTACCCCTTTAACTCTGGCCCCTTATACCTGGACTATAGTTGTGGAGCCCCTTGGTACCCTCTAGCAGCAGTGGGATAAAGGATGAAGTCCTAGAAGGTGCTGCTCCTAGACGTGATTCAAAGACAAACCAGTCCAGTAGCCCGGCAGGTCCACACCTGTTAGTCATTACATTGTATATTGTTCTTTATTGTGTTTATTTTTGTATTGTTTAGATGTGTTGTTGATCCCAGATGAGCTCACACTCTCTTTACTGTTATGTTTTGTACTGGACGTATGTTCCAAGCAGCTAGTCACCTAACATTACTATTCGTCACTCCTGATCACCTATGCTAGTTTTTCACTCGGTCTGGGGGAACAAACACCCAGGAACTGCACCGGGACAGGTAAGTACAGGTATAGAGGGGGAGGGGAGACTTTTGGTTGGAGGTGCAATGCTCCCTTCAACCACAAGAGAAGCTGGCAGGGCTGAAAGCTGAAAGACACTTGCTTTGTCAGTCAGAGCGCTCCAGCATTTAACTGTGAGAGTCTTAACAGTCATAGGGGGAGATTTATCAAACATGGTGTAAAGTGAAACTGGCTCAGTTGCCCCTAGCAACCAATCAGATTCCACCTTTCATTCCTCACAGACTCTTTAGAAAATGAAAGGTGGAATCTGATTGGTTGCTAGGGGCAACTGAGCCAGTTTCACTTCACACCATCTCCCCCATAGTGCGTTCAACGGTTAAAGGGGTCCTCCGATTAAAACTTACCTGATCCCTACCCACAAGATAGGGGACAAGTAAGAGATTGTGGGAGGTCCAACCTCTGTTCCCCCCGGCAATCTGCAGATCAGCCCCCAGATCCTGTATTTTGGATACAGCCGGGGGTCGGCACGTGATCCATGGCTCTTTTTATTTTCTATGGAGCAGTTACGTACTTGTCTCTTTCCGGCAGCCCCATAGAGAATGGATAGAGCCGCGGGTCACATGGCGACCCACTGTATTCAACACACAGGAGATCGCTGGGAGGCACGGAGGTCCGACCCCTCATGATCTCTAACTTGTCTCCTATCCTGTGGATAGGGGACAATTAAGTTTTAATCAGAGAACCCCTAGGGCTAGGGGCCTGCCGGCACTGGCATTCAAGGGTACAATTTCTCTCAGTGGAGGTCTTAGCAGTCAGACCCCCACTGATCCCCATGTTATCCTCTATCCTGTGGACTATTTGAGATGAGAACACTTCTTTAAAGATTAGAAAGTACACAGCAACTTTTTTTTCAAAAACAGCACTACCCCTGTCCCCAGGTTGTTTGTGGTATTACAATTCAGCTCCATTCACTTCAATGTTAGTCTCTTACTCTTTGCAGAACTAAAGGAGAAGCCATGTTTTTCTAAGCTTAGGCAACCCTTTAAAAGTCTCCCCACTGGTACATTTTGTGCCCATCTTTGTATCTGTTCTATTTAAGCAATGTCTTTTTGGACAGGGTCTCCAGGACTAAACAAAGTAGGGTCTCTATATGCAGCTTACAATACATATCTGTCATTTTCCACACCAGAGGAGTAGCACATTGTTATTACAGGGGTGTTCTGGGGAGTATTTTGTTTTTTTTTTTTTAAAATAATTCTGCTCATGCTCATTTTTAAAAAAAAGAAAAAAAATCCTATACTCACCTTTCCCTCTGACCTGTTGCCAGACACTTTGCACAGAACTTCCTGGTATCAGGGAAGTGGGGGCTCCACCAACCACTGGCTGCAGTGTAGTCCCGCCGCAGCGGGTGATTGGTTCATGGGGCAACTCTATTGATCAACCCCAGGGAGTGCTGAACAGCGTAGCCAAGCTCTGTCAGGATGGAAGCAACAGGTGAGAGGGAAGGGTGAGTATAGGACCAGCTTGAGCAGAATTATTTATGAAACGTTCTCGCCAGAATAACAGTCTAACTACAAATAAGCTAAGGAGAGCAATGGGTTAAGAGTGTGTGATCGAGAATGGTTTATTCTATATCCTGCAAATCTGAAAAGCTCATCAACATGCCTGAGAGGCAGGTCTGAACGGGACCCGATGCCAAGAACATGTCATCAGCAAAAGGTGCTAATAAATCACATACAGCACAGGGGTAACGTAACATGACTTCCAAAGATCCTTCCAAAGATCTATACGGAATGTAAAGTCGAAATGACTATAAACTTCTTTTCATATAGTTATAGTATATAGCGCGCTCTTGATAAAGCACAAAACATGAGGCACTTATGGCATCCACCCCCAGAGTTTTACAGGAATTAAGCGCCATAATAGATAAATCCCAATTCCTAAGATTTAAAGGGAACCAATCATCAGAAAACACTTCTACAGATATATATATATGTTCCTATATGCCCGCCAGCACTGTTTCTGGGTGTATAAGTAAACGTTATGAGCGTTTCTTATATGCCCCACAAATGTACCAATGTAGTCATGGGGAGAGGTCCGGAGCTCCTTACTAGTCACTGACACAAGACCCTGTGCAGTGCAGTATGCTCTCTGTGCATTCTCTATATAGAAGACGGTGCCCTCTGTGCATCCCCAATATAGTAGATGGCCCCCAGTGTAGGTCCCCCTATGGTAGATGGCCTGCTGTGTAGTCGTCCTATAGTAAATGACCCCCTGTTTAGTCCCCCTATAGTAGATGGCCCCCTATGTAGGTCCCCCTATAGTAAATGGCCTCCTGTGTAGTCTCCCTATCATAGAAGCCCCCCTGTCTAGTCCCCCTTTAGTAGATGATCCCCCCGTGTATGCCCCCCTTTAGTAGATGGCCCCTGTAAAGTTCCCATTCAGTATATGGCCCACTGTGTAGCCCCCCTTTAGTAGATGTCCCCCTGTGTAGTTCCCCTTCAGTAGATGGCCCCCTGTGTAGTTCCCCTTCAGTAGATGGCCCCCTGTGTAGGGTCCAGATTACACTAAATAAATAAAAAGAAGAATTTACTAAAATCGCTTATATTTTATAAATTAATAAACAACATAATGACAATTACACTTAAAGTTCTGCTTTCCATTATGGTCGCAGAATGATTCTAGACAGGTCACAAAAAAGTTGCTCTGATCCTAGAGGACTGTCTTACTGTACAATGTGGGACACCATCATGAGGCTTGGGGTTACCTTTTGGAGTACATTCATTTCTGCTACTCTGTCTTTAATGTAATGTAAAGGTATATATTGTGTATAAGAATCAGTTCCTATGCTGAGCCCAACACTGAGGCTGTGTTAAGAATAGCCTGAGAACTCCTCCACATTCACTCTTTGGCATGCAGTATAAGTTTCCTGTGGTCTATACATAGTGTCTTAATACTGTTGGCTGGCAACATATTCCTGGTGTATTGATACACAGTATACAGATGGCAATGTTCTGTATCACGGTAAACATACAATATAAACATAGAAGATTGATGGCAGAAGATGTCCACCTGGTCCGTTTAGTCTGCCCATCTGTTCTATTTTATCAATGTCTTTTTGTATGTGAGGTCTCCAGACCTGGACACAGTATTCCAGATGTGATGTCCCTAGAACTCTATACAGCGGGATCACAATCTCCTTCCTACTGGTTATATCTCTAGCTATACAGCCCAGCATACCATTATATATATATATATATATATATATATATACAGCCCAGCATACCATTATATATACAGCCCAGCATACCATTATATATATACAGCCCAGCATACCATTATATATATATATATATATATATATATATATATATACCATTATATATACCATTATATATACAGCCCAGCATACCATTATATATATATATATATATATATATATATATACACAGCCCAGCATACCATTATATATACAGCCCAGCATACCATTATATATATATATGTAGATTTATATATACAGCCCAGCATGCCATTATATATATATACACAGCCCAGCATACCATTATATATACAGCCCAGCATACCAATATATATATATATATATATATATATATATATATATGTAGATTTATATATACAGCCCAGCATGCCATTATATATATATATATATATATATATATATATATATATATATATATACACAGCCCAGCATTCGAGCTATTGTATGTTTACCATGGGCTTTCCCTATGGCCTGGCTGGACCGTTGACTCATTTGAGGAGAAAATATCAGAGAAAATATCAAATCATCACATGTAAATGTGTGTCCTTTCATGCTATTTATTAGCCTCAAACCCATGATCAAAGAATCACTTGGGTAATGGGAAAAACATCACAGAAAAAAATTAAAATAAAGAACCCCCCAAAAATGTGCAAGAAAAAGTAAAAACTGCTGAAAAAAACACTGTCCCAAAAAGGTCATAAATAAAGATGAAGAAAAAAACAAAGATGGATAATTTCTTTTTTTTAAAGCGGCTCTGTACCAGCACCTTGCCACCCGAACCACCGCAAACAGACTGTCAGTTTTCTGCTGCCGCCATTCAGTGAAAACCATGTCAGTTCACACTATGAAGTTGTGTGCAGTGGAGAGCTTAGATGCGGGCGAGCACGGATGCGCCCGCCTCAGAATTCTGCGGGACGAAAGATCATCCGGCCGCTACTGCAGTACCGGCCGGGATGATCTTTTCAGAAACCGGCCGTTCCGTGACCTGGCTGGGTCACGGAACGGCCGGTCTCTTACGCCATGTGAACATGGCCTAAAGGGGTAATCCCATCACCTAAACTTTTGTCTGGAAATGGGGAATGTAAAGAAAAGCAATTTTGCAAATACTTTCTTTACTTCTGTAGTTTGGCCCTTTTCTCTTCCTGTACTGTTAACAGCTCGTTACTTAGTTCCCGACCATCGCTTTCCGCTGCGAGGCCTCTTTATCGCATTCCATAAGGTCAGCTCTATGGACCCATCAATTTGAATAGCCCCGTTCCCATACGCATTCTCTTTTGAATAGGTCTTTGCTTTGCAGACAGCTACAGATGCACTTCCTCAGTACTGTCCGTAGCTACGGGTCCATGGGTTCGGACAGCCTTCTGTATAATATGTCTGCAATCTGCATAAAAATTAGCATGGGAAGGCGATCGTTTATATTAAGGTGACCCGTATTTTTTGCAGATATTTTTTTCAAAAAAATAGGATCCCATAAACTTCTATTGGCTAATGGTTCTGCATCGGGACATGTAGCCCAATAGAAATCAATGGGCCCTAAATTTCTCTGTATCTGCAAATACGGACAAATTTATGGAACATGTGAATAAGGCCTTAGAGCGGGGGGCCGGGCATCATCCTCATTCAGGTGGCTGGGTTCCTCAGGAGCGGTAAGTATGATTTTTACCTTCTCACCCCCCTCACACACATCTCCATGGCTTTGATTGTCCCTGGAGACATGTGTAACCTCAGCGGGAGACGAGCTGGAGATGAGCTGATTCCCCGGCCAGGATGAGGAAGTAAGTGGGGAAGTGTCGATCTGAAATTTTGGCATCTAGGACAACCCCTTTAAGGGACTGAAAGTAATTCCTTCCATAGTATATACTATCCATGAAACCCTCAGACAATGTCGGTCTAGTGTAGTCCATAACGTATCAATAAACCTTTGCCACTCCCATTTTAGAGATCACTATATGGTATGAATTCCGGCTTATAGAGGTCCAAACTCCATGGATTTCCTGTATAATTTGGAGCAGCTGTGTTGGCTGTATAAATAAGCCTTGGGATTAAGAGAAATGTAATAGACAATAAATATATGGTAGGGGGCAATATATATCACTATATTATTGTATATAACCATAAGACATACTCGTTGGTTTTCTATTATGAGAGTTGAACAGAAACCACCTCAAGCGTCTTCCCTTCAGAAGAATGAACCTTCTAGGATCAGCAACCTTACGTATTCTCTGATCGTTTGCCCCCGACAAATTCTCAGGGTATCAGCTGGACATACTGTCACCAGAGCTTCCTGGATGTCAGGTGGTGACAGCCGTTGATATTTGTCAAAAAGCCAGTGGAGCGCTGCGAGCAGATCCCAGCTCTACTTCTGGTCTTGAAACAATTTTGTGAAACCAGTTGGTCTCCTGTACATGACAGAATTTCCAGTCCAGGAGAAGGCACGGTCCTTATTTTGAACTGAAATCTTACTTTTCATTTTAGTTTTTTTTCGCATTTGTATTTGCCAGTAATTTTAGTGGCACCTTCAATGTGGAGCTCCTGCATATGCTATGTATCCCGGGGTAGTGTAAAGCCGTCAGTCCCCACTGGCAGACTGTCAGTCCTGGCACTCGCTAGGTGTTTGTCCCTGTTGTCAGCATGCTGCTTCCTCTCCTGCTGTTGTTCCTGGACTAGCCTGTAGGGGGCACCCATCTGCTCTCCCTGCTGTCCATTCTAAGGGCCTTATTACACGGAGCGATAATCGGCCAAATCAGAAATCAGAAAAATTCAGCCGATCAGCCGAAAAAACGATCAGTCCAGACCTAAAATCGTGGGACGTGTAACAGCGATGCGTGGCCGATGGCAATTTTCTTCTCCTGCCCTCCTGCCGCATGCTTCCCACTACCAACAGGCCGCTCAGCCAATCACTGTCTGGGACCGCTACGCCAGTGATTGGCTGAGCGGCCTGTCAGCTCAGAGAAGTTGCAGCGTGCGGTGTCGGGAAGCAAGCGGAGAACAGGAGGAGACCGGGAACGTGGAGAGGTGATGTATGAACAGTTTAGGGCAAGGGCTGGACAGACATCGCTAACAATGTCCGTGAAGCCCCTCCTGCAAAACGATAATTGAGCAGTGTAATAGGCTCAGTAACTGAGCGTTGATCTAGCAGATTGGCGATTGTATACATTATTGATCGCCTAATAGTACTCTTAGGTCCCCCTAGTGTTTTTAATGATAAACGATTGCAAACTTGATCATTTATTGTTAACCTGAAATTGTTCACCATATTATACAGGGAGATAGTTGTTAGTTACGATTGTAACTATAATTGTTTTTTTTCCATCTGATCTCAGCAAATGAAGAATTGATGTGGAATTATACTGAATGATTAGTAAACGTTTGTGAACGAATGCGGAATTACAGCGTACGATTAGCGAACGATTAACAATGATTTTGGTCATCACCAAATGAACGATGAACGATTCTCTTTGGTCGTTTGATCGATGCCTGCAAAAGGATTATCGTTTAAATTTGAACGATATAACAATAGTTCACACGATAATCATCCCGTGTTCACACATCATCAAAACAACAACCGATATTCGTAGCCGTTGTTATGGTCCTATTCCAGGGGCCGATGGGGGCCTGATCAATAATGTAAAAAAGCGCCTAGATCGGCACTCGTTTACTGGGCCTATTCCACGGCCCGATAATCGTTGAGCGAGGGCTGCAAGGACATTGTTACCGATGTCCTTGCAGCCCTTGTTTTAACACCATACATCACCTGTTGTACATTACATGTTGCAGGGCTTCTCCTGCGCTCCTTCTTCCTCACGGTCCCGCGCACAGCAGCAGCTTCGGTGCGGCCTGTTTGAGCTGACAGACTGCTCAGCCAATCATTGGCCGCGGCGGTCCTGGCCAGTTATTGGCTGACCTTCTGTAAGCTAAGACAGGCCGCTCCAAAGCTGCTGCTGTGCGCGGGACCGGGAAGAAGAAGCCCCCACCTATCCCTGCACGAACTGCCTATTTAAAGGAAAACTCCGGGCTGGGGTGATTTTTTTTTGGCAGAGTGCTGGGGAGGATGAAAGAAGTAACATGCTCTCACCTCCCCGCCTCCAGTGCTGGTGCCGGTATCTCGCAGCTCCAGTCCCCAGGTCCTGGCAGCTACTGGGTCTAAGTGGGGACCCACACCTCCCCATCCCCAGCACTCCAACAAAAATCACCCCAGCCCGGAGTTCTCCTTTAAGGCCAACTCACCTGTGCTGGAGGAATACTGAGCTTTATGAAGACAATGACGTATTCTTTGAAGCTGATCTGAAATGCTTGTGCCTGACCTCTCGACTCTGCCTGACCCTCCTGTATCAACTCTCCTCTGCTTGACCCGGACCCTTGACCCTGAATCTGTGCTGCCTGCCACGATCCTCCTGCCTGCTCTTGACTATGCTGTATTGCTGCCTGACCACAACCTACTGTACATTCGGACCCCAACTTGCCTTTACCTCACCGTGATTCACCCATGTCTTCTGGTCTGCTGGGCCAGCCACTACCGGGACCACTCTCGGGAAGCATCCAGATACCCTCTAAGAACTAAGTCCAGTTTCCAGGAGTGGGATAAAGGATAAAAACCTAGTAAATTTTACTGTGAAAATCAAACAAGTTAGTACAATGGGTTCATGTTGCTCTAGGGGTTGAATAAAATACCTAGAAGACAGTGTATGCATTGCTGAATCCATAAGAAGAGAGCTCGTGCAACCAATGTGTCCTTACATGGACCAATATACATGGAGCAATATACATGGAGCAATATACAACCATAAAGGGCCGAGCAGATACAAAGCCTAGCCTTTACACCATCACATAGAATTGTGACGAACTATAACTGAGTATAAAGTATGTAAATAGGGAATCCGGCATTCCTCTAGACCATGGGTCCCTAAACTGCGCCCCTCCAGCTGTTGCAATACTACATTTCCCATCATGCCTGGACAGCCAAATCCAAAGCTTTAGCTGTCTGGGCATGATGGGAATTGTGGTTTTGCAACAGCTGGAGGGCCACAGTTTGGAGACCCATGCTATAGACTGTTTACCCTCCTATTGCAACATCCAAGATACAACGTTTGTGATATTGTTCCCATAGAGCGAATTAATTAGGCATTATATAGATACCAATAGTGATAGTAGACCCAGTTACGCAGCCTCTTGGGACTCTCGAGAAGCCCAGCCATGCCGTATCATAACTAACCAGCTCTCCGGCTATTTTTAACTCATTGATCAGTTTTGAGTGCTATTATGGCAAAAACTTATTTTTCAGCCTCACAAAAATGACCCATAATAATATGTGTGAACATAACCTAACCATCATTAAATTATTATTGACTTATAGGGCGACTTAATATGGTGGTTTTGATGGTTTCCGTACAGGAGCCACCCCTTGGCTGGGCCCTTCCTGGAGGGATATCTGGCTCGTCCTGGGTTTTAAGAGGCTAGTAAATGGGGCTCCACAGGCTCTTCTTTGTATATTCATATTTTTCAGGAATCAATGCACCTAGGATTTAACTGTATTGGGCGCTTTAGTTGGCAGCCAACAGTGTTATCTTTGGGTAGTCTCCCTGAGATCAGCGATCTGACTAGCCAGAATCCTGCTCCACACTGATGAGGGGCAACACCCCAAAACAGCTGTATGTGGATGGTTACCTGGCCTTGGTTTTTCCCTTGTCATTACATTGACTTATAGGGCCAGTTAATATGGTGGTTTAGGAGCCGTGCCTTGGAGGGGTCCTTCCCGGAGGGATATCTGGCTATTCCTGTGTTTCGATACTCTTAAATGAGACTCCTCAGGCTCCTTTTTTGCATATTAAATTTTTATTCTAATTTTATACAGGCAACTCAAAAAACGTATAGCTAATGTAACGCTGTATGAATATCAGCCGACTCTGCTGATATTCATTAGGAAGGGCAGGCTGGCCAGGGGCAGATTGGGGCCCCAGGGACAGTAGTCTCGCCCCCAGTTCACCAAAACTCCTAATTAAAGAGGATCCGTCAGCCCGGCTAAGGTGGTGGAGGCCGGCCAAAAATCATGTGAAAATCAAAACTCGCATGTAAAAATCGCACAAAACACGCAGCGATAAAAACGCAGCGATAAATATGCAGTGTTAAATATGCAGCGATACGGCATGTGTGAAGCCAACCTTTAAGCTTAGGGTTTGAAATCCTAACAACAGAGATACTTACCTTAGGGTCCTATTAGACAAAGCAATTTGTAACGATTAATGATATACGATGGCAAACAAGATTGTTAACCTGAAATCGTTCACCATATTAGGGTCCATTTACACAGAAAGATTATCTGCCAAAGATTTGAAGCCAAAGCCAGAAACAGACTATAAACAGAGATCA
The DNA here is from genome assembly GCF_027789765.1 of Dendropsophus ebraccatus. NCBI lineage: Eukaryota > Metazoa > Chordata > Amphibia > Anura > Hylidae > Dendropsophus > Dendropsophus ebraccatus. The sequence continues at coordinate 59,819,156 of NC_091467.1, read as the reverse complement.
GGTCATAAAGGAAAGCCTGAGATTTCTCCTCTTTTCAAATCCATTCCTGGCTTTGGCTTCAAATCTTTGGCAGATAATCTGTCAATCTTTCTGTGTAAATAGACCCTAAGAGCCCTATTTCACCGGATGATTATCATTCGCATAATCTTTAACGATTAACGATCTCAAACGACCGCTATTGCGAAAGCCCTGAAAACGTTCACTCATTTCCATGGAACGATAATCGTTACTTATGATCGTATTTGCGATCGTTTTTTCTTCGCTATTTCTTCGCTTTTGCGTTCGTATCTATTGCGAACGACCGAACGACATCTTATTCAATGCGATTTGCGAACGTTTTGCGAACGAGCTACGATAAAAATAGGTCAAGGTCTTATAAAGCGATCAACGATTTCTTGTTCGGTCGTTAATCGTTAACTGCATTTCAACCGAACGATTATCGTTTAGATTCGAACGATTTAACGATAATCTGAACGATAATCGTCCGGTGGAATAGGGCCCTTACCCAGAACGATAATCGTTAGTTATGATCGTTACTATGACTGTTTGCTCCATCTGTTCCCAGCAAAACAATGAACAATGTGCAATTACACTGAACGATTAGTGAAGAAATGCGGAACTACAGTCAACGAAGGTGGAATTACAGTGAACGATTAACGATGATTTTAGGTTCTGATCTAAATCAACGATCAACGACACATGAATGATTTTTCAATCGCTGTCTGCAATTACACAGGACAATCATCATTTAAATTTGAACGATATAACAATTTTTCACACGATAATCGTCCCCGTGTAATGGGACCCTTAATCCTCAGCTCCCCTAGCTCCATTGGGAAATATGATCAGGTTAGGTTCTTGTATCCCTTTACAGTATACCTCTGATCAATACAAAGGGCTCACGTCACAAAAAAAAAATAGCTTGTGTTAAAATGGCCTGATCTTACTGTAAACTTCCCGTTATATCTCCCTATGTGCAAAACTACCCAACGCAACAGATTATTGGTGATGGTCGATATGTGGGGAAACTAAGAGACTAAGCATTTTGGTCTAAGGCCACCTTATACCAATAGAGCTTGCACTTTTTAATAACTCGAATTGGCCGTCTTCTCTTACGGAGTCAAGGAGTTGCCCTATTCATAGCATCTACACGTAACACAGTAGTCTGGCCATTAGCACAGGCTGCTTCAGCTTCTAAATGAGTGTAGAGTGAAGTGCCACATGTTGGGTATGGCTCTGGAGCTGAGCCCGAAGGATACCCACCCGCTGGATAACTTGAAGAGGCAAAGATGCCAAATGCTTGTAAAACAGAGGCGGTATAGATATTGGGAAAGATTTATCAAACATGGTGTACAGTGAAACTGGCTCAGTTGCCCCTAGCAACCAATCAGATTCCACCTTTCATTTTCCAAAGAGTCTGTGAGGAATGAAAGGTGGAATCTGATTGGTTGCTAGGGGCAACTGAAACATCCGTGGCACATACCTCTCGCCGCGCCGCTGCTGCCCCATCTCCTGCTCTGTGCTGGGGCTCCTCCTCCTCCAACTCCCTGTCAGCTCGATGGGCGCGTCCCTGTCTCCTAGGGAGCGCGTGCGCCGGCTCTGCTATAATTTAAAGGGTCAGTGTGCCTTTCATTGGCTGATGCTCTGAGGCTCTCCTACAAATTGCAGCCCTGCCCCACCACAGGTTTTGGAGCCTCTGCATGCTTCCTAGTGTGTTCAGTCCCAGCTACCTGTTGTTCCTACCCATTGTTTCTGCCACCTGCGGTTCCCTGTATCCTGCTGCCTACCTGCCTGCTTGCCTACTGTTCCTGCTACACCTCGTCCGCTGTCACTAGCAAGCCAAGCCAGGGGTAGCGATCTGGGGGTAGCCTGCCGCAGCAAGTCCATCCCTCCTTGCGGTGGGCTCTGGTGAAGATCAGCGGCCCCTTAGACTCCTCTCCCTGGTGCGGCTTACGCCATCGCTAGTGACGGTCCAGTGGATCCACGACTCCAGTCGTTACAGCAACTGAGCCAGTTTCACTTTACACCATGTTTGATAAATCTCCCCAATTGTGTACGTCCAAAAACTCCACAGTAAAAGTGTCTATCTATCAACTCTCGGTCATTTATATGATCCTTTTACTGGATGGTAGCCATTGTAGTTGGGAAGCTGTGCCTGTGGGCGGATTTGGCCCATGCCACCAGGGCTCAACCTAATAAAGAAGGAACTTATTTCAAATAGGTCACCATAAAGTGACAAGTAGACTCATACAGTGTAATAAAAATGTGTACTCAATGTGAGCTCAAGGCCAACCGTCTAAGAGATGTCACCACCTCCGAGCTGCCCCTTCAGCTTACATCACCATCTCCCCCATCATATATGCAGAAGACTGAGGGGTGTTTACAGCGTGATGCCTTTTCCTGAACAATGCCTCAGCTAGAGGAGCAGCAAGGGAACGAATGCAGCAGGTGTTGTTGAAATGTTCTGCAACTGGCCAGGGTTAGTAATGCCGTTGGCCTGTGTAATAAGAGCAGGCCTGGGCACTTGTTGCCACCTTCTTTATCTGCAGGTGAGGCAGGTCAGGAATATCTCATCCATTGTAACCAAGTTGTTCCAAGTAGTTGTGGAAGCTGTGCAAGAAGGTCTGCTGTAGAGTATGAGAGAGCATTGGAGAGGTGATGCATCTGCCGACCAAAGCTGGGCATATAATTGTGTCATCAGCAAGACGTTGAGCTGTATTTCTGGGTTAGACAGTATGGCTGTGATATGTTGCTGCCCATGGTGAGACCAACAATTCCTTCCATACTTGTTATTATCTATTGAGACTCCTTCTCCCAGTTCTGAGCTGCTGCTTTCTGATGAAGACACAAAAATCTGTGTGAGCCATCCCTTCTGAGACAACTGATGTAAACAAATCCCTGACTGGCTTTATCTGCAACATTGTAGCTTCTTTGTTATGTTGGGAAGATTAATCACAGTGAGTTCATCAGCAACTTGACATTACAAAGACGCTAAAAAGTTGCAGATAAAGCCAGTCAGGGACTTGTTTACATCAGCTGTTTCACAATGGAGGGAGGAGGAGGGGGAGATGGAGAGAATAGCTCACACACAATTTTTTGTGTCTTTAGTAGAAAGCAGCAGCTCAGAACTGTATGGAACCCCAAAATTCCTGATGGCGGCCCTGATGGTACAGGTACTCAGTGCTTACTCAGCTCTTACCTAGCGGCTTCATAGGAATGAAAAGAGCAGGGGGACAGATATGGAGACCAGCAGGGGGTTAGGAGGTTGAACCCCCCCAACAATCTCTTACTTGTCCCCTATCCAGAGGATAGAGGATAAGTTAATTTTTCCTTGACAGCCACTTTAAGTGTAAAAACTACTAAATTAGTAATTTATATGAACCCATAATAAAGTTTTCGACATTAAAATGCATTATTAGGGCCTATAACCTCCTCCCGCCGCTGGGCAGTTAATTAACGTCACTGCAGCCTATCCCTGATGCTGCAGCGACGTTAATTAATGATCCAGGATGACACAGGCACAGGAGCTGCGCCTGTGTCATCGGCGGCGGGACCGGCTATCAGTAATAGACGGGGACCCGCCGCAATTCTCAGCGCTGGAGCTGCGCAAAAATTTATATAGATTTGTAATTTACTTCTAATAAAAAATGTCAAGTCTTACCTTACTTATTAGCTGCTGTATGTCCTGCAGGATATATTTTATTTTCAGTCTGACACAGTACTCTCTTCTGACATCTCTGGCCGAGAAAGGAACTGTCCAGAGCAGGAGAGGTTTTCTATGGGGATTCATAGAAAACCGAGAGAGAGTTACTGTTTCGGCCAGAGATGTCAGCAGAGAGCACTGTGTCAGACTGAAAATAAAACAACATTTCCTGCAGGAAATACAGCAGCTGATAAGTACTGGAAGACTTGAGATTTTTTTTTTATAGAAGTAAATTACAAATCTATATAACTTTATGATATCAGTTGATTTGAAAGAAAAATATTTTCTCTGGACAACCCCTTTAAAGAGACTCTGTCACTAGGTATATGGTGTCTTATTTTAGGGTAGCATAAATTAGTAACAAAGAAGCTGAACAGAATGATGTATCACTTACATTGATCTCCTCCTGAATAAATGGACAATAAGTAGTCCTCTCCATTATGTGCATGAGCTCAGTAGACCTGGATGTTCATGAGAAGCAGAAAACTCCACCCACCAGCTGCTGGTTGACAGTTATCTATTCATACTGTGTATAGGCAGTCAGCTGTCAATCCCCAGCTGGGGGGAGGGGTGTGGCAAGAATCCTATTCTCCTGCATATTAGAAGAACGGCTGAACCAATAGCCATGTGATGCTGCCGGGACTATAAGCAACATTGGTCGGTTATTGTTGAAGAGATGGGGAGGGGATGTAGTTTTGGCCACATTTGTGATTGCAAACATGGCAACACAACCTATCTCTGCTCGACTGACAGTCAGATGAAAGCTGAGCCCTGCTTCCGAATCTCACAGCTTCATACAATTTGTACACAAAGTGTCAACGCTGGAAGCTGACTGTCAATCAAGCAGAGATAGGGATGGGAGGGGGAGCAAGGAGGAAATTCCAACCCGCAGTCAAATGACAGACTCACTTTACCTGTTTTATGGCAAAAAAATAAAACATGGCCAGTTTTCTATTGTGTGAACATGGCCTCAGGTTGCAGCTGAATCTGAGTATATGACGCACTGAAATATAAAGAAACTCGCAACAATGAAACAAATATTGGAATAGTCTGTGCAATTACATTCAGGAAATACAAACAACGCTCGAAGAATCGTTTCATTGTTGTGAGTTTGTTTATATTTGAGGCAATCGGCAAACAATTTAACTTACCTCTGGCTAGGTTCCCAGTTCTTTTTTTCCGGACATTTTTGAGACTTTTTTTTTTTAAGTCTCAAAAAATGTCCGGAAAAAAAGAACTGGGAACCTAGCCAGAGGTAGGTTAAATTGTTTGCTGATTGCCTCTGAAAAACTTAAAAGTAATTTGATAATTTTTTTTTTTTTTTTTGGCTGTTTTTGGTTTTCACCCACAATATTTTGGGGTGTTTTTGGAGACTCAAAAATGGCAGACAAAAACAGTGTGAGAACCTACATAGCCCCAAAGCTGTTTTCACGCAGGCTTCAACTTTCCATCTATATAATTGCCGGCCTGACTGTAGGTCTGAAGATCACAACTGACAGCTGTCTCCAGACCTGAAGACAGGCTGGACGTTACGTTACCCAAATACTGAGAGAAAGATGCGGCCATATTATACACCCCGGGGTGTGGCAGGTAAAATTTCAGGAGGATACGACAAATTCAACATTTTTGTCAAATTTACATCTAAGTGGATTGTGAAATTTCAAGGTCGGCACGGAATCCTCGCCCAAAATTCTTAGAAATGGAATTTGAATCTTAAATGTATTTAAAAATTTAACAATAACCCGTGTAGGCATGGTTGTCGATTTCTCAATGAAATCTCGGGGGCTCAGATTTCAGCCAAATCTCACATGAATTTGAGGCAATAATCCAGGTTGGAATCCGTATAGAAAGCAAAGAACTTAGTGTGAACATGGAGTGACATGAGCAGGACCAATCTCCATTTTCTGGAAGTGATCGTTGAATAGTCGTAATAACCACAAGCAATTGGTACAGAAAGCGGATTGGAAAATAGTATATCTGTCCATTATGGGAGGAATAACCTTTGTCTGCTGAAATCAGGAGACCCCATTAAAGGACATAATGGGCAACAGGGACGTTCCTGTCCGGTGCCGTCAGTCCGGGCATTTGTGATCACAGTACCAGGGCAGAAACAAGTGTCTTCCTGTAGCCACATCGAGCGATATGTTTTATAAAATGATCATATAAAATTCTAGATCCAGGTGCAGGATATCCAGGACCCCCCCCACACACACACACATATACATACATACATATACACACATACATACATACATACATACATACACACACACACACATACACACTATATGTAGAGCAGAAAAAATTGGGAAACAAGGAAGCCTCTTACTGCTTAGGCTGGGTTCACACTACGTATATTTCAGTCATTATTTTGGTCCTCATAGTGCAACCAAAATCAGGAGTGGATTAAAAACACAGAAAGGCTCTGTTCACACAATGGTGAAATTGAGTGGATGGCCGCCATTTAATGGCAAATATTTGCTGTTATTTTAGAACAACGGCTGTTATATTGAAATAATGGCCGTTATTTACCGTTATATGGCGGCCATCCACTCAATTTCAACATTGTGTGAACAGATCCTTTCTGTGTTTTTAATCCACTCCTGGTTTTGGTTGCACTATGAGGACCACAATACTGACTGAAATATACGTAGTGTGAACCCAGCCTAAATACGGAAATAGACGTGTAAATGCTTGTGATGCCAGTATGGATGGGTTGTCAACAGTCAATGTACAAGAAGTTGCGCTACACTGTATACATAACGTTGTCGTAAATAATGGATATCCACGCAAATTGCATAAGTTTGTAGCATTAGTTTTTTTTTTTAGGTTGGTTTTATGTGTATACATATTTATATATATATATATATATATAATTATTTATTTATTTTTTCAATTTATTTTTTATAGATTTATTGATTTGTTTTTTTAATGCTGCGTTTACACGGAACGATTATCTTTTGAATTTTCGCCTAAACGATCACATTTGAGCCATAATTGTACCGTGTAAACAAAGCAAACGATCAAACGGCGAGTGAGAAATCATTTTGATCTTTCAACATGTTCTTAAATCGTCGTTCGCTGAAAATTCGCAGATCGCTTCGTGTAAACAGTCTTTCACTCGATTTACCCTATGTAAAAGATGGGCTTAAGCGATCTTAAGAACTATCGCAATAACGATTTTTCTTACAAATTTTCTAACGATTTATTCCTCTAAACGCTGATCGTTATAAAAACCAAATCGTCACTTCGAAATCGTTAAACGATCGATTGGGCGAATTGGGTGAAAGAAATTAAGCCGAATGTTCCTCAAAATATATGCAGAGAAAAAAAAGAATAGAATGTTCTCCCAACCTTAGACGACCACCTCCCCCCATGGGCCATAGGGAGAAGTGTTAGTCTAACACCTCCTCCAGAGACAGTGCTGACGCCTAATATTAGACACCAGAGCCGGCTTCCCTTTGGAACAGGTGGACGGAGAATGGTGATCATCTACCCCCCCCCCCCCCATTCTATTCTGCGGATAGCTGGATCTGAAGATTTGTTAAAGGGGCTCTCCAATTTTTAGAAGGGCAATTTTTTTTCTGACAAGTGCCCCCCCCCCCCCGACCCCTCTGTTGGAACCAACAGGTGTAATGTATGGACTCACCTGGAGGTAAGTTTTCAGTATCTCTGCGGAGCCACAGCAGGGGCCTTATACAGTGCCCATAGACATCAGGTCCCCCAGAGTGAGGGACTCTCTTTATAACCACTCTCCACTATGGCTAATGGTCTGTGTCCATTGGACGATAAATCGCTCAATCGATTGATAACCGATTTTGAATGTCCGTTTTTTAAAAAACAAACGATTTGCCTTTAGGCAAAGCGATGAATCATTTGCAAGCATCGTCTTTGCAATCGATTTTAAATCGTTCATTGCATTGAACACTCCTCCCGAAACCACCCCACACAACAGGTGGAATCTAGGAGCGATTGAGACACGATAAACCATGATTTGTGAAAATGCTGAAAGACCAGGACCACTGATTTACTGATTTATCGCTAAGAGCGTTTACACGGGCAGATTATCGCTACGATTCGGTTGTTAATAAAATTTATTAACGATAATCGTCCTGTGTAAACAGACCATAAGACACAAGTATCATGGACATGATATCCCACTCTATTTACTTAGTTCCACAGATTCCGCTTTTCATCGATTAGGCTGGGTTCACACTACGTTTTTGCAATGCGTTTTTTTGCGTTTTGATCCGTTTTTCCATTGACTTCCATTGTAAAAAAAAAAAAAAAAAAAACAGATCAAAAAGGATCCGTTTTTCCATTTTTTTTTAAACGGACACAAAAGCTGATCCATTTTGATCCTTTTTTTTTTTTAATAATGGAAAAACGGATCAAAACGGATGCACACAAATGCATCAGTTTTTTTTGGAAAAAACTGATGAAAAAAATGGATTGCAAAAACGTAGTGTGAACCCAGCCTAAGGGCCAGGGCGATCAGACCCCCACAATCACTACAAGCACACGGCTCTGTATATTCAACACAGCCCTATAGAGTTACTATAGGAGTCTGTCTTAGACCTGGTAGACAGCATGGCTCCTTCTAGAAATCGGTGGGGGTGTGATCACCCAGACCCACCTTCACTTCCCTTTTATATGACAATCCCTTTCTTTAGACGCCTATGGATCATGTACACATATGGCCATCCCATAAGCCTCTCTATCTGTATGATAAAGCTTACAGACGCCTGAGCCCCGTTCCATCATGACTAAGCTATTCACATCTTCTCATAGTCTTCCAACATCACGGCCTATTTTTTCCTTCGCCGTCATTGTCCTAGCGCCATCGGCATCTCCTCATCACCCCAACACTACATGGGTACAAAATCGGGGAATAGAAAACCTTAATCCCTCATTGCTCCGCTGCCATAGAGAAATGTATAGCTAAAAGGGTACAGCTGCTGTCATGGGAGAAGCTGACAAATGGCAGCAAATGGCTCCTTGAAGTATTAATAGACATTCCAAGGAAGTGCAGGCCAAGCAGACTCAGCCTGATTCCTAAATATGGAAGCACAAGCTGAAGATAGGAAGAGAACGAAAACAGAGTCCTGAAAACTAGAATGAGTGATGGGCTGCACCCCCGACCATACACATCAGCCACCTCATACGTGACGTCCACACTACATTTAGCCACATTATGGCCCCCAGACTTCCAGATCCTGATCAAGAATCCATAGGGGTCCATCCTAGGGATTTACAGGCTTATCAGAATTTAAAGGGGTGATCTGACAAACTCTGATAAGAATGCAGAACTGGATCCCGACCCACGTTCAGACCCCATTCCATAGGAGAAGTGACTGCTAAGAGCTTCTCTCCCTTTCTCTCCCCATGTTGCAGGAGAAGGATTCCATAAAAGTCTATGGATCTCCTGAAGAGAGTGAGGTGATCATTACAAGTTATACTGCTATATAATACTATATTAATAGCGCTATACAGTGCCCAAACCCTGACACCGTTACACCCTGACTTTCCTTGACTCAAAGACGAGCGAGAAGTTGTACAGTGTGTTTGGTGTTATTAAGTAGCTATAGATAAGTACATTGTGGTTACTACTGTATGGGAGCTGCTCATGTTGTTCAGTCATTGACATAAAGCTCCCACATGTGGTGCTGGTCCGGGCCTGTGACGTATACCTATCATTTCATTACCTTTAATCTAAATAGCTCCAGGAGTTTCCATACAGGTCAGAACTAAAATGATATAATTCTGGTGTCTCCAGCTGCCACTAGAGGGAGCTCCCGGCATAGAGAGTTATACTGCAAAGGCTACGTATACGCGGTATATTATCTAGTAATAGGGAATAAAGATACAGTGACATTTTCTCATCTTTCCAGACTGTAATTGACTATATTGATCACATTCTGTAGTTGCAGATTAATCCCATTCAATGGGGCTTTCTGCAGGGAATACACTTGGAACCAGTGACTTGTCTAGTGGCAGTGCCGAAAACCGATGACCAGACTCAATTATAAAGTTTACCTGTTGTTTCATTACATTTTTTTTTTTACATGTCCTGAGTAGAGATGAGCGAACCTGGAGCACAGGATCGCATAAGATTTCCAGTGGCTGATGACATGCCTGGAAAACATGGATACTGCCATAGGCCATAGGCTGTATCCATGTTTTCCAGGACTCCCTAGGGCTATGTTCACACGTTCATACCTAAAACTACGGCCGTTGTTGCCATCGGGTGGAACAATGCCTTACTTTCAATGGGATCCCGGCCGGAGCGTACACACATCGTATACGCTCCGGCCGGGGTCCTGTGCGGCCCCGCAAATAACTGACATGTCAGTTTTCTGCGGCCGCAATTCAATGAATTGCGGCCGTAGGAAACCCTGTCAGTCCACACAGTGAAGCAAGCGGCTCCGGACGCTTGCTTCACTGTGTGCTATGGGAAGCTCTGATGCAGGCGCACGCTGATGCGCCCGCATCTGAGCTCTGCGGCCGGAAAGATCATCCGACCGGTACTTAAGTACCGGCCAGGATGATCCGGCCAGAGACCGGCCGTTCCGTGAACGGTCGGTCTCATACAACGTGTGAACATAGCCTAGCGCTGCATCCAACTTCTTCAGCCACTGGAAATCAAATGCAGTGTGTTCAGGTTTGGATGAACCCAAGTGTGCTTGAGTTTGTCTCATGAGCATTCAGACCCCACCCCACCCCCCTATTTGCTAGAAGAACAGGGAGAGAAGCGCACAGCTGAGCACTTCTCGCTCTACTCTTTATTTAAGGGACCAAGTCCTATAGATTTGCATTATGAGACTGTCTCAGTCTCTGGAAGTGACATGCTTAGCATTGAATGGGGTTTGAACATGAGGAGAGAAGCCCTTAGCTGTGCTCTTCTCTCTGCCTGTTCTAGTGATTGGTGGGGCACTAATCACACAGACCTTGAATTATAATAACACGTCTGCATTATTATAAGTCAGAAGTTGTTTTGTCTCACTAGGGGGTAGGGACCTAAGTTATTAGAAATGCCTGTTCTGATGCGATGTGAAGATGAAGCACTGCACAGTATGCTATATAAATGATGATTATTAAAAACTGGAAGTTCCTAGCCATGTTCCATCGGAGTCCTGACACTGACACCAAGCAGCAGCCTGTGATCACCTGTGTGACCTGACACCTAGCAGCAGCCTGTGATCACCTGTGTGACCTGACACTGACACCTAGCAGCAGCCTGTGATCACCTGTGTGACCTGACACCTAGCAGCAGTCTGTGATCACCTGTGTGACCTGACACCTAGCAGCAGCCTGTGATCACCTGTGTGACCTGACACCTAGCAGCAGCCTGTGATCACCTGTGTGACCTGACACTGACACCTAGCAGCAGCCTGTGATCACCTGTGTGACCTGACACCTAGCAGCAGTCTGTGATCACCTGTGTGACCTGATAGCAGCAGCAGCCTGTGATCACCTGTGTGACCTGATAGCAGCAGCAGCCTGTGATCACCTGTGTGACCTGACACCTAGCAGCAGCCTGTGATCACCTGTGTGACCTGACACCTAGCAGCAGCCTGTGATCACCTGTGTGACCTGACACCTAGCAGCAGCCTGTGATCACCTGTGTGACCTGACACCTAGCAGCAGCCTGTGATCACCTGTGTGACCTGATAGCAGCAGCAGCCTGTGATCACCTGTGTGACCTGACACCTAGCAGCAGCCTGTGATCACCTGTGTGACCTGATAGCAGCAGCAGCCTGTGATCACCTGTGTGACCTGACACCTAGCAGCAGCCTGTGATCACCTGTGTGACCTGACACCTAGAAGCAGCCTGTGATCACCTGTGTGACCTGACACCTAGCAGCAGCCTGTGATCACCTGTGTGACCTGACACCTAGCAGCAGCCTGTGATCACCTGTGTGACCTGACACCTAGCAGCAGCCTGTGATCACCTGTGTGACCTGATAGCAGCAGCAGCCTGTGATCACCTGTGTGACCTGATAGCAGCAGCAGCCTGTGATCACCTGTGTGACCTGATAGCAGCAGCCTGTGATCACCTGTGTGACCTGACACCTAGCAGCAGCCTGTGATCACCTGTGTGACCTGACACCTAGCAGCAGCCTGTGATCACCTGTGTGACCTGACACCTAGCAGCAGCCTGTGATCACCTGTGTGACCTGACACCTAGCAGCAGCCTGTGATCACCTGTGTGACCTGACACCTAGCAGCAGCCTGTGATCACCTGTGTGACCTGACACCTAGCAGCAGCCTGTGATCACCTGTGTGACACCTAGCAGCAGCAGCCTGTGATCACCTGTGTGACACCTAGCAGCAGCCTGTGATCACCTGTGTGACCTGACACCTAGCAGCAGCCTGTGATCACCTGTGTGACCTGACACCTAGCAGCAGTCTGTGATCACCTGTGTGACACCTAGCAGCAGTCTGTGATCACCTGTGTGACCTGATAGCAGCAGCCTGTGAGCACCTGTGTGACCTGACACCTAGCAGCAGCCTGTGATCACCTGTGTGACCTGACAGCAGCAGAACAGGTCTTTCCAGCCATCCTTATTACTCATCCTGAATTGCATAACTGATACTACAGTAATTACGGTAATTATAGATGTATCCATACAGCACAATGTATTGCTCAATAAGGGAACGTTCCATTTTGCGGAGGAGGAGGGGGATGTCACTCTCATACACCCCTGCCTGGCTGACAGTGTCACAGTCCACAGCTCCCTACTGCCCGTGCTTGTATTTATAGACACTACAGAGCCGTCTCCTGACCCCCCGGGAGGAGAGAGTGGACACCGGAAGCGGAAGTCCAGGAGAATCCCCCCCCCCCCCGCTTCATTCCCACGGGAGTGGAAGTGTAAACGCAGAGTGTACGAGGCTCCGAGTCCTGTAGAGAAGGGGGTGGCGGGCGCGACAGGTAGGTGGCGCTGTGTCGTTATGTGCCGCAGTGATTCATGAGTGGGGTTATAGGGATGACTGCGGGGGTACTAGACGCTTTACGGTTTATGCTTCAGGGGGTTCTAGGAATGACTGTGGTGGTGTTACTTGACGCTTTACGGTTTATGCTGCAAAAAAAAAAGTATTTTGCTGTGATTGGAATGTGTGGTTAACCTTTAAGAAATTGTATTAAGCAAATGGTTCCTTTACCTTTTCCTTTTACCTGGGTCAGGCACACTGTCCATAGTTGTAACCTTCTCCTATAAACAGCAGTGTTTATATCAGTGGCTATTTCGCCAGACTAGGTTTGTAATTTACTTCTGTTTAAAAATCTCAAATCTTCCAGCACTTATCAGCTGTTGTATGTCCTGCAGGAAGTGGTGTATTCTTTCCAGTCTGACACAGTGCTCTCTGCTGCCACCTCTGTAGTTACAAATCCGCATAGAAAACCTCTCCTGCTCTGGACAGTTCCTGACATGGACAGAGGTGGCAGCAGCTGACATACAGCAGCTGATAAGTACTGGAAGACTTGAGATTTTTAAATGGAAGCAAATTACAAATCTATATAAGTTTCTGACACAGGTTGGTTTAAAATAAAAAATAGCTGGAGTACCCCTTTAAACGTTTGCATTGTGTTGTAGTCATGTCCGTTCTTTAAGCCTTGTTCATGTAGATGGTTATGGTGACGGACACTTGTATATCTTACCAACCCATTGACATTACAGGAGAGAAGCGGGGATGTGCTGCTCCCATACAAGTGAATGAGTGGCTAATAAATGTACGCTGTGGCTTACCACTCGGCTTATTAAGGGGGGGGGGGGGTGACTATGACTCTGGGCTGCGGCTTCTCTTACAAGGAGTGGGTCCTGGTTGTGCAATCGCTCCGAGCGCAGGAGCAGCGTCCTGTTCTCTATAACACCGCAGACTGATCCACCAAAACTGATGACCTAGTCAGAACGGCTCCTGACCTCACGCTGCCGCCATCTGTCACTGACATTCCCGCCCTGCCTGACAGTCACCGAGCGCATATTTGGCTAATTGTAGCTATCGCCACCTAATTTCAAGGGTTACAGAAGCCGGCTTGTTTTTATTAGCCAATTACTTAAAGGAAGATTCCGGCACAGTCTTAGAATTTCCAAGTCGTTCTGGAATCTTGCGGGTTTTCTAATGAACTAATGATTGTTGTATGGATCTCTAGCTTCTATACAGATCCCAGTGCTGAGGATGGTGCCGGGTTATAGACAGACCTAGAACTTAGCTAGAACTCTGGATTTTGGAGTTCATCTGTTATTACTCCTGAAAAAGAATAAGCAAGAAGCAGACAAAGGAAACCTGACGGGGAATTAGACAATGTGTGTAATGCACACTCACCCGGTAGGGTTGTCCTGGATAGGCATGACACTATAGAGCTCTGTGTGACAACAGGGATGCAGCCTTTCACCTCCCTATGGCTTGTGCAGACCGCAGATTCGTGACAGCAGGTGTTGGGGGTGAACGATTGGTGGCACAAACCCTCAGTGGGGACCAGGCAGGGTAAACTTGTAGTCCAAAGAAGGATGACCTGACAAGGATAAGGATTCCACACTTGCAATAAGAAAGGGACTTTTATCTGCCAACATGTTTTGAGGAGGCAGCCCTCCTCTTCATCAGGCATTTTCCTGATGAAGAGGAGGGTTGGCTCCTCGAAACGCGTTGACAAAATCTCCTTTCTTATTGCAAGTTTAGAATCAGTGGTGGGTCCATCAATATTTCACCCCCAACCCCTGATATCACGGATCTAAGGTCTGCATGAGCCAATCGGGAGATGGATTCTATGGCAAGTCACTGATTAGCCAGGTGGATAATCGTGAACAGGGACGTGACGTTGAAGCTGAAAGAGCTGCAGGACACCAGCGGCTCTCAAGTGGGCCCAGGAGCGGTGCTACAGAGCACGAGGATAGGTAAGTATACTGTTTATTTTCCTGCACCTCCCGGGCTTCCTGACTTTGAATTTGGTGGGACTTCTCCTTTAAAAGCATGTGTTCTAGTGGCAGACTCCCTTTAAGGGTACAAACCCACACACCGTATATGCAGCTTATTTACTGCTGCGATACGCAGCAAATACGCAACAAACACGCAACAAACACGCAACAAATACGCAGCAGTTTAGATCTAAATAACTGGACACAGCATCAAATCTGCACCACCAAATCTGCTTCAAATCTGCTGCGTTTTTTCTGCGTATCTGCTGTGTATACGGTGTGTGGGTTTGTACCCTAAGGCTGGGATGTAGAACATTTAGCCCTCCAGCTATTGCAACACTACAATTCCCATTACAGTAATACCTCGGTTTTCGAACGCTTTGGATCTCGAACTGCTTGGTATTCGAACGAATATTTACCCAGAAGTAGTGTTTGGAATTCGAACTTTGCTCGGTTTTCAAACGTTTTTCGAACGTTTTTGCGAGGGTGGATGGTGGGTTGTACCTGGCGAGTTAAGCAGTGGTGAGGCTTCACATACCGTACAGTGCTGTATAAGACTGCTGGAGTGCATATACAGTGCAGTAGTAGTACAGGCAGTGCACCACCATCTTTCATACATTACAGTGCTTGGATGGGGGGGACGCTATACAGTAATGCAGTGATTTTCAACCTTTTTTTGAGCCGCTGCACGCTTTTTATACTTAAAAAATCCCGGGGCACACCACCAACCAAAATGGCACAAAAAGGCACTAAAACAGTACAGATTATACATATAGTTAATAAAATAGATTCTAAATATATTTATACTCACTCAGTGTGAAACCTGGGCCTGTTTTCTTTTCCCTCCTGTGCTTCTCTCCACCATACTTCTCCCCCCTACTTCTCTCCTGTGCTTCTCTCCACCATACTTCTCCCCCCTGCTTCTCTCCTGTGCTTCTCTCCCCCGCTTCTCTCCCCCATGTTTCGCTGCGCATTGCCGGGGAACAAAACACAGGGGCACCATAGTTTGGGGAACTTTCCCCGCGGCACACCCGACCATGTGTTGCGGCACACTATGTGCCACGGCACACTGGTTGAAAATCACTGCAATAAAGGATGGGTGAGTAGTTGGTGACTACTGTACTATAATTGCTGGTTCTGATGAACATTTTTTATGTTTAATGTCCTGTACAGTATAGTGCTGTTCTGTACTGTACTGTAGTGATTATACTGAGCACATATCAGTCTAATAAATAAGTATTGTAGGTAATTATTGGTGGCTGCTGGAACCAATTAATCACATTTACATTATTTCCTATGGGAAGACACTGCTCGGTTCTCAAACTGCCTTCCGCAACCACTTAAGTTCGAGAACTGAGGTACCACTGTATACCTGATAACTAGAGATAAGCAAACTGGGCCGAGGTTCGGGTTCATACGAATCTTGTCCTTGGGAAGGTGGTGGAGACAGCCCAAGTCCCACCTGGAACACAGGTATACAACTTAGGTCATAGGCTGTATCCCTGTTTTCCAGGTGAGACTTGGCCTGTCTACACCTTGGACTGGCAAGACAGTGGGATTCAAATGCCAATGGTTCGGATGAACGAGAACCTTGGCCATCAACGCTCATCTCTGCTGATAACCAAAGCTTTAACCCCAAGTCATATCTGACAACATTCTGCGTTCCATACAATCCCATTCTGTGAGCAGAAAACCGGTCCCTTGTAGTTGATCACATGAGTGCCCCCTGGCATCCATCCCAACCAAACCAACAATTGTTACAATAGCTGCAAGTATAAAGAAACCTTGCTGTATTCTCCTAGTCCAGAGCCTGGAAACCTATGGGGCCTGAGCATGGAGGTGTGGGCAACCTGCCACAACTAGGAAGGAGAGCTGTATGGATACTAGTGTACAATGCATTCGGGACGTCTTCTGATCCTCTTTACTTTTTTTCCTCATTTGGTGATGTTGCTCTTTGTTTCCCATCATTCTGCCCCCAGTCCCCCATGATGACAGAGTCGCTAAGTTATTGAAAAGGAAAAACTAAATTGTCCCATCACAGTTAGTGTTGGGAGCTGTTTGGGTCCCTTTACTTGGCCAGATATGGGGCTGTTTATGGACGCAAAGAAACGGCGATCAGTGAGATTGGCGCTCGCTTGCAGTGTCCTTACAGGGCTCGATAAATCACACGGCCGGACCACACAAACAATCACTGTATTAACATTCATCGTTATCGGCCCCCTGTCAACGATAAATTTTACCGCCGGTCAAAAGATCCAATTATCTGGCGAAAAGGCATTTGCTAGTTCCTCAGCTGAACTTTTACCCAGACCGATTATCAGCTGAACGAACACACCTAGAAACGATTATTGCCGATAACCATCTGGCTCTTACTCAGCGTTAGGTGAAGCCCCTTTGGAAGTGATTCCGGCCTGAACCCCCCTGAGGCTTCACTGTAGGGGCGGTGTTGGGCAGGCGATGGGCAGTGGCTGTTTTTTCCAGACCTGATGCATAAAATAGAAGCCACCATTTATAATCTTGGCTTTATTATAGAAGGGAATCTTTTCTTATTTTCTTTTTCTTCACAGTCTGAGTGTCTTTTAGGTGCTTTTTTCCCCCACCAAACTCGTGATGGCTTTCCTGTAAATTACCAAATTAGAAAGCCCACAGCTCCATGGGGGTAAAATTTCAAGCTTTATTGGAACACTTTAAAACAACTTATATGAATAAAATACACACCGACATGTTTCGGGGATCTACCCCTTAATCATGGGCCGTCATAGGTGGGCTCTAACCGTAGGTCTTACATGGCAGATTTGGCATGTTTCTCTTCTTTCAGTCTTCATTTCTTCCTGTTTAGTCTCATTCTATACTTGGCGTGCCCGGACGGCCCATCACATGCCTGATACTATTTCTGTGACTATTCCATCTGTGTTTTCCTCACTCTGTGTAGATGCCACATGAGACCACAGGCATCTTCTAGCTGAGTAGTAAGGGATTAGATGACGGTGCTCCTCCTGCCCTTGGTCATCATGGCTGCTTTGCTTCCCGGCACTGATCCATACTGGCTTACCTGAAGGGTGTCCTATCCCAAGGTGCAGGTCCATCTGTCCAGTCAGTAGAAGGATGAGACGTAATAACACTATAATAATAGCCCTATCCAGCATTGGTGGCCAAACCAGACAAAAACCTGACACTCTTCTGGGTTGTTGAGGGCTCAATCTTGGTTGTCTTGCAGGAGGCATAGGAACATGGGGAGCGTCATCCAGGGCCTTGTCCAATCACCTGTATTATATAAGCGATGAGATGTTCCTGGTCTTACTGACCAACCAATCACCTATAGGCACCAAATCAAACTGCTAGAATTTCCTGCCGATATACAGTATAGAAAGCAGTGGCCTACATGTAAAATCTATGGCCACAGGGTGAAGACATCTGCCATACTCACATGGAAACCCCCTTTATAGGCTGTGTTCACATACTGTATTTTAATGCTCAAAAATAAGCCCGTAGTAACGTGAGATATTTTTTGTAGCTTTTTGGGGTTTTTTATGCATTCTTGTTTCAATAGTGATTATCGAAGCTTTTTTTTTTTTTTTAGCTTTTTATGGCCAATTCCCATGTGTTTTGTATAAGTTTGGTCTTTTCTTGCTGTTTTTTTTTTTTTTTTTTTTGTCAGAAAAGCAACCAAAACACACAAACGCAGTTGTATTACGTCCAAAATAAGCACATTACTACTTTATGGCTGTGGAAACAAAACATGAACAGTGCTGCATTTGTGCCAATAAAATGAATAGTAAAAAAAATTACAGCTGTAAAATTGGTCTTTTCACAACTGTTTTATACCACAAGGAAGGCTATCTTCACACAAAGTTAGGAGGTTATCTCACCACAGACATCTCCTTTAATTTGCCTCCATACATGAAAGTATCAGTACACTTGCAGTATTTCAGTGAATAGTCAGTAGGGCCTCCGCTGTTGTTGTCCTAGGTGATGTCCACCAGGTGTAGAGCTGTATGGTGGACGTGCATGCTCAGATCACTCTGTCCTGTCCTCATTCTCCCCTTAATGGGCAGGAGGAGCTACAGTGATATTTGAGGCCTGTGGTCTTCAGTAGAGATGAGCGAACCGGCCGAGGTTCGGGCTCGTATGATTCCCGCTGTCTGCCTGCTCCGTGGAGAGGGTGGATACAACCTTGAGGACCGCCTGGAAAACCGGGATACAGCCATAGCCATAGACTGTATCCCAGTTTTCTCAGCGGGCAGACAGCGCGAATCAGAAGCCGATAGTTCAGGTTCATACGAACCCGAACCTCGGCCGGTTCGCTCATCCCTAGTTTTCAGTCCTGGTTGGCAATGTTTTTTTTTTGTTTGTTTTTTTACCCCCACTCCCAATCTTAACATCTGCTGTAAATTTCCTATAAAATTGTGTTCATTTGCACCACATGAACATGTGTGGGATTGACATTGGGAAAGCTCCTAGTACACATGCTGAATGTAGCCATAAGCCACCATTCATGAGACTCTGTCAGTAGGTTTAGGCTGTCCTATCTCAGAGTAGCATAAATTAGTGACAGACAAGCTGAACAGAATGATGGATCACTTATATTGCTCTGTGCAGCTGATTCTGAGATCTCCTCCTGATTAACATGTACAATAAGTAGTCCTCTCCATTATGTGCATGAGCCTAGTAGTCCTGGATATTCATGAGAAGCATAAAACTCCGCCCACCAGCTGCTGATTGGCAGTTATCTATCCATGCTGTGTATAGGCAGTCACCTGTTAATCAGCAGCTGGAGGGGGGGGGGGGGTGACAAGAATCCTATTCTCCTGCATATTAGGAGAACAGCTGAACAAAATGATGTAAGTAATACACCGATCTGTTCAGCAGTTCTATCACTAGTTTATGCTGCCCTCATGTAAGGTAACATAAACCCTAGATTCCCTTTAAGTAGACTATGGGCGCAAGAGTGTTGGGGTGCGTCCGTACAGAATGTCACTGATTATACCAGGTGACTCTTTGTGGACAAGGTAATGGTAACACTTAGCTGGCAACTTTTTTTTTTCTCCTTTCATTTTATTTCCAAGAGGAATTGAGAAATCCATATGTCACAGCATGTAGCCATGTACTGAATCAAAGAGTTTAGACTCTCGCCTCCGCTTGGACATATATTGTTTATGGGTCAGTGGTGAAATGTTCCAAAAAATACCGGATTGTGAGGTCTTCTAAAAAAAAAGGAGAAGTGGAATCTGATTGGTTATTATGGGAAACCACTTTGCTTCTCCATGTTGTGGTACATCTTCCCCTTTTGCAGTTTACTTTTGCTTTGTTTTTTTTTGTTTTTTTTTTTGCAAATCTTCGTTCAGAGATTGAAGTATTTCCGCTGCTGATGGGTTACCACTATGTGTCTGTAAAGGGAACACCAAGTGAGCAGGACTGGACCCCAGACATATGGCTTCACTGAAAGCTATGCAAGTTTCCATTCTTTTACAGCGGCAGAGATCCTTACAGGGCGCTAGGGAATCTAAAAGACAAAGTAAACAGGAAATCTTCATAAGGTTTCATGTCCTTACAGATGGCATCAAAGCTGCTTCGCCGCTTCCGGGACTCTACATTGAGGCGGCAGAGGGGTCCTGGACCTCCAGAAGAGCCCCCAGAAATTGCAGAGTTGGAGGATGATACTGAGGGGCTATCTGTGCGCCTGAGCGGGACCCTCAGTCTGAGTGAAGACAGTCTTGGCTCCGAGGAAAGCGATGGAACAGGTATGACAGTACATGGGGTTGTGGCATGTATGGGCAAGTATTGTGTTGTGCGTGTATACCATGGTATATATGTGTATGATGCTTGCCGCCTGGCACATTTGGGCCCTTGCCGTCTCATACACAGACTTGTCCTTCTCTTGCAGAAAGTAGATGTATAGAAGATCTGAACTCCAGTTCCCTCTTAACAAAGCAGCTTAGGGAGATGTGGGCCAGTACACGAGAGCACAATCTGCCCATCAGACTGACCTTTGAGGTGACAGAGGCTAATGTGGTAAAGGACGTCCATGCCAAGTATGTTGTAAGTATACCTCGTGTGTATGGAGGGGGCACAGGCCATGTGTATGGTACATTCCACATCAGGGGGGTCTGCTTTGGACAGTCCTCTTCTTCGAGGGGTCTCCTGATGATGGGTTGGTCTTAGGATGCTTAGCACCCAGCTATAATCTGTAGGGAATCCAGCAGCAAGTGTCTGATTTCCCTAAAGGGTGTAAATGGTTTCTGTGGTTATTTTTTTTTATAGATGAACTCTGTGTCAGATCATGCTTACCGCCAATCACATGACTACAGGACTATGGTCCTGACAAGAGATGAGCCAATCTACAGTAGGAATGAAGCAAATCGCTTTGTTTCTATCGAGATTCTGCTCATCTGCCTGTGGGCTTTGAAGTCTGCTCCGCACCGTGCCGCTCCTCCCAAGGTGCCGGGAAAACATGGATCCAGTCCTAGGAAACTTCTCCTAGTTTCCCATAACTGGATCCATCTTTTCCCGGCACCTAGGGAGGAGCAGAGCAGACTTCAAAGCCCACAGCTGGGTGAGAAAAATGCAGATGGGAACAAAACTATTCACTCATCTCTATACCTGACGATGGATCCTTTGTCATCCATGCAGCCTGTACCCCCCCCCCCCCCCCATCCATCATCTCCATCCATGCAGTGGAGCCATGACATCGCCCCCTTCTGTTCTCCAGCTGCATGTCTTATTTTAATAGCTCATTGTCTTCCTTGTGTCTCCATGTGTTATGGTAGAGAGAACTCTGCTTGTATTATTTGCATGGTCGTGCCTTAAAAGGTTTATCCAGTGCTTTAACATTTTTTATTTTATGCTGCAGACATATGGAAAATAATAAAGAGCCTATGCTCTCCATGCTCCCCTGGCGTTCTTCTGTGGTGTCTCCCATGTCCTCCGCTGGCTGCAGCTGCCACCACTTTTGAGACAAACGCTTTTTGGTGGTGACTCCCATTATGACACAGAGGCTGGCGGGATTCAGAATTCCACCAGTTTTACTCTGTGTGAATGGAAAGTATGCCTGGAGAGAGGGTGAATTAAAAAAAACAAAAACAAAGCTAACATACACCTCCCTGGCTTCTGTACTTATGTTTCTCAGCTCCCTACTGTGCAGCCGGTTCCGGGTATCGATGTCATAAGTCCACTCAGCAAATTAGTAGCAAGATATTGGCAGAGTGCGTGTTTTTTTTTAACCTGTAAGGGGTCCTGCTCGAACAACCCCTTTACGGCCTTTTTGCAGTCATCCATACTTTGATGTAGCAGAGAAGTAAAACGTTACGATACCAGTAATGAAACATAAGTGGCTTTGGTACTTAGTATTGATGTCTTTTTCCTCTAGATGTACACCATTTACCTCCTGCATTCCGGGCAGTTTGACCCCTCGCCCGCCTTCATCTCCTGCCGCTACTCCGATCTGGAACGTCTAAGAAAAATCCTTCGCTCCCGCTACCCCGATGAAATGAGTTCCGTCTCCTTCCCTCACAAGCGACTGCACAAGAACTTCACGGCTCAGACCATAGCAAAGCGGAGTCGTGCCTTTGAACAGTTTCTAGGCTACGTATCCTCGGTGCCCACCCTGAGACAGTCTCCAGAGTTCCTGTGCTTTTTCTACCTGCGGGACATGCAGAAGGCGCAGCATCTCACGTGCACAGGCTTATACCAGCTGGCATTGCCGCTATGGATGAACTGCTGGCGGCTGCAGGAAAAGCTTTGTCCCGTGGGCCCCTCTACGCACAGACTGCTGGTACTGGCCGGATTGGTGATCTGTCACCAAGAGATGGATTCCCTGGCAGATGCACAGGCCTTCAGTGAACGGGCCGTTTTGCTTTTTCGGGATTCCCAGGAGCAGAATGTGCCGTTCTTCATTTCTTTCCTACACGCTCACATACAGTTATCATGGAGGGTGGGAGTAGATAAGAGAAACTCCGAAGCTGCCTTACTGCGGCTACAGGAAGCCGGACATGTCACTCAAAATGCTCCCTCCCTGAAGGAGACTCTCATCAGAGAGACAAACCAGGAAACTACGTAGAGGCGGCCGTTGGAAAGACGTCCATATTAATAGGCACATAATCCAGAGTGACTTATCCTTTCGCTTTAGCCAATTATTTGCACTGCAACCCTCCTTCCAGGTGATGGCGCCACAGAGAAGCTCCTACAACTCTATTTAGTATAACATACATTTAGGGGCACGGACCCCAGGAGTAGCAGCTGGGTTTGACCTTCTGAATTTCATTGTGCCTTATGGACAAAGAGCATTATTACAAGAGGGAAAAACTCACTCCACAAGGATTATAATAATTAAGATTTATTAAAATACATTATTTACAATTAGAAGAAAAGTGCCATGAGGTTATGTAGGTATAGGAAGGAATGGATTACAGGGCAGGAATCACAGCTCTGAAGGAATCAGACTTCTGGACTTGCGGATTCAGAGTTTACTATCAGGAGGATTCTGCTTTACGCGGAAGACGCCCTCCTGTGCACACGTGACAGCCAGCACCCCGTCCCTTCTCCATAGGCGGCCATGGACTAGCCCCCGGGAGTTACCTGCAACAAGAATAACCGTACATTATCTTACAGGTATTAAAGAGCTGTTCTAGGGGAAAAGTGGGAGATCGCAGGGGTCCAGTCTCTGTACCCCCCCCCACTGATCTCCATATAGGGGCCCTGGCTTCTGTGTAATGAATAGAGCCGCAGGCACAGCAAGTGACCCACAGCCCTATTCATTCCTATGGAGGTGCCGGAGAGAGCAGAGTACAGCGCACATTTTTCTGATACTAGAATATCCCTTTAAAATATGCAGATGGCACCTTTAAATCAATTTATGGTACTGCTTCTTTCCACCTAATAATACTTATGTGCAATGACCAGGAATCAGTCTTCTGTGCTCTATAACAGATACTACTAAGGGTCCGTTTACACAGAAAGATTATCTGCCAAAGATTTGAAGCCAAAGCCAGGAATGGATTTGAAAAGAGAAGAAATCTGTTTATAGTCTGTTTCTGGCTTTGGCTGGTTTCTTTCTGTGTAAATAGACCCTTACTTGGACCAATTTAGTACAATGAGCATAAAGGGAACATGTAATTCCACCATACTGTAGTGCAGTGCTGCCTGCCCTGTGGCACTCCCGATTCCCCATCCGATTCCCCATCCCCCACTCACCTGCCCAGTGGCTCTCGCACTCATAGAGCATCCACTCATCTGCCCTGAATGGAGTGTGGAACCACATGGAGTGGTCAAGAGAAGCCATAAATTTCATCTGTAGGTGAAGATGAGGAAGCATAGCGGTTCCCAGGAAAGAGTAGTCTGAAATATAGGCAGCGACACAGCAGTGTAACCTCATGTCGCCAGGACCTAAGATACAAAGGGAAAGAAGAAAGCCGGGAATGTTATGTATCACGTTTACTATTTTATATGTATAGCGATAAAGTCCCTGACTCTCTACTGCGTTTCTATACGAAGCTGTGAGTGTGTGTATACATAGCATTCTATATGAGGAGTCTAGCAATACTTTTTATTAATAAAAAAAATCAATTTTTCTCCTTTTGTGAGATGTGGATTCTTTCTATCACAACATTTTCTATGTGTAAGATGACTGGACAAGTCTGAGAGTGAGACAGTCCCAAAGACTTGGTCATGTGACCCATAGTCAGGAGAGCTAAGCGTGAACTACTCCCATCTTGTTCCAATCAGACTGATCAGAACTATTGTTTCTATGATAGATCTGTAGCTTTTTGGGATTTAATAAGTGTGCCAATTCAGTCTAACTTTGGAGTTCCGCGGGTGGGACATGGGATATTGTGATGAAGCTGGGCTAGTGACAGAGCGGGGAAGCACTTCCTGCTGTTCTGGGGCCCCGGGCTGCTCCTATATCACAGTGCATAAGAGCGGCCTATAGCTGCAGATGCAGGACGGCTGGACAGATGACAGAACGTACATATTCTGCCCCATCAAACTCCTGAAGTTTTCGCTCTCCGGAGCCGCTCATACCTATTCACAGAGCGGCAGAGAGTGCTCCCCTGCTAGGCTGAGACATGCCCCATACACCCAATCTCATTGCTGTGATGTTCCGTGTACAGGGCAGGAATTAAGTATAACCTGTCATTTTTAATTCTTTTGCAGAAATCAACAGTACGAGCAATTAAGAAACTCTTTAATAGGTTTTATTAGGGAAAAGCCTCTTTCTGTACTCAAAAAGCTGTTTCCCAGCCTCTTCCCCCCCACCCTCACGTATCTGTTCATTATCAGGAAAATCAGTCTTCATTATAGAGAAGCAAAGTGAAGAGGGGTTTGCCGAGTCCATTATAACCTATGGAGGGGTGAAGGGGATGGGAGAGCAGACAAGTAGCTGTACAGTTGAGACACTGTCTGGGCACATAAAACGCTGGATTCACAGGTCAGAAAGGTCAGTGCTTAGTGAGAGAAGATTGCAGGGTGTTTTGTACTGGTCTGCTTTTCTCCTCTCTGTGCTCACTCACCCCCCTGGACACCTTCCCCTCCATAGAGCATAATGGACACAAAAATCCTATACAAGCTGGGTGCCAGGTCGGCATTGTAAAGATGTTCCATGACCAACACAAGGAACCCCAAAACTAGACTGAACTGAAGCCTAGGCAGTGCAAACAAATCTAAAAAAAAACTTTAAACTACTGTGAGAAAATTTAAGTAGAATTGTGGCTGCTATAAGACACAAGACCGGTGTTTTTTCGAGGGCCAGTACACGTGTCATAATTCTGAGGGGCTCCCAAGCAAAAACCATGTGGCTATTAGCAGTCTGTATGAATCAGGTGGACTGTCTCCGGTCCCTACATCAGGGATGGCACTCCTGGTATCCTGGTAGTAAATGAACTGCAACCATTGAGAAGATGCCGCAAGCAGTCAGCAGGATGCACTGTAACATTCTTGACCTCACAGCCCTCTGTAGTGTTGCGGCCATGATGCCCCCTCCCCGCCCGATGCAGCATCTGTGTGCTGACATACACAGCATTGCCCGCATTCTCAGGCAGCATTAAACAATACAATCTAGTAAAGTATGTAAGAAATTACCACTACGCTGTTACCCACTTCTAGTTATTCAGCAAAACAACTGACTGCAACAAAAGTAAGTGAACCCTTTTGAATCCCATGAATTTCTGCGTAATTACATATAAAACGTGGTCCGCTTGTTATTTACACAATTATAGACAAGTTACCTAATAACACACAACCAGTAGTAATCATGTCCGAGCACACGTAAGCATCCATAATGCAGGGAGAAAAGTAAGGGAATTTAGGACTCCTCTTAGGGTGACTTTACACTGAGATTCATCTGAAAGATTTTTTAAACCAAAGCCAGGAGTGGGTCTGAAAAGAGGAGAAATCTCAGTCTTTCCTTTCTGACCTTTTCTCTGTTTTTAGCCTGTTCCTGGCTCCTGTCCTGTTCGGGTAGCTGAATTTTGGGTAGAAAAGCACAGGCGTGGCCATTACATGTAACTTCTACATATACTGCGCCCCCTGCAGGTATGGACTGGGGAGTCGTGACGTCACTTTTTTAGCAATTTATGGGAAATAGCTCTATATGTGCATTTCCCATAATTAGTGTATATTAGGATTTTTCCTAATATACACAGAGGGATTATGGCTAACAGCACTGAACAGAGGCAAGGAGAGGGGGGCTCAATGGACGCTAAGCCTCACCTTAGTGACATTGTCCGACAATGATAAAAGAACACAGGAAAACTGAGGTGACAGTCACACTTTAAAGGGGTCATCCAGGCTTAGAAAAACATAGCTGCTGCTTCCACCAACAGCACCACCCCAGTCCTCAGGATGTGTGCAGTATTGCAGCACCGTTGTATTAGAATACAGCACAGTTGTAATACCACACGCAACCTAAGGACAGGTGTGGCGCTGTTTTAATAAGAAATGAGCTGCATTTTTTTTCTAATCTAAGTCTAAACTTGAATTTCTATCAAGGCTCCCGACTATTCTTGATACATGATAACAGCAGGGCCGGGTTATGTGCTATGTCGCTATGGAGGATACTTATAGTCATAGTGGAAACAAGACTAACCCTGCTTCTGAGTATGTAGAGCAGGAGCATCATATGTCCGATCACATTAGTCAATGCCACGACTAATACAGGACTGATATCTCTCCACCTTTTATGATCTGGGTTAGATGCCTGCACCTTGGAGTTTTAACTTTGACACTTGAGATGTAGCTGCAGATTACCAGCCGCGCTCTAAAGTCTAAGCCGCTGCAGCAACTAACAGGCACTGCTGACCTACATGGGAATGCCTCCTATGCTGAACCTGTCAGTACACCCATCATTAGTCCATGGACCAGATTCCATACGGACACGATAGATGTCTGTATGCAACTGGGTAAAGCACAGGCGTCCAACTCCCAGCCCTCCAGCTGGTGTTTAACTACAATTCCCATAATGCCTTGTGCTAAAGCTTTGGTTGTCCAGAGATGATGGGAATTGTAGTTCTGTAGCAGCTGGAGGGTCGAGAGTCTGACACCAGTGAAGTGGAGGGATCACAGGAAATACAAACTATGGGGGAGATTTATCAAACAAGGTGTAAAGTGAAACAGGCCCAGTTGCCTCTAGCAACCAATCAGATTCCACCTTTCATTCCTCACAGACTCTTTGGAAAATGAAAGGTGGAATCTGATTGGTTGCTAGGGGCAACTGGGTCAGTTTCACTTTTTTTTATTTATTTATATATAATTTATTTATAGTTATTATTATAATATATATATATATTATGCCACAAGTGGCTTCCTGGCATTACCTATAATTCCTTTGGCTCGCACCCAGAACATCTGGCGCGGCTCCTGTGGCATGCGATGATACATGTCAGGCGGGTTGATGGGTTTGATCTCCACTGGAACATCCTGAGCCAGGATTTTATTCAGGCCGACCCTGTGCTTCTCCACCAGTGAGGGGTCCCTGAGGGAAGAGGACAATGAACCTACGATGATACATCACTAGGATATGCTGATCAGCTGATCGGTGGGGGGTCTGACCTCTGAGATAATAAGGGGATACAGCGCTGGTGTAACTATGTGCGCCCCCTTCATTTTACCCTACACAGCAGCCCCCTGGCCATGTAGTCGTGTAGGAAACTGTACTGTGGCTCCTTTAAAGTAAATGGAACTGGCTCTGTCCAGGCAAAAGTGTAGCCACTGGTATGATGAGTGGGGGTCCCAGAGGTCAGACCTCCATGAGTCATGATGTGATGAACATTCTAGTAACAAGTCATCAGACAATGAGAATATCCCTTTAAGATGGTTCAGTAATGTTAGAGCACTATAGTGTTATATAGGGTTAGTTCAGGTGTGGATGCTGAGAGTTACACTTCCACCAATCAGAAACCCAGAGCATCCCTTTAAAGGGGTATTCCATTCAAACATAACTTTTGATATGTTGCTGTCCATGGTGAGACTAACAATTCCTTCCATACCTGTTATTATCTATTCAGTCTCCTTCCCCCAGTTCTGAGCTGCTGCTTTCTGCTGAAGAGACAAAAATCTGTGTGACTTTTCTCTCTGTCTCCCCCTCCCTTCTAAGACAGCTGATGCCAACAAGTCCCTGACTGGATTTATCTGCAACTTTGTAGCTTCATTATAATGCTGGGAGGGTTATTCTGAGGTCAAGTTGCTGATGAACTCACTGTGATTAACGCCCACAGCATTACAAAGAAGCTGCAATGTTGCAGATAAAGCCTGCCAAGGAATATGTTTACATTAGTCATCTAAGAGGGAGGGGGAGGAGAGGAGGGAGAGATGGAGAAAAAGCTCACACACAGGTTTCTGAGTCTTCATCAGAAAGCTGCAGCTCAGAACTGGGGGAAGGAGACAGAATTGATAATAACAGGTATGGAAAGAATTGTTAGTCTCACAATGGGCAGCAACATATCAAAAGTTATGTTTAGGTGGAATACCCTTTTAACCCCTTCATATGACACAGATTTTTAATATTTATCTGCAGCAACTCTGCATTGTGTGAACCAGGATTACATGATTAGAAAAACACAGCTGCTTTCTTCCAAAACCAGCACCACCCCTGTTCTCAGGTTAAATTACAATTCAGCTCCATTCACTTCAATGAAACTGAGCTGCAATATCACGCAGAAACAGGAGGACAATGGTGGCGCTGTTTCTGGAAGCAAGCAGCTGTGTCCTGGATAATCCCTTTAAACATCAGAACAAATAAAAAGCCTGACTCACTTTAAGTATTTGTGTATCAGCTCCTCCCGGGTGAGCAGCTCTTCTGGTAAGGGAACTGTGGGCATCGTGAACTGATGCTGCAGGGGGCTCTCCTGGGATCGGTGGAAGGACGCCTGGCATGTGAGGATGGGGACGCCATGCTGTACCGCCTTCACAGATCTCACGCTGAAGCTTCGCCCGTCTCTTGTCCTCTCCACCTGGTACAAGACTGGAACCTTGGGGTCCCCTAATGGTGGACAGAAAAATATGGTAAACGGGGGTAGAAAGGAGGACACATGGGGGGTTTACTATGGATGTGAAGCAGCCGAGACACAGGGAAAATAAAGATGGCTGTGCCCACATACCAGGTCCCTGCCAGCATTAAAGGGGTAGTTCACCAGAATTTTTTTTTCCTTCATATCAACTGGTCCCAGCAAGTGTCAGACATTTGTAATTTACTTCTATTTAAAAAAAACTCTCCAGTCTTCCAGTACTTATAAGCTGCTGTATGTCCTGCAGGAAGTGGTGTATTCTTTCCAGTCTGACACAGTGCTCTCTGCTGCCATCTCTGTCCGTGTCAGGAACTGTCCAGAGCAGCAGCAAATCCCCATAGAAAACCTCGCCTATTCTCCAGACTGGACAAAATACTACTTCCTATAGGACATACAGCAGCTGATAAGTACTGGAAGACTTGAGATTTTTTAATAGAAGTAAATTACAAATCTCTGGCACCAGAAGTGAACTTTTTTGGGGGTTAACTACTCCTTTAAAAGCAAATGTACCATTGGGTACATTAGCTTTAAGCGTTGCCCATGGATAAAACGCCACCATCGTGGGAAAGCTGGCGCCCCTGTGCTTTTTTTGAACCGCGGCCCGGTTCCCATGTATATCGCCGTTCTATTCACGGGCACCGGCCGGGGGTGAAGCACTGGAGGCGGCCAGATGATCTAGCCTTAGGATTCTATGTACAGTGAGGAGGGGGTCCAACCCCCAAGACCCCAACTAACGTAGCACAGTGACACCCATACAAGTGTGGCTGAGCCTGGTACTGCAAGCTCAGGCCATCTGACTGCACAGGGATGAGCTTCAGTACCAGGCACTCTAGAGAGCCACCAGTTGGGTAACACTGCCCTAAGGGGTTAAACCAGCAGCCCCAGCAGGTGGGCAGACGGTGTTCTCAGAAATGGAGAGGTGTGGATGCCGCCAATCCAGGAAGGCCAAGGTGGCACACTACACTCAGGAACTCCCACTCAGGGACCTGTGCAGCAGGTTCCCTCGCTGATTTAACTATTTAGAGTGTCTGCAGCAAAAAAAGATCTAGATCAGGGCTAGGGAACCTCAGCCCTCCAGCTGTTGCAAAACTACAACTCCCATCATGCCTGGACAGCCAAAGCTTTAGCTTTAGCTGTCCAGGCATGATGGGAGTAGGGATGCACGATTCACCGAAAAAGCGATACTACTATCGATTTTCGGGGCAAAAAAACGGTTCGGTACCAGGATTTCCTGGTATCGATACTTTGTTAAACTACAAAATAGCGTAGTTTAACAGAGTATAGTGCAGAGAACATGACAGGCGGCTACCTGAGCGCCTGTCATGTTCTCTATGTGCCACCCCTGCAAACACAGACCTGGGACCCCGATCTTCCGCGCACCATGCTGCTGCCGCCGGCCGTTCCTGGCTCTCACATCGCCGCGGGGTCCCGAGTCAGTATAGCATTACAGAGCAGCGTCTGCGGCAGGAGAGGGAAGAGAGAGGCTGAGAGCTGCACCGTCCGGGGGAGAAGGCTGGAGGTGGGGGAGGCGAGGAGGAGATCTGACAGGAGGTGGGTGGCTGTGAGGTGGGAGCCGTCAGGACACTCCCGGGCCGGCATCAGCAATGTGGGGGGTGAGCAAAAGGTCGGCCTGGCTGCAACTGGGAAGGGGGAGGGGGGCGGTAGCCTGCACATTACTCTGCCGCCCGAATCCAGCTGGAATAGTGCAACTACAACCCTCATCATCCCTGATAGCTGAAGTGTATTACATAACTACAGTTCCCATCATCCCCCCTGATAGCTGAAGTGTATTACATGACTACAGCCCCCATCATCCCTGATAGCTGAAGTGTGTTACATGACTACAGCCCCCATCATCCCTGATAGCTGAAGTGTGTTACATGACTACAGTTCCCATCATCCCTGATAGCTGAAGTGTGTTACATGCCTACAGCCCCGATCATCCCTGATAGCTGAAGTGTGTTACATGCCTACAACCCCCATCATCCCTGATAGCTGAAGTGTGTTACATGCCTACAACCCCCATCATCCCTGATAGCTGAAGTGTGTTACATGCCTACAACCCCCATCATCCCTGATAGCTGAAGTGTGTTACATGCCTACAACCCCCATCATCCCTGATAGCTGAAGTGTGTTACATGCCTACAACCCCCATCATCCCTGATAGCTGAAGTGTGTGTTACATGCCTACAACCCCCATCATCCCTGATAGCTGAAGTGTGTGTTACATGACTACAGCCCCCATCATCCCTGATAGCTGAAGTGTGTGTTACATGACTACAGCCCCCATCATCCCTGATAGCTGAAGTGTGTTACATGCCTACAACCCCCATCATCCCTGATAGCTGAAGTGTATTACATGACTACAACCCCCATCATCCCTGATAGCTGAAGTGTATTACATGCCTACAACCCCCATCATCCCTGATAGCTGAAGTGTATTACATGCCTACAACCCCCATCATCCCTGATAGCTGAAGTGTATTACATGTATACAACCCCCATCATCCCTGATAGCTGAAGTGTGTGTTACATGTATACAACCCCCATCATCCCTGATAGCTGAAGTGTATTACATGACTACAACCCCCATCATCCCTGATAGCTGAAGTGTATTACATGACTACAACCCCCATCATCCCTGATAGCTGAAGTGTATTACATGACTACAACCCCCATCATCCCTGATAGCTGAAGTGTATTACATGTATACAACCCCCATCATCCCTGATAGCTGAAGTGTGTGTTACATGTATACAACCCCCATCATCCCTGATAGCTTAAGTGTGTGTTACATGACTACAGTTCCCATCATCCCCCTGGTAGCTGAAGTGTTATTGTGCATATTATAAGATTATCACAGGGCTCCAGATGGCGACCAAAATGGTCGCCAATGCGACTGCCATTTTGCAAATGGCGCCCAGATTTATTAATCTGGGCGCCATTTGCGACTGGCCCCGGCGGCGGCGCGCTGTCTCTTTAAGATGCGCGGCTGATGCGCGGCTGCCGGGGGTGTCCCGTCCTATCCCCGGCAGCGCGGCGCATCAGTGAGCTGCCTGGGGCCCTGACTTCCGGCACAGGAAGCGCACGTCAGAGACGCTTCCTGTGTCAGAAGTCACAGCCCCGGCGTACACTGACGCGCCGCGCTGCCGGGGATAGGACGGAACACCCCCGGCAGCCGCGCATCAGCCGGGGACAGCACCTAAAGAAGAAGAGGATCGCCGGGGGAGCGGGTTGTCAGGTGAGTTTGTTTTTTTTTTTTTTTTTAAATATTGCTTAGCTTAGAGGAAAGGGGGGGGGCTTTATAATGGGGGGAAGAGAAGGGGGGCATCTATAATGGGGGGAAGAGAAGGGGGGGGGGCCATCTTTAAGGGGGGGAGAGGGGGCCATCTATAAGGGGAGGGGGTATCTATAAGGGGGGGAGAAGAGGGGGCATCTATAATGGGGGGGGGAGAGGGGCCATCTATAAGGGGAGGGGGTATCTATAAGGGGAGGGGGTATCTATAAGGGGAGGGGGTATCTATAAGGGGGGGAGAAGAGGGGGCATCTATAAGGGGAGAGGGGGCATCTATAATGGGGGGGGGGGGAGAGGGGGCATCTATAATGGGGGAGGAGGGGGCATCTATAATGGGGGTAGAGGGGGTCATCTATAAAAGGAGGGGGTCATCTATAAGGGGAGGGGGCCATCTATAAGTGTAGGGCAAACTGGCTGCAGACACTGGGAGATAGATATATGCACAATTATTATTATCAGGGCCCCTCAGGTGTCTGTATTGTAGGGGGTCACTTGCATTAGTCACTAGGTGAGAGATATATCTATCTATATACACATCTTGTGGGGGGTCACTATGGCTGCAGTCAGAAGTCTAGCTCAGTATGTATAGACTGTTGCAAGCTTTTAAAGGGAACCTGTCACCCCCGGTGACGGGGTGACAGGCTCCCAACCCCCCGTTAGAACCCCCTATACTCACCTCATCCCGCCGGGTCCCGCTTCTGAAGATGGTCGGGTCACGGATATCTCAGCCGCTGCAGCCTGACGCGCACACTGAGAGATGAGTCCAATGCTCATAGAGAATGACGGAGCGCTAGACTCTCCCGTCATTCTCTATGAGCGTTGGACTCATCTCTCAGCGCACGCCGGGCTGCAGTGGCTGAGATCTCCGTGACCCGACCATCTTCAGAAGCGGGACCCGGCGCGATGAGGTGAGTATAGGGGGTTCTAACGGGGGGTTGGGAGCCTGTCACCCCGGCACGGGGGTCGACAGGTTCCCTTTAAGTTCAAGTTCAGAAGAGTAAGCCTCATTAGAAGGCTAGCCAAGTGAAGCTGAAGTACTGAGTCAGACTGAAAACGTTCAACATGGAAACTTGCAACTTGACAACCATATACAAACTAAGAAAAGAAAGGATCTAAAGGAGGAGGATGCTGCCGTAGCCTCTGCACACAGTAAGTCCCATTTAACATAACATTAAATTTTACATGGTTTAAAATGTTGGCGACCAAATATTCTATTTGGCGCCTAAATTTTTCAGGTTAGGAGCCAATGGCTCCTAGGTAAATTTTTTAGTCTGGAGCCCTGTATCACCTTCCTGATGACGCACGGTAAATGGTGCAAGCGGAGAAACCACCAAATTCAGTACCACATAAAAACGTGCTACTAAATAAAACTACAGATCGCCCCACAGCCATGCAGGCTAAAAGATAAAAAAGTGTTAGGAGTGAGAATAGGGCAATTTTTTAAAGAACATTTATTTTAAATAAGGCAAACTTTAGTTTTAAAATAATATGGTCCATACGGGCGCATCTCTATTCTTGTGGGGGGTTTTTAAAATAAAATTTATTAAGTATCGAATTGGTATCGAGCACTGAAAAAAAAAAAGTTGGTATTGGTATCGAACTCAAAATTCTGGTATCGTGACAACACTAGATGGGAGTTGTAGTTTTGCAACAACTGGAGAGCCAAGGTTCCCCATCCCTGATCTAGCAGGGATGTCACACTGGGGGCCCTCCGGCTTCTGCAAAAACTACAATTCCCATCATGCCTTAGCATCAGGCATGGTGGGAACTGTAGTTTTGCAACCACTGGAGGGCCCCCAGTTTGACACCTGTGATCTAGAGACACATGATGGATTGTGATCAGACCTCCACTGATTATTGGACAGAGCTGGGAGAAGCGCTCAGCTAAGCACTTCACTCCTCGCTGCAGGGGATGGACTCCATACACATCCAATGTAGACTGTCTCCTGGCTCTATCTAATGATTGATGGAGCCCAGACCCCGACCCATCAAAGCTTTGACACATTTGGACATGTCAAACTTTATTTTTTAAAGTGACAGTACCCATTTAAAAAAAATAATATTATATATATTTTTTTTTTTTACGGTAATAAAACCAATGACTTTACCTGCTCGCACAAAGTAACAGTGCAGGGAGTGGACGTGCTCTCCATCTGCCACAGAGCTGGCGGCTGCCACCAGAGCCTGCCCAACAATCTGACCACCGAACAGTCTCTGTGTGGTGGGGACCCAGTGATGAGAACCTCTGCAAAAAAAAAAAAAAAAAAAATTAAGTTAATACATTTCTTTTTTCCCCATGAGACACATGGATAACCTACACCAGTAATGGGGTTATACCTGTGCACACTACTGGCAGAGGAGGCATGGTTTACCAGGTACAGCGCCGTACATTGTGTAGTGGTTGTGCCTGGTACTGCAGCCCCTGGGAGAGACCAATATCTAATCAGTGTGGGGAGGTCAGACCACCCCAACCATCAGCAAGATGAAGGAGTCATCCTGATCACCTGCTGGGCCCCATCCTGAGGACCTGCCATCAGTTTAAATGCAAGGAAAATCCCTTTAAATTGGATCTTCTCATTTTTGTACATGTAGTTAGGAAAACATAGCTGCTTTCTTTTAAAAACAGCGCCACACCTAACCTGAGGCTGTGACTGGTATTACAACTCAGCTCTTTTAACTTCAATGGGACCGAGCTGCAATACTGTGCACAAACTAAGACAAGGGTGGTGCTGTTTGTGGTAGAAAGCAGCTAGGTAGAATAAGAATCTATTACAGTCGTGGTGAAAGCTGCCACCCCCTGCTGGAGACATGTGGTATTACACCCCGCCCTGGCTGATGGAGTCTCCGGAGGTTGTACCTGAACAGATCCTTGTCCAGCGGCTCCAGGTTGAGGACGCTGGTGACCAGCACACTCCTCAGATCCTGCGGAGCCTTCTCTTTAGGTTCCAGCAAATCATCCGGTTGCAGGGAGGCTGCCATCTTCCAAGTCACGTGACCAAAGGCGGATCACGTGATGACCCTTGCCCACCATCTCGACAGACTCACACCTTCGTGATGAAGCAACGGGGCGGAAATGACGTATAGGTCTCCACGCGCTCTCCGCAAGCCTATTGGTTAAGACTCAGCCAGGACGATCCTTATTGGTCAGCAAGACGGGCCGCTTTTTTTTTTTAATACTTCCGCCTTCTCAGCCTAGGAAATCTTTGGCGAAATCGGATTGGCTCGTTCTGTCATGACGTGACACTTGTTCCGGCCTGTGATTGGTTAACGCTCAGAGCGCAGTTGTATCCGTGCCGCTGATTGGTCAATCTGTAGTAGGCGGTGGCTCTATCCCTGTATAAAAGCTGTGTTAAAGGGAACGTCATTGTATTCTTAAAGTCGTATAGGGGGCGTGTGTGGTCTGTAGGTGACTACCCAAAGGGAATACAAGCTGTTCTATCCTGAGAATAAGAGGCAGGGAGGCAAAATGACCATAGAGACTATAGGAAAAGATAGAAGGACACCATAGAGGATCTAGCTGGAGGACTGAAGCCTGGACAGGACCCTTCTGCCTCAATGACTGGTTTGCTTTTCTTAAGGTGAAAGCCATATTCCTAGACTGTGCCAGTACTACTGATCCCCTCCCGTGACCATGCAGCGTGGCACCTGCTTCATCAACTACGAGGACTTCAAGGAGTGCTTCACCGCCTACAAGAAGGAGACCCAATCCAGCTTCAGCATCACGACCAGCGTGTCCGTCCGCCACCACAATAGCAAGTTCAGCACCGATATACGTCCTGACATAATGTAAGGATCTCAAAGGAGATGTAGATTGCAAAGACATTTCTACCCAAAGCAGCGCCACCCCTGTCCTCAGGTTGTGTGTGGTATTACAACTCGGCTCCATTCAAAATTGCAGTACCACATAGTAGACACACGTGTAGATAAGGTTGGCGCTGTTTTTGGATGAAAACAGATACATTTTCCAATCATGCATAGCCCCTTTAAGTTGATCTTTCCTATATTTCCTTATACTGGGGGAGGGTGGGGGTTACTGTGTTTACGATTGACCCACCGAAGATCAGCTGTTCCATGTGCAGAAATTGACAGCTCTATTGATTGTCATCTCCCTTACCTAGACAGATAGAAAAGACGCATATAATAGAATAATCTATTTTTAGTGCTGGGTCCTCCTCTTTGAATAGTCTCTATTTGTTAGAAGAGAGGCTTAAAGGGCAACTCCAGCTAAAAAATCAACTGGTGTCAGAAAGTGCCAGAGATTTGTGATTTACTTTTAAAAAGTCTCAAGACTTATCAACTGATGCATGTCCTACAGATCTATGTCTTTGTCTATGACATACAGCAGCTAATAAGTACTGGAAGACTTGAGATTTTTTTAATAGAAGTTTAATTACAAATCTCCAAAACTTTCTCACACCAGTTGATTTGCTGGACCACAAAAAGTGACAAAAACACCAGTAAAAAATATAACAAAGAAGCTGTACTCGCCTATCTCCGTTCTCTCACAGTCACCTGCCGACCTCCTGTAGGTCCTGGTCCCACAACGTCACAACTTTACTTGTGGCGATACAGGTACTGGGAGAAATCTGGAGACCAGAGGCGGAGCATGAGTGGTGGTACGGGGAAGGGTAGGTATAGCTTTTTTTTTATCCATCCGAACCCTGCCTGCTAGGATTTTTAGATTTTGCAGGAGTACCCCTTTAATGGGGTATTCCAACCTGAGACATTTATGGCATATCCACTGGATAGCTTGCAATGCTACATTGTTAACGCAACTCCTCTTAAAGGGTAAAGAGAAATTTCATAGAACAGACACCTTGGTTAGTTAGTTTGCTGCTTGCTACATCTATATTGCACTTGTACATGGAACTGCATTGAGTTTATGTATTTGTTTGTGATTTTCAGATTCACAGAGGTGAAGTTTTGTTGCTCCAAGCTTTATGGACCTAACGGTAAAAGAAGGCCCCAGGATGGTGTCTGTCCAGCCTATTTCCTTATACAGTATGACGTGGACCTAGATCGTCTTGTGGTTAAAGAAGAATGTTCAACTCACGTCCATTCCAAGAAGACAAACCCTCCTCAAGCTTCTCTCGTCCCTCCACCTGAAATGGGAGAACATCTATCATCTGACTCGGAGGTCCCGTCTAAGAAGATATGCCATACAAGGCTATCTCTGTCTCCTGAGAAGCAAAGTGACCAAGAGGAAGATGTTGAACCAGACAACCCATCCCCATGCAAGCCCCAGAGTCATGTGCCTTTAGATATTGGAGAAGGCCACAGCAAACCTACACCCACTCCTGAAAGTGTATCCACAGGGGATGTTTTACTCCTGGACGGCTTAATTAAAGAGTTTCAAAAAAGCCATTCGGGCTCTAAAGCCGCACTGACCATCGGGGACCAAAGACAATTCGAGCAGCTGTGTTTCCAGACGAGTAGCATGAGTAGCTGGTTCCTAAAGTTCCCAGAGAGCCTTTTGCTGCACAGGGTTTCGAGCAAACTCGGGTACGTTCTGTACGCTTTCCTAGTGGAAACCAAAGAACGCATGGGGAAAATAGTCCACTTCTCCTTTGTAAAAGAAGATAATGCCAAGAACATCTCCAAAATGCTGGAAATGCTTAAATACTTTAATTCTGACTGGCAAAAGATAAAAGTTGTCTATGTAGATGTGGCCTTTGGGCAAACAGATATTCTAAAGGGAGCCTTTCCTTTAGCTCAGGTCTTACTTTCAATATATCATACGGCGCATCTAATTGAGAGGAAAATCAAAGGATCTGCTAACTTTAAGCTCTGGGTCCATAAATGGATTGACGAGGCCATCTATCACACGACTCCTGAGAAGTTGAGCTTCTTGGCGGAGAAACTTGAGCACAGGTTGGACCAAGACTTGTACGATAAGCTTTGCAAAGACTTTATCAACAATGAGCTTCTTTGGTACATGCACGTGAAGAAGGGCGAGCACTCTTGCAGCACTTACATGGACAGCGTAGGACTGATAGACGAGACCATTTCTAGTTGCATCGCTAAGCAGACCTCAATGGAGAGCGCTATCCACGAGTTCCTCCAATATGCAGACTGCTTCAACAGCAAAGGGTTAGATAAGCGGAGCATTAGTTTTCCGGCCTTCTCCCACAAAGCACATTCTAAAAATTCTGCTAAAAAACTACGCTCAATCCTGCCTGCACTCAGTAATCCTCCTTTGGCTTCAAAGGTCTCGTCTAAACCCGCAAAGAAATCCCCCCGGCAACCCAAAAAAGTGGCCGGCAATGGATTAATTATCAGCCCTAAGTCGGGAGGCTGGAGACCAGTTCAGCTCGCAAATAAGATTTTACTGTCCCTAAAAGAGATCTGCAATGACATCGGCTTCCAGTTGTGTTCCAAAGAGTGGGAAGTAGTTAAGAGATCCACCCAGCTGATCAATGAGCTACCCGACTTCACCACCGTCCAGATCCTAGAAGAGGCCCACAATGTGTCATTCAACGGCCGCTCCTGTACTTGCTATTTTAACACTGATTATAATTTGCCGTGTCGCCATATTATGAGTATGCTTTATGCATACAAAAGGCCAGTGGAAGAGCACATGGTCAGTCTGAGGTGGCGTAAGGATTATGTGAAACCCTTATCGGATTTTAAGGTGTATACGACTGTAACTGCGTTTAGTAACTGTACTCAGACTAAAGAAAATACTACAGCAAGGATCGGGAAGATCAATAATCTGGCTAAGGAGTTTTATAATCTCCTCATGCAGTCTGATGGTCAAGAGATGCAAGTCAGGATATCTACGTTACAGATGATAGTGGACATGTGGCGCAGTGACTCAAGCCCTACCAAACCGTTTCCAGCACAAGATCAGGGGGCTGAGCTCCCTTATCGATGGGTGAAGAAGGAGCCGGTAGAAGGAGAAGCCATGAGCCATGAGCTGTGTAGATTGGACCCCAAACTTCCTTACAGCTGAAGATTTGTCCAGATCCAACTTAGAGACTTGGTGACCTTGGCTCTGTTTTTGTGTACAACAAAATGACATTAATGTAAATCTGCTAGAAGACTCTTCAAGTAAGAGTATGTCTAAGCCTTAAGGCCAGTTTCACCTCAGCATAATGTAGAGGCATTACATACCCGTGGTCAGGCTGGGCCTGCAGCCGGAATAGACACAATAATATGTCTGCGTTACACTATAGTCAAATTGCCCTTAGAGAAGCAGTTCACTAAAAATTATTATTGCCCCCCCCCCCCCTCCGCTAGGCGCTGGCGCATATACTCACCGCAGCTGATCAGTGTCCCGTGGTGCGGCTTCGTTTCGTTGCTATGGCGCCATTCAAATCCGCCACACGCTAACGTCAGCCTCTGCTGTGACTCCTCTTCTGTCTCCTGTGATTGAATGCATTCTCTATGGAAGCGCGTGACTTCTGGCGTTCAATCACAGGACACAGAAGAGGAGTCACAGCAGAGGCTGACATGAGCGCGTGCTGGATTTGAACGACGCCGCGGGACACTGATCAGCTGCGGTGAGTATACACACCTAGAAGGGGGGGGCCAATAATATTTTTTTGTGAACTGCTTCTTTAAAGTAGTATCCCTGTCTCTGCTAATATAGATAAGCTTGTAGGGCATGTCAAGTTAAATATTTTTGCACATTAGTTGAGATTGGAATATTTAAGTTGTGTAAGAGTCACTGTCGTATTTTTTTTTTTTTTTTTTTGCAGAAATCAATAGTCCAGGCGATTTTAAAAACGTTGTAATTGAGTTTATTAGCCAAATATGCCATTATCTGCATTTAAAAAGCCTTTTTCCAGGTCCCCCCCTCCCTCTTCTTTTCCATCCACTGCAAAAAAATCAGGAAATTGTGACTTGTTGCATCAGACGTACTCAGTCTGTTCTATAGAGAGGGGAGGGGGAGGAGGGAGTTAGCCGACAGCAGAAAGCTGAGAACAAAGGGATTACAGGCACAGAGCTGGGTGTCAGCTGTAATCAGAGCTCAGAGAGGTCAGTGGTGACTGTCAGAGGAGATAACGGGTGAGGTATTTATAGATTAACTCTTTGTTGTCCTGTTTTGGTCTTTTATTTAGCTCTCTCCATAGGAGAACAATGAAGACAGGGGGGAGAGCTTTTTTTTTCATGATAAAAATGCATTTTTCGGCTAATAAACCCAATTACAAAGTTTCTTAAAATCGCCTGGATTATTGATTTCTGCAAAAAAAAAAAAAAAAATTCATGACAGTGACACTTTAAACTAGTTTCTATGACTTGGAAGTGGTGGCAGGTGGCTCACTGCTGTTAATGCACCTCACCTTAAAGTGATTGTACCACCAGGCCAAGGCTGAAGCACTGGAGGCGGGCCGACCCACCCTTAGTGGGAAGAAACCCTAGCCCCTCCATGACGTGACTCCATTAGAATCAATGGAACCCTATCATAGAGGGGGCGGGGGTTTCCTCCCACTAAGGGTGGGTCGGCCCGCCCTCCGTGCCTAAGCCTTGGCCTGGTGGTACAATCACTTTAAAGGGGACCTGTCCTCTTTTTCATGCTACTTGAACTACTAGTGGTCCCCGTTAGTTCTATCCAGCGATCTGTTGGAGTCTGACCATCCAGAACCTGACAATCAAAATTTTACACATGTCTTTAGGAAATATCAAAAGTTTTTAAAGGGGTATTCCAATCAACTGATATAGTTATACTAGCAGGACTCGTCAAGTTAAATATTTTTGGACATACAATCATTTCGCAAACCGTCCTCCTTCTCCTGATACGCTGCTCTTTCCCTCCCATTGCTGACAGCTCATTGTCTAGGTTACTGACTGCCACTCTGCTGTAAAAGCAGTGGTCTGGCTGATGTATATGTAGCTATAGTATACATATTTCTATATATACTCTATGAGGGAGATTTATCGAACTGGTGTAAAGCAGAATTATCTCAGTTGCCCCTAGCAACCAATCCGATTCCACCTTTCATTTTCCAAAGAGTCTGTGAGGAATGAAAGGTGGAATCTGATTGGTTGCTAGGGGCAACTGGGCCTGTTTCACTTTACACCATGTTTGATAAATCTCCCCCTATATCTCTATACATCTGTATTATTGCTATATACACACGATCCAGATGACTGCTTTTAGAGCAGAATGGTGGTCGGTAACCTAGACAATGAGCTGTCCATAAAGGGAGGAAAAGAGCAGCATATAAGGAGAAGGAGGCAAGTTTGCTTCGGAAGGAAGCGCCCATGTGCTGGTGTGCGAAATGGTCCGTTGCCCTAAAGGCTCCATCCGTGCAGCTGCTGTGATTGATTATAGCATATTTTGCAATGCCATATCCTTCTATTGGCATAAAATATTAACTTGACGAGCCATATTAGGCACGAGCCTGTGTTATGAATAGGGCTGTGGGTACAGCACAAGACCTGCATCTCTACTCATTGCTATGGAGGTGCCAGGGAAAGCTGAGTAAGCTTTCTTCCGGCTTACTCTGCTCTTTCCGGCGTCTCTGTTCATTCCTAAAAGGCTGCTGGAGAGAGCTGAGTACATCGCTCTTCCGGCTTACTCTGTTTTTTGGCACCTCCACAGAAATGAATAGAGATGTGGTTCGCATACCATACCTGCGGCTCTATTCATAACACAGAAACCAGGGGGTTCAGAGGTCGGACCCCCAATGATCTCTTACAGGATAGGGGGCAAGTTATTTTTTTCTTGGAATACCCCTTTAAAGTATGCATTTAATAAAACTCATCCAGTCACTGCAGAAATTGACCTGCACTGTGAATTTTTAGACCCATTGATTTTTTTTTTTTTTTTTTTTTTTTTTTTTAATTTTCAGCATCTGCAGGAAAACCAGCATCGGCAAATTTACTCCTTCCTGCAGCAATGTGCGGACTTGCCAGGAATATGTCATTCCATTTTAACATTTCATAATTTTCATCCAAATATAAACTTGAGATTTCTTAGATTTCTTTGCCTGGAAACAGGTCATTGCTTCTTAGCAACAACACTGATGAGAACCATTGCAGATGACTCACGGAGGTGATTCCCATGACATTCAGCTGTGTGAAATCCAGGAATCCTGGCACTCAAAACCATTGTAAGTGAACAGTTAACATAATCCAACCAGAATATTAGGCAATTGCACAAAAAAGAGAAATGTGTGAGGCTACTGGCTACTGGCCACTATTCAGTTAGGCCTTCGACCTTCCTCAAGCCATTCTGGCACACTGTAGTACAAACAATTTTAGGAAACTCTGTAATAGGTTTTATTAGGCAAAAAAAAGCCCCTTTCTTTACTCAAAAAGCTGTTTCCCAGCCTCCCCCACCTCCTATCTGCTAATTATCAGGCAAACCCGTCTTTATTACAGAGGAGCAAAGTGAAGACTGGTTTGCCGAGTCCATTCTAACCTATGGAGGGGGAAGGGGCCGAGGGGATGAGTGAGCAGGAAGAGCAGAGAAGCAGCTGTACAGTTTGGAGACTGTCTGGGATCACAAAAGGCTGGATTCAGAGGTCAGAAAGTTCAATGATTATCCGGGAGCTTGGTGAGAGAAGATTGCAGGAAGATGTTTTGTACAGGGCTGCTTTTCTCCTCTCCGTGCTCACTCACCCCCCTCAGCCCCTCCCCCCTCCATAGGCCATAATGGACACAGAAATCCTGCTTCTTCTGAAGTGAGGGGGGAGGTAGGAAAACACCTCTTTGAGTACAGAAGAAACTCTCTTGCTTAATAAAATCTATTACAGAGTTTCTTAGAATGGCTTGTACTATTCATACTTGATTCTGATTTCTGAAAAATGACATTTAAGTGACAGTTACGATTTAACTAAAACACTGGAATAAAAGCTGTTCACTTGCAATAGTTTTGAGCACTGTGATTTCTGGATGTTCATATAGTGGGGTTGAGGAACCCCCCCCCCCCCCCAATCACTGGCACCGAATTCTATATAGGGGAGTGCGGTACGGTTTTTGTTTACTGTGTTACAGCTGAAGTATGGTTGATAAAGACAACTCCTCTGCACCCCCCAGTGTAACCCAGAATTGGGGGAACATCATACCTACGTTTTTACAGTCACTTGTTAAAATAAAAAAATTTGCATTCCTGAAGTTTCTTAAAGAAATTTCTATAAAAAAAAAATAAACTTCTACTGGAGAAATACTTGAATTAAATGTGTACGGTTTACAGTTACCATCTGTTCTAACACGTGACAGACTTCTATGTTTTTTTTTGTTAAACTTCTGACAATAGTGACCATATTCTATTGCGCGGATTATAAGCCTATTCACAGTAATGTGTACACATTCTTCAAGCTTTACTTATTAAAGTGGCGTATTTCATTTCAATAAAAACTCTTTATACAGGGGAAGTCAGAAGTCTCAGGATCCCCCTTTTATGCCAGAAATTAAAGGGAAAATTACTCATCTGACTACCCTAGAAAGTAACGGGTGAGGGGCTAGGGCTGGGCGATATATAGTTGAAAGATAATTATGACACGCCCCTTTCGCAAGCCACACCCACTTGACCATGCCAAAATGGTGATATTTTGTTTAAATAGAGTGAAAAAAAGGCAACTCACTGAGCAGCAACCCAAGGTTATTATTAGGGTGTCTCGGCAGAAACCTGGACGTGTATATACAGGTATACAGCTATTTACCCACTACAGGACCTGTATAAACAGGTATACAGCCACTGCAGGACGTGTATATACTGGTATACAGCTATGTACACACTAAAGGACGTGTATACACAGGTAAACAGCAACTACAGGACGTGTATACACAGGTATATAGCCCCTACAGGATGTCTGTGCTCTGACACACCGGTGTCCCTGCACATGCAGTGCTCACAGCTCCAACCTCAGGTGTGGGCATAGAAATACCGCAAATACTGTCCTGGCAAAGTTAAAGAGGATATACCATCAGGTACACTTTTTGTTAAAATTACACATGAACTGAATGGCGCCGGCACGGGGAAGCTGGTGCCGCGGTCCTTTTTGAACAGCGTTGTATTCATGGTTACCAGGGGGGAAGCACTGGAGACGGGCCGGGCCGTTCCCATAGGGAGGAAATCCCCGCCTCTCCCATGAACCATGAATACAACGGCAACGTACGCGGGAACCGGGCCGCGGTTCAAAATAAGGACCGCGGCACTGGCTTCCCCTTGCCGGCGCCGTTAGATTCATGTGTAATTTTGAAGAAAGTGTACCTGATGGTACAACCTCTTTCAGGTTGGTTAACCGACGCCAGAGATGGTGTCGGTATTTTTACGGTGTATCGCCCAGCCCTAGTGAGGGGGCCTATCAATTAGGTCTGAAACATGA
This sequence comes from Dendropsophus ebraccatus, assembly GCF_027789765.1. Lineage (NCBI taxonomy): Eukaryota > Metazoa > Chordata > Amphibia > Anura > Hylidae > Dendropsophus > Dendropsophus ebraccatus. The sequence goes on along the minus strand of NC_091467.1, from coordinate 59,774,472 downwards.
CCGCCATATTGGATTAGGGCCACATTTTTCCAATGGAGAAGGTGGTCATGTCATACATCAAAGAAGACCAGAGTAGTATCAGAAATCAAAGCTATTTGACGTGTTCAATGTGTTGCTCATGGTGCTGAAGGGCTGAAAGCCTTGGATTATTTCAGAGAACCATTCCATACCATACCATACCATTCACCCCTATGATAGCACATAAAATATGTGCTTTAACCCCCCGCTGTCCGCAGCTCCGCCGTCGCATCCCCCATCCCTGGCCGCATCAGCCCATCCCTGGCACATCCCCCCATTCCCGGCCGCATCCTGAAGCCCGCCGCCGCCCGGGTTTAAAGCACATATTCACAGGGGGATGTCAATTCCGCTGCGAGTATGTGCTATCATAGGGGGGGAATTGATACTGGATCCGCAGCTGATCTTGCTGCGAATCCGCAGAAGTGAGATCCGCTGCAGATCCAGTAGGTGTAAAGGCACCCTAAAGTGAATATACCAGCAGGTACATTACTGTACATGAATAGACGGGCATGATGATGCTGGTGGCGAGGTCTGCTGGATTCTAAGGCAAAGAAGATGACATGATGTCACATGAAGATGGCCACAATGCACCTGATGATGATCAATGACTTGTACACCAAAAACAGCTTGTTACCAGCTTAAGGTGTTTTATACCTGAGGCACCAGCTCCATATCAGCAGAATAGCTATAGTGCTGTGTGGTCTTTTACAAAACTACAATTCCCGTCATGTCTGGACAGCGAACTGGCATGATGGGATTTGTAGTTTTGCACCACAGTGGGCGTGTCACCATCCGGCCAGGGAGGAAGCTCCGCCTGCTCCTCAGACGCCCGGTCATGTGACTGCTTACGTCACCGCCGCATGCGCAGAACTTGATGCCGGAAGTGCGGCGTCCACCGCTAGGGGAGGTAATTGTATCCTGCGGAAGGGGGCGCTCTATGTGTAGGGTGAGCTGTGTAGCCTCCTGTATACTGCTGTGTGTGTATATGGGACTGCATACCCACAGCGGTACTGTACGTCCCATTGTGTTTATATAGGGCTCATTATGGCCACAAGAAGCCCCCTGTTATCTCACAGGTCACTGATATGGCAGCTAGATGTGACCCCCCCCCAGGAGCAGTTGTCATAGCAACCCATCAGCACCCTGGGACCATGCTGTCAAGTCCTGCCTGGAAAACATGGATACAGCTTAGGTGGTGGGCTGTATCCCTGTTTTCCATTGCTAGAAGAATAAAGACAAATACTCACCTGCCCTGATCCCCCTGCTGCAGTTCTAATGGCTCCCAGTGCTCATCACTTCTTCCTGATTGTAATGGCGTGCTCTTTGTACAAAAACCACCCACAGCAGTGAGTGAGCGCCCCTTTCCTACACGGACCAGGAGCAGTAAGAACAGTAGCTTTAGGGGGTCAGGCAGGTGAGTACTCTTTAAAGGGGTTATCCAGCGCTACAAAAACATGGCCTCTTTTTCCCCTACTGTTGTCTCCAGTTCAGGTGCGGTTTGGAATTAAGCTCCATTTACTTCAATGGAACTAAGTTTCAAAACCCCACCCAATCTGGAGACAACAGTAGGGGGAAAGTGGCCATGTATTTGTAGCGCTGGATAACCCCTTTAAAGGAGAAGTCCGAAAATTTTTATTAAATTATTGTATTGCCCCCAGAAGTTATACAAATTACCAATATACACTTATTACGGGAAATGCTTATAAAGTGCTTTTTTCCCTGCACTTACTACTGCATCAAGGCTTCACTTCCTGGATAACATGGTGATGTCACTTCCTGGATAACAGGGTGATGTCACTTCCTGGATAACATGGTGATGTCACTTCCTGGATAAAATGGTGATGTCACTTCATGGATAACATGGTGATGTCACAACCCGACTCCCAGAGCTGTGCGGGCTGTGGCTGCTGGAGAGGATGATGGCAGGGGGACACTGAGGGACACATGGCACTGGAGGGACACTGAGCATCCCTCTGCCATCATCCTCTCCAGCAGCCACAGCCCGCACAGCTCTGGGAGTCGGGTTGTGACATCACCATGTTATCCAGGTTGTGACATCACTATGTTATCCAGGAAGTGACATCACCATGTTATCCAGGAAGTGACATCACCATGTTATCCAGGAAGTGAAGCCTTGATGCAGTAGTAAGTGCAGGGAAAAAAGCACTTTATAAGCATTTCCCGTAATAAGTGTATATTGGGGATTTGTATAACTTCTGTGGGCAATACAATACTTCAATAAAAAATTTTGCCGGACTTCTTTGAAAACAAACTTTGTCCCCAGGCCAATCCTAAAGGGTATGTTCGACTTCACAGTCTGAACCGGTCCTGAAACCCTAAAGAATAAGTTCTGGGGTTACAGGGGAAATGTTACATAGGCAGGGGATGAGGCTATTGCTATTCCCAGTCCCAGTGGGTGTCCCAGTCTCCATCAACATCACAGTAGGAAAGAAACTGAAGGTACTTAGCGCTGCTCATGGATTGCCGGAAACTTGCTATAGAGGAGTGTTCACACATTCAGGTTTTTAATTGCGGTTAGGCTGGGTTCACACTACGTTTTTTGCAATCCGTTTTTTGTTTGTTTGTTTTTTCCTTTTTTTTTTGTACATCCGTTTTGATCCATTTTTCCATTAAATTCCATAATAAAAAAAAAAATGTCTCAAACCGTAGTCGACTTCATGTTTGTGTGGGTTACAAAAAAGGATCCATTTTTTTAATAATGGAATTCAATAGAAAAACGGATCAAAATGGATGCACACACATACAAAGCCAGCAATGGCTTTGGTTATCTAAGGTAGGGATGTCAAACCCGTGTCCCTCCAGCCGTTGCAAAACTACAATTCCCATCATGCCTGGACAGCAAAAGCTTTAGGCATGATGGTAATTGTAGTTTTACAACAGCTGGAGCACTGTGAGTCTGACACCTGTGGTCTAAGGTGTAGCCCTGAGATAACCCAAGCCCGTGGGCCACCACAGTCACATGCTGTTGTATACCATAGACTCAGTAATAATACCTTTAATTTTTTCTTGTTTTTCTATCCTTTAACTTTCATTTCTTCTCATATTTTGCTATAGCGTCTTCATGCAGTGAGGGCAGATCTCACCGTGACTCATTGAAAATGAATCCCGAGTTTTTGCAAAAGCTTTTGGCCGAAGACGCCAACTCCAAGGTGGTATGTCAGGTCAACAAAGAGTCGTGTATAGACTATGTCAACCTCCAGACCAGCACGATGAGCGAAGTCTTTAGCAAGTTCCCTGAAGTCCTGCTGATCATCCGCTCCCATAATACTTACCGGAGAGCTCTCTACACTTTTGTAGCAGATGGGCCACGTATCGGCGCTCCGTACGAAGCGACAAGGATAGTCCACGTAGCTGTACCTAGCAATGAAACCCCCGTGGGCCTTACAGGGATGTTTCACATTATGAAAGAGCTAAACCCCTGCTGGACTTCAATTCGAGTGTTTCTGGTCGATCTGGATTTTACAGAGGTTGGCGCCATCCATGAGGCGTTTCCATCCGTGGAAGTGGTCCCTTCCGCCTCCCATGTCTATATGCACGTCCAGCAGCGTATCCACGAGCTCCTCTTACCAGAGAAAACGGAGCTCATCCTCCTTAACGCTCTGAAGAATACGATGTGTTCAGCTACAGAAAGAAATCTTAAGAATCTCCCCAGCATACTGCAAAGGTTTGTGGATCCCGGGGTATTGTCAGATATAAAACCAGGCTGGCTGCTGACCGATCGGATCTGGGCCCTGCACCGCTGGAGATCATGGGAGGATAGCTCTCGCTACTTTGAAATGGTGGAATCCTTGAGCAGGGGGTTGAACACAGTCTTCAATGTGTCGCCTTTTGTGTCGAACAGTATGAATGCTGTCATATTTTTTATCTTAGGGCAGACTGCAGGGAAAAGCCAGCCGGAACTCCGAAACTGTAGTCCTGAAGAACTAGCTTTATTAATAAAGACTAAAGGGGAGGCCTCTAAAAAAGCAAAAGTGGAGGCCCAGATGACGCCTGAAGCTGCAGCTTTGATGTGTGAATCGCTGCACAATATCTGTAACCCCGCAGCTTTCGGACTCTGCCAGAATGAACTAGAAGTTACCCATAAATCCCTAGATCTTGTAGGGACCAATGAAGACAAAGTATGCGTTCAGATTCTAGAGAACCCAAGTGAAGTTAGATATGGAAAATGTAAGACCTGTACCTGCGGCTTTTACCAAAGCACAGAGCTTCCCTGTCGCCACATTTTGTCTGTGCTCAATGCCAATGAGGAGGTCCTACAGCCAGGTATGATCCACCCACTCTGGCAGAAGCAGAACAATGAACCCGAGGCCGCACTCCCAGTGACGCCAGACACTCTGGAAATCATGAAAGGCGAAGAGAACGACGGGTCAGAAAAACACCTACTTGTTAGTTCCTTGACGGGCCAGATATCGGCCTTATTGGCAGAGTGCAGCGATGAGATCTTTGAGCGGCGCTATAATACTCTAAGAGAACTGGCAGATGCATGGATTGGGCCCTATGAACAAGTGAAGCTTTAGAATGAGGCGTATGCCGTAACACTGGGGTCAACAATACAATCTCGATATGTTACATGTCATGGTGTTAAACTACTGAAGAACTCTTTTTTTCCTTTATGTGAATTTGTATGGAAAGAGGAACATGTGGCCTTAGGGTACTATTACACGGAACGATAATCGGCCTGATTCGGCCGATTATCGCTCCATGTAATAAATACAACGATCAGCCGATGACAGCGATCATCGCCTGATCGTTGATATAGGTTTGGACCTATTTTGGTCGGGCGCCGACCGCGCACCGCTACGTGTAATAGCGGTGCGTGGCCGGCGACTGACTATATACATTACCTATCCACATTCCAGGGCTGCTGCTGCGGTCTTCTTTTCCCCGGGTCCTGCGCGCTCTAGTTTCAGAGTGGCCTGTCAGCTGACAGGCCGCTCGGCCAATCACAGGTCGGTTCCAGCCTGTGATTGGCTAAGCGGCCTGTCAGCTGACAGGCCACTCTGAAGTTAGAGCGCACGGGACCCGGGGAGAAGAAGACCGCAGCAGCCCTGGAACGTGGATAGGTATTGTATATAGTTAAGCAAGGGCTGCAAGGACATCGGTAACGATGTCCCTGCAGCCCTTGTTTAACGATTATCGGGCATTATTGCATTGTTTGCCAGACTTGAACAATAGGTTAGTTATTTCTGTGTGTCAAACTGATTAACAAAAAAAATTCTCTGACCGGAAGTATGATCACTGGTGTATTTGTGAGAAATAACAATAAGGTTATGTTCACACACTGTCTTAGCCTAAAAAATGTATTGTTTCTACAGGCAAAAAAAGTTTTGGCCCTTTTTCTTCACAAAGTTTTTGGTAATTTTTTGGGGGCTACAACCTGAAATATGGCTAAAATTATGGCCATATTAAAGTGACTCTGTACCCACAATCTGCCCCCCCCCCCTCAAACAGCTTGTACCGTCAGATAGCTGCTTTTAATACAAGATCTGTCCTGGGGTCCGTTCGGCAGGTGATGCAGTTATTGTTCTAAAAAACAACTTTTAAACTTGCAGCCCTGTGCCAAATGGGCGTGGCCTAAAGGGTCTGTGCATTAGGCTGGCACAACCTCTCCGTCCCTCCTTCCCGCCCTCTTCATTATTAGTAATGCTCCAGGCAGATTTTCTACTATTCATCACCTGTGTGAGCACGGCTCATGGGCTGGATCGTTAAGGCTCCTGTGCAGTGTTCAGACAAGTGAGGAGTAGGAGAATACCTGGCTGGGAGCATTCCTTATGATGAGGAGGGCGGTGAGGAGGGACAGAGAGGTTGTGCCAGCCTAATGCACAGACACTCTAGGCCGTGCCAGTTTGACACAGGGCTGCAAGTTTAAAAGTTGTTTTTCAGGACAATAACTGCATCACCTGCCGAACGGACCCCAGGACAGATCTTGGATTAAAAGCCACTATCTGAAGGTACAAGCGGTTTGGGGGGGACAGATTGTGGGCACAGAGTCGCTTTAATTTTATGACCTTAGCCATTACACCTGTGAAAAGGTGCAGTCTAGGCAAAGGTAAAATAACAGGACGGGGTGGTGGGAACTTATTAATGAAGTGATGCTTACCTGTCCCCTTGCACCCACAGCATCCCCGCTCAAACTGGTCTCCTGAATCTCGCAGGTTACTGTGTCTTCACAACACCACAGACCCTAACTGCTCAGCCAGTCAGTGATTGAAGGGGTCTCCCTCCTCGGTCATTGACTGGCTGAACAGGGCTGTGACGTCACAGAACCGGGAGATACAGGAGACTGGAGGGTGATAGTAAGTGCGGACACTGGAACAGGTAAGTATCACTTCATTATCATGTTTCCAAGTCTCCTGGCTCTCCGTTTTTTTTTTTTACTATTGACTGGAGTTTTCCTTTAATTAGAATGTGCACAAAGAGCAGTATTTTAGTTAAATGGAGTAGAATCCAGTTTTTGGTCCTTTTTATGTAATGAGGGGGAAAAAGTTATTGTTTGGCAATACAAGTTATTAAGGCCAGTCTGTTCCCTTCATGCCTAGGCCTCACAGGGGGCACAGATACACACCTATGACATCATCACAACTTTTAGGGTACTACTTTGCTTCAATGCATTTTGATACTAAAACTTTTTCTTTGTTTTAGATGAAACGTGACTGTGTTTCAGTGCATTTTTATTAAATTTCTGAATTTTGTAACAAAAAGAGCATTTATACTTAAATATTCCATAATAATTCGTAATTTCAACCATTCTAAAAAGTGTAAAAAAAAAAAAGGCATCACAATGGTTGGTTATAACAACTCTTATCCCATAGGTAATCCTGGCAGGGAAGCATCACTGCGCATAAGACATGGCTTTTAGATAGATAACCAAGTTAATCGGGCTTTTACTCCTTTGTGTGGCTATAAGGGTCTGGTAACACTTTTTTTTTTGTTTCTCACTTGGTATATGTGCTGGGCAGGGTCCCTATACAATCTGCATGTGCCAAATGTGTCCATAGGCCTAGTCAGACCCTGCCTACACCAACTGTATTCAAATGTGTCTGGTGATGATTGATAACCAACCTTGTGGGTCTATGGCAGTAGTGATTTTAGTGGAGAGGTCAGTGGATATATGAAATATATATCTGGAGGCACTTTAAATAAAAAATAAGTCACACTAACCTCCCCCTATCCCGCCTAGCTGTTGCTGTCATGCACCCCAATCCCCATTTGTCACTACCTTTTTTTTGGGTTAAGGTAGTGGTGTCCTTCCTCAGTCAGTGACTGGCTGAGAGGGCAAGTCCTGCTGAGACACCCAGTAATAGGAACAAACACGTAGCAGTGACAATGGGGACTGAGAGGCGGAGAGCTGAAGCTGCAGGGGATCAGGGAAAATGAGTATTACTTATTTTTTTATTTTAATGTGCCTCAGTCCATAAGTAAACAATGTTTAACCCCTAGACGACCCTGGACGTAGGGTTACGTCTTGGAAGTCTGTCCCCAGACGACCCATGACGTAACCTTACGTCCTGGGTGTTTCTTCCGCTATGAAGCGTGCTCCGGAGCGGAGCGCGCTTCATAGCAGGTGGGGGCCGGCTGCAAACAGCAGCCGGGACCTCACCGGTAATGACACGCTGCAGCGATCGCGCTGCCGCGTGTCATTAACCCCTTAAACGCCGCGATCGCGGCACGACTGCGGCGTTTAAGTGTAAGTGACAGGGGGAGTCCCCTGTCACTTACCGATCGGGACCCCCGCAGTGTGACTGCGGGGGTCCCGATCGTTGAAACGGACTGCCGGAGGTCTCTTACCTGCCTCCGTGCGGTCCGATCGGCGATCTGCTACACTGAGCCTGCACAGGCAGGCTCAATGAGCAGATCGCCGATAACACTGATCAATGCTATGCCTATGGCATAGCAATGATCAGTGTATAAATTAAAGTAATGTATGTACAAGTCCCCCAAAGGGACTTCAAAAGTGTAAAAAAAAAAAAGTTCAAAACACTATTACTCTACCCCAAAACCCCTCCCCCAATAAAAGTCTAAATCACCCCCCTTTCCCATTATTTAAATAAAACATATAAAAATAAATAAACATATAATATACCGTAGCGTGCGTAATTGTCCGATCTATTAATAAATAACAAGCGTCATTGTGATCGGTAAACGGCGTACACGAAAAGAGGGGAAAAAGTGCGCAGATTACCGATTTTATGTTACATTATATATTAAAAAAAATCAATAAAAAGTGATCAAAACGTCCGATCTTCACAAATATGGTATTAATAAAAACTAGAGTTCATGGCGGAAAAAATGACACCCCATACAGCCCCGTAGGTGAAAAAATAAAACCGTTATAAGCGTCATAATAGGCCCATTTTATTAATATTTAATTGCCAAAAAAAAGGATTTCATAAAAAAAAAATATATAACATTAGAGAATCTGTGTAACCTGCATATGGTTGTGTTCGGACTGACCTATAGAATAATAGTGTCATGTCGCTGTTACCATATAGTGCATTACATAGACACAGGAACCCCCCAAACGTTACCATATTGCATTCTTATTTACGATTTCACCTATTTATATCTTCATAAATAATATATTTGGAATTCCATCATACATGTTATGGTAAAATGAATGACGTCATTACAAAGTACAACTATTCCTGTAAAAACAAGCACTTACATGGCTTGTAGATAGAAAACTGAGAGTGCTAGAGCTCTTAGAAGAGGAGGAGGGAAAAACGAAAACACTAAGATCAAAATTTGCGTGGTCCACTGGGTCATTTTGGGCCTGGTCCTCAAAGGGTTAAGGGGTTGTCCAGCGAAAAACTTTTTCTTATAAATCAACTGGCGTCAGAATGTTATATAGATTTGTAATTTACTTCTATTAAAAAATCTTATGTCTTCGCATACCTATTAGCTGCTGTATGTTATGCAGGAAGTGTTGTTTTATTTCCAGTCTGACACAACGCTCTCTGCTGACAACTCTGGCCGAGACAGGAACTTTGTCTCGGTTTTCTTTGAATCCCCATAGAAAACCTCTCCTGCTCTGGACAGTTCCTGTCTTAACCAGAGATGTCAGTAGAGAGCACTGTGTCAGACTGAAAATAAAACATTTCCTGTAGGACTTACAGCAGCTGATAAGTATGGGAAGAATTGAGATTTTTTAATAGTGGTAAATTACAAATCTGTATAACTTTCTGATACCAGTTGATTTGAAAGAAAAAGGTTTTTGCTGGACAACCCCTTTAAGCCTCCAGACTCTCCCTATGGAGGTTAAGTGTGAATTCACATGTTGCAGGGACGTCTAATCTAAATGGAAAGCTATGTGCTTGCCACAAAACAACGTAGAATCGATGTTTAGTCACAGCAATTTCTGCAACAAAATCTTCCACTTGTGAATCTAGCTTAATAGTCATATCCAAGGTGGTCTAGAGACTAAATACAAAAGGGGAAGATATATAAAACTGGTGTAAAGTAGAATTGTCTTAGTTGCCCCTAGCAACCAATCAGATTCCATCTTTCATTTTTCAAAGAATCTGTGAGGAATGAAAAGTGGAATCTGATTGGTTGCTAGGGGTGACTGAGACAATTCTACTTTACACCAGTTTGATAAATTTCCCCTAATTTGTCCAGTGGTTACTCCAGGCTTCTAGTGTCCTGTGACAGGAAGCTGAACAGCCAGTCTGTTTGTGTTCTGCTTCCTGTCCTGCATCAGAAGACTATACAGCCCCAGCCCCTATAACAGCTTCAAGGGATTCTCTATAGTCACACAGCACTACTCAGCCCTGTGACTACTGCTGCTGACTGTGCACTAAAAGTCCTTGGGTTTGTTAACATTAGTATGCATGGTTTTCAGAGATGTCAACCACCATAGGGTTGGTTTGGGTTGTAGTAAGTACACATCCCTTAGCTCTGGTTGCACTAGATAGTCCAGAGTAGAGTATTCTGCCTTAGGCCTCGGTTTGCCTCATATTGGTGGCTGTCACATATGGCGCCCAGGCGTACGGACTGGAGGGCATTCTTGCTGGATTCTGTTCGGTACACCTTTGCCATGTTGTATTATGTCTTGTAAACTCATCTGTTTCCTCAAAGACGGACATTGGTTTCATCACTCGAACTTGCAGAAATTCTTCAGTAGCTGCGGTAAATCCAGCCAGTCTATTGCCAGTCTATGGATGACGTGCTTCTGGATAACTAAGCGGCACAAGGTCTGCAGGGAAGGAACTGAGAGGAAAAATAAGACGTCTGCATTATAATCATTATGCCATATACCCCGGCTCAGTCATCACACACACATCTGCCATGGTGTAAGGCTTTCAGCCACATGGAAATGAGTAATTGTGTATACTGTCCTATATGATATTCAGTCGGGCGGATTCGATTATTCTCGGGTGTCTTACAATGCTGGTAAAGAGAAAATATGAAAATATTAAAAAGAAAACTTTTCAGAAACTGCACCACTACAGTCCACAGGCCATGTCTGGTACTGCAGCTCAGTCCCATTGGCTTTTTTCCAAAACTGTACCCCTATACCCTTATACCCCTAATAAATATAGTAATACTGTACCCCTATACCCCTAATAAATATAGTAATACTGTACCCTTATACCCCTAATAAATATAGTAATACTGTACCCCTATGTCCTTATACCCCTAATATAGTAATACTGTACCCCTATGTCCTTATACCCCTAATAAATATAGTAATACTGTACCCCTATACCCCTAATAAATATAGTAATACTGTACCCCTCTACCCTTATACCCCTAATAAATATAGTAATACTGTACCCCTATGTCCTTATACCCCTAATATAGTAATACTGTACCCCTATACCCTTATACCCCTAATAAATATAGTAATACTGTACCCCTATACCCCTAATAAATATAGTAATACTGTACCCCTATACCCCTAATAAATATAGTAATACTGTACCCCTATACCCCTAATAAATATAGTAATACTGTACCCCTCTACCCTTATACCCCTAATATAGTAATACTGTACCCCTATGTCCTTATACCCCTAATATAGTAATACTGTACCCCTATACCCTTATACCCCTAATAAATATAGTAATACTGTACCCTTATACCCCTAATATAGTAATACTGTACCCCTATACCCCTAATAAATATAGTAATACTGTACCCCTCTACCCTTATACCCCTAATAAATATAGTAATACCGCAATGTCCTTCTACTCCTAATAAATATAGTAATACCCCTATTTCCTTAACCCCCTTATAAATATATTACCCCTATGCCCTTATACCCCTAATAAATATAGTAATACCCCGTGCAATTAGACCTATAATAAATATAGTAATCCTGTACCCCTATGCCTTGCTAATGTGCTGGGTGAGGGGCTTTTGGGATTCCTCCGCCTGAAGACAAAAGCTGAGAGTTTCTGCCTTCTTTGAAGGATTCCTAACCTGACAGTATATGTAGATTATATAAATTATATGTTTCAGCTAGTCCCTGTGAAATCTAGGGCAGGTACGTAATTCCTGAAATTACATGGCTAAAGACATAGAAAATGCTGTGTCTCCACCGGCTATCCCATATGCTGAGAATGTATAGCAGAGTATATACAGTGGGACCTTGGTTTAAAGCGACTCTGTACCCACAATCTGACCCCCCAAACCACTTGTACCGTCAGATAGCTGCTTTTAATCCAAGATCTGTCCTGGGGTCCGTTCGGCAGGGGATGCAGTTATTGTCCTAAAAACAACTTTTAGGGTAGCTTCACACGTACCGACTCGCAGCGTTAATAACCCTGCGAGTCGGCTAGGTCCTGGCAGATCACTTTCTGAACGACCGCTGCGTGTATGTAATTCTGCCGGACGCTTAACCCCTTCAGCTCCCGCCCCACTGTATACATTACCTGTCCTCGCTGCACGGGGTCATAGTGTACTGCTCTCCCGCCCGGCCAATCAGTTTCTTGCCCTGCCGCAGCCACTGATTGGCCGGGTGGGAGAGCAGAACGCCGGGACCCCGTGCAGCGAGGAGAGGTAATGTATACAGCCGGGCGGGAGCTGAAGGGGTTAAGCGGCCGGCAGAATTACATATACGCAGCGGTCGTTCAGACCGCTGTGTGTATGTAGTGAAAGTGATCTGCCAGGACCTAGCCAACTCGCAGCGTTATTAACGCTGCGAGTCGGTAATCCGGCAGCGCTGTGTCTAACGGCTGGGGCTTACATTTGTATATGCATTAGGCTGGCACCACCTCTCTGTCCTTCCTCCCCACCCTCCTCATCTTTAGGAATACTCCAGGCAGATTGCTTCCTATTCCCCACCTGTGGCAGCCCGTCACATGGGCTGGATTGTTAATACACCTGTGCAAAGCTCAAACAGCAGTAAATGTTCCTGGATCATTCCTAAAGATGAGGAGGGTGGGGAGGAAGGACGGAGAGGTGGTGCCAGCCTAATGCATATACAAATGTAAGCCCCAGCCGTTAGAGACAGCGCTGCCGGATTAAAAGTTGTTTTTATGACAATAACTGCATCACCTGCCGAACGGACCCCAGGACAGATCTTGGATTAAAAGCAGCTATCTGAAGGTACAAGTGGTTTGGGGAGGTCAGATTGTGGGTACAGAGTCGCTTTAAGAGTAACTTGGATTGAGAGCGCTTTGCAAGAAGAGCTCAGTTTTTTTAAATTGTAACTTGGTTAGAGAGCATTGCTTTGGTTTAAGAGCTCACTGTACTGGGTGGGAGGGGGAGTGGGGGAGGGGTATGGTCTGCATAGCGGGGTCTACAGCCCTGTACTCTGACCCAGGAAATCTCCCTCATCTTCCAAATCATAGCAGATCCACTTCAGGCTGGGGCTTGCATCAGGGGACAGGACAGTGGAGGTAATCTCTTCATAGCTGTAACCCCTCTCTTCCCGGACAGAGAGTGCTGCATGTATGTGCCCACATCTGCCCTGCTCATTCCTTCATGCTCCCTGCAGTCTCTTTCAGTCCTATCAGCTATACACACTGCTGTTATAATGTGCCTGCACTTACACTCAGCTATACACACTGCTGTTATAATGTGCCTGCACTTACACTCAGCTATTCACACTGCTGCTGCTATGTGCCTGCACTCATACTCAGCTATTCACACTGCTGCTGCTATAATGTGCCTGCACTTACACTCAGACATTCACACTGCTGTATATGAAGTTTCTGTCTCTGTCCTCCTGCACAGTTCTGTGATTCTCACTTCCTGATTGGTCCATGCTGAATACAACCCCCCTTCCCCATTGCTGTCATGTGACCACACAGACCACTGACAGCAGCCCTGCTTCTCTATTCTAGCCTGTTGTACTACGCTACTGCATTATGGGGATCTGCAGTTCCATCCTGTATCTACAAACTGCTGCTGTGTTATCAGGTTTATGCTCTTACTATACATTATACACCACATGCTGATTTCTATACTGTACTGTAACTTATAATATCACATATTCCGCTGTTTCTAAATGTTTGTTTCCGTCATTTTACATATTATTAAGAATTTTGGGGGGTGGGGAACCAATTTTTCAGTATTTTTTTATGATTTCTTATGGGAAAATTTGGTTTGGTTTAAGGCTGGGTTCACACACAGTATATTTCAGGCAGTATTTGGTCCTCATGTCGGGTCCTCATAGCAACCAAAACCAGGAGTGGATTAAAAGTCCAAAAAGGCTCTGTTTACATAATGTTGTAATTGAGTGGATGGCCGCCATATAATGGCAAATATTTGCTGTTATTTTAGAACAACGGCTGTTATATTGAAATAATGGCCGTTATTTACTGTTATATGGCGGCCATCCACTCAATTTCAACATTGTGTGAACAGATCCTTTCTGTGTTTTTAATCCACTCCTGGTTTTGGTTGCTATGAGGACCTGACATGAGGACCAAATACATCCTGAAATAAACTGTGTGTGAACCCAGCCTAAGAGTGGATTTGTGTTACAAGCAGGGTCCCGGAACGAATTATGCTCGTAATCCAAGGCACCACTGTATATATATATATATATATATATATATATATATATATATATATATATATATATATATATATAGTATAGACAGCAGCTGCAGGCTAGTGTTAAGGCCCTATTCCACAGAACGATTATCGTTCATAAACTCGCTCCAACGACCGCTCGTTAACAATAATCGCTTCGTGGAATTGGTGTAAATGAGCGAACGACAAAGGCGAAATCGTTATACTGTTGTTCAGAATTGTTTTTCAGCATGTCGAAAAAAAGTCGTTGGTCTTTGAAAGATAATTCGCTTATCGGTTCGTAAAATTAGAAATGTTAGAATAGGAAAAAAAGTAGGTGTGTCGTATGGTCATGATCACCCCGGGCGAACGTTTTAAACGACCATGTAACGACCGCAAAATAATCGTTACACTACATGTATCGTTCACGTTATGTGTTATCGTTCGCTGAAAAAAATCATTTAGTGATCGTTAACGAGCGGTCGTTGGAGCGAGTTTATGAACGATAATCGTTCCGTGGAATAGGGGTATTAGGAATGTCTGCCGGATAACTGCTCTGTCTTACTAGGAGACCCCCCCCCCCTGTGTACGGAAGCCTGTGCCACCCCCCACCCCCAGTGTACAGAAGCTTGTGCCCCCACCCGCAGACGTCTGAACATGATACCTACATCCGTATTCTAGCTGGATCACTCGGACGCTCTTGGTGGAGGCAAAGACGTCGACCACAGCGTATAACGGTTGATTTGCTGGGATCCCGCGTGCGCTGGCGCCCATGTCTTCTCCATTAATGATGATGTGCATATGACGAGTGCCATCCGCCTGGGGCTCGTACAACACCCCGATCCGGCTTCTGCGGGCAGTAGGCGGCAGGATATTGGTTTTGTACAAATCATCCAGGATATGGCTGTAGCGCCCCGGCTTACTCCGCGCTATCAGCTTGTCACGAGGGATCTTATACTTGCCCACTTTCAGATAAGGCTCCGCCAGGTCTTTGCGTGAGCTGGACGCATTCTCTTCTTCATCCGCCACCACCCTGTTATGGTTCCGAGTGATGGCGAATATCCAGCTATCCCCTTGGTTGACAAGGTCCGGTAGGGAATACTCGGGTACTATCTGCAAGCTGCGAGGGTCTCGGGCCATAAGGCCGACCCTTAGGTGACCACACCAGCCAAATTCTTTCTCTTCAATCTCCACCAAGAACAGCTGCCCGGGTTCCAGAGGTTCTCGACTGAAGCAGATGCCATTAGCGAAGCTTTCCACTCGGGTAGCTTGAGTACCCGAAGGGTCGATACGGACGTTGGTGCCATGTATTCTGTGGAAGCTTGTATATGGCTGGCACTGCACGGCCATTGCTCCAGCACGGATAGCTCAGATGACATGAAGCCTGATGCTATTTTTAAAAAGTCTGTAGCCTGTCTGGGTGATGTGTCCGGAGACAGCTGCCCGAGGTGAAACCGACAGCCATGTAGGGGAGGCAGAGCTGCCCAACACCTAGCCTATCTCCTATTACAAGTAGTGTAGACGCCATCAGTGACACAGCTGAAACTTGTATAGTAATCACACCGCACCCTGATCTATCCGCTGGGGTACTAGGGTACGTCTGGCCACTACTAACACTGGAGCCGACCAATACAAAGGCCTCAGAGTGATCAGTGATGGCTGCACTATAATAAGGATGTCAGCTCCAGCACGGTGATGGCACACTGCCAGCATGGAGCTCAGCCACAGATCTCATACAGAGCTACAGTCCTGCCCTAAGGGGGCACTCCGACTCCACAGTCATATCACACACACACACTCCTGCCCTAAAGGGACACTCCGACTCCACAGTCATATCACACACACACAGTCCTGCCCTAAAGGGACACTCCGATTCCACAGTCATATCACACACACAGTCCTGCCCTAAAGGGACACTCTGACTCCACAGTCATATCACACACACACAGTCCTGCCCTAAGGGAGCACTCCGATTCCACAGTCGTATCACACACACAATTTTGAGGAATTACAGTTAAAGAAAAAAAGTTGTATAAACGCCCCAGTCCACCCTTAGGCGAGTGTAACATAATCACATTTTCACATCTGTATCACACCTGTTTGTACTAACCTGACTGTGAGTAACTTTAGGCTGAGTCTAGCAACCTTAAAGGGGTTATCCAGCGCTACAAAAACATGGCCACTTTCCCCCTACTGTTGTCTCCAGTTTGGGTGGGGTTTTTAAACTCTGTTCCATTGAAGTAAATGGAGCTTAAAGTGACTGTACCACCAGGCCCAGGCTGAAGCACTGGATTTGGGCAGACCCCACCCTTAGTGGGAGGAAACTCCAGCCCCTCCATGACGTGACTCCATTAGAATCAATGGAACCCTATCATTAAGGGACCAGGGTTTCCTCCCACTAAGGGTGGGTCGGCCCGCCTCCAGTGCTTCTGCCTGGGCCTGGTGGTACAGTCACTTTAATGCAAACCACACCTGACCTGGAGACAACAGTAGGGGGAAAAGTGGACATGTTTTTGTAGCGCTAGATAACCCCTTTAAGGCTAGATTCAGGCGAAATCCGCTGCGGATACCTCTCTTTTTATTTCCAATGTGATAACATACTCGCAGCGGGATTGTCATCTCACTCCGACTATGTAGGTGCCTGCCCCATTACCCCCTGTCGCCAGGAAGATACTTTACCTGCTTCACGATCCGGCCACATCTGAGGCCCCCAGAGGTCCCGCTCAGCCAATCAGTGACTTCGGTGGGGCCGCGCACTGATTGGCTGCCTCAGATGCAGCCGGATCATGGAGCAGGTAAAGTATCTTCCAGACGGTGGGGGTTAATGTGGCCGGCCCTTACATACTCACAGGGGATTACAATCCTGCTGCGAGTATGTAATCACACAGGAGGGGTATCCACAGCGGATTTTACGCTGAGTTCATTATGTGTGAATCTAGCCTAAAGGGGTATACCAGAGATGAGAAAAAAATTAACTGGTACTAGAAGGTTATGCAGATCTGTAAATTGCTTCTATTTTAAAAACTCAAGTCTTAAAGTATTCATCAGCTGCTGTATGTCCTGCAGGGAGTGGTGTATTCTTTCCAGTCTGACACAGTGCTCTCTGCTACCACCTCTGTCCGTGACAGGAACTATCCAGAGCAGTAGCAAATCCCCTTAGAATACCTCTCAACCTCTCCTGCTCTCCAGACTGGAAAGAATACACCACTTCCTGCAGGACATACAGCAGCTGATAAGTACTGGAAGAGATTTTTTTTAATAAAAGTAAATTACAAATCTCTGGCACTTTCTGACACAAGTTGATATGAAATAATTTTATTGTGAAACACCCCTTAAATTTTTTTGATAGAAGAGAAATCTTCAGATCCAGTCTGGTTTCTTTATTATAAATTAGGTTGCTGAGAGAAGAGTAGGTTCAGGTTCGTCCAAACTCTCAGCAATTGACTCCCAGTGGCTGGAGAAGGTGGATGCAGCCAAGGGCTGCCAGGAAAACATGGATACAGCCATAGGCCCTAGGGCTGCATCCATCCTATTCAGCCACAGGGAGTCAAATGCAGAGTGCCCCGGGATTGAGCTCATCTGAGTTTGGAGAATTCTTGTGATTCTAACAGATTTGCACTGAACTGCAAAACACAGGCAATTGTGTGCATCCGCCTGGTATACTGCTCCCATGCCCCCAGCCCCACCTTCTCATATATAGGTAGTTAGCAGGTGGGCTGTAGAGGGGGAGACAGTCATTGATAGGAATGAAAAGGAGGGAGGCAGTCAGTAAGAGGGCTGTGAAGGAGGGAGGCAGTCAGTAAGAGGGCTGTCAAGGAGGGAGGCAGTCAGTAAGAGGGCTGTGAAGGAGGGAGGCAGTCAGTAAGACGGCTGTGAAGGAGGGAGGCAGTCAGTAAGAGGGCTGTGAAGGAGGGAGGCAGTCAGTAAGAGGGCTGTGAAGGAGGGAGGCAGTCAGTAAGAGGGCTGTGAAGGAGGAAGGCAGTCAGTAAGAGGGCTGTGAAGGAGGGAGGCAGTCAATAAGAGGACTGTGAAGGAGGGAGGCAGTCAGTAAGAGGACTGTGAAGGTGGGAGGCAGTCAGTAAGAGGGCTGTAAAGGAGGGAGGCAGTCAGTAAGTAAGAAGACTGTGAAGGAGGGAGGCAGTCAGTAAGACGGCTGTGAAGGAGGGAATCAGTCAGTAAGATGGCTGTGAAGGAGGGAGGCAGTCAGTAAGAAGGCTGTGAAGGAGGGAGGCAGTCAGTAAGACGGCTGTGAAGGAGGGAGGCAGTCAGTAAGAAGGCTGTGAAGGAGGGAATCAGTCAGTAAGACGGCTGTGAAGGAGGGAGGCAGTCAGTAAGAGGGCTGTGAAGGAGGGAGGCAGTCAGTAAGAAGGCTGTGAAGGAGGGAATCAGTCAGTAAGACGGCTGTGAAGGAGGGAGGCAGTCAGTAAGAGGGCTGTGAAGGAGGGAGGCAGTTAGTAAGAGGGCTGTGAAGGAGGGAGGCAGTCAGTAAGAGGGCTATGAAGGAGGGAATCAGTCAGTAAGACGGCTGTGAAGGAGGGAGGCAGTCAGTAGGAGGGCTGTGAAGGAGGGAGGCAGCCAGTAAGAGGGCTGTGAAGGAATTAGTCAGTAAGACGGCTGTGAAGGAGGGAGGCAGTCAGTAAGACTGCTGTGAAGGAGGGAATCAGTCAGTAAGAGGGCTGTAAAGGAGGGAGACAGTTAGTAAGAGGATTGGGAAGGAGGGAGGCAGTAAGTAAGAGGGCTGTGAAGGAGGGAGGCAGTCAGTAAGACGGCTGTGAAGGAGGGAGGCAGTCAGTAAGACGGCTGTGAAGGAGGGAGGCAGTCAGTAAGAGGGCTGTGAAGGAGGGAGGCAGTCAGTAAGAGGGCTGTGAAGGAGGGAGGCAGTCAGTATGAGGGCTGTGAAGGAGGGAGGCAGTCAGTAAGAGGGCTGTGAAGGAGGGAGGCAGTCAGTATGAGGGCTGGGAAGGAGGGAGGAAGTTAGCAAGAGGGCAGTGGAGACAATAGGGACCAGGACTGTGGACTGACCACAGCAGCTGATGTGCCAGAACTACACTTTTCTCTATAGAGATTTTTGTGGCAGGATACAGAAGTAGGATGCCAGCCCTTTCTTCCGGGTGCCTTGCTTAGTCTGGCCTCTCCTCATTGACCTGTCTGGCACGGGTGACCCCGCCAGGAGTAGTACTCCCGCCAGCTTAGCTCAATGTATCACCAAGGCACGCAAGCTCCCTCACCACGTCAAGGTGAAGGCACCGAGAGGGAGCCCCTCCACCCTAGCCCGATTACCCATCCAATTTACCTATCTTCTACTAACACCCACCTAGAACTGTGCACTTCCCGGCCCCCTAACACAGCCCCTCCCTTCGCCCTTCCCATCCCAGGCCCGCCCCAGCCCCCTAACACAGCCCCTCCCTTCGTCCTTCCCATCCCAGGCCCGCCCCAGCCCCCTAACACAGCCCCTCCCTTCGTCCTTCCCATCCCAGGCCCGCCCCAGCCCCCTAACACAGCCCCTCCCTTCGCCCTTCCCATCCCAGGCCCGCCCCAGCCCCCTAACACAGCCCCTCCCTTCGCCCTTCCCATCCCAGGCCCGCCCCCTTACGTGGACCCTCCTGGCGGGGGGTCCTAATACTGACCCTCCCGCTGCCCAGGCCCTTCCTCCAATCTGTCGTCCCCTCCGCAGTCCTGTGTGTACCAGTAACACTCACCAGTAGTTGTACTGGGATGTACCGTGGGAGCTGTGCCGTCCATCAGGCGTCTGTGAAGGAAATAATGGGCAGAAAACTGCCCCTCAGAAGACGCCTCAAGACCTTACGGCTCCACTGATTGTGGTAGTTGGCCATAACATTTCGCCATTGGACAATAACAATTTTTTCTTTTTTTTTACTGAAATAGCTTTATTGACAACCAATTGTTTTTAACATACATACAATGCAGCAGTGTCGGCTAAGAAGCAGCACACAATAAACGATTACAGATATTATACATATAACACAGCAATCTCTACATTATACAACATACCACATGCTGTATAGTTGCCAAGATGTAAAAAAAATATATAAATTTCAGGTGCATGTTGGATCTGACAATGAGAGGTGTGGCTTACTGAAGGGGTGTGGCTTATTGAGGGGGTGTGGCTTATCACTGTGAGAGTTTTTATTACAATGTTCTCTATAACTTCACCTCATCATAAGGGCCTTACAGTTAGGACAATATATACTGCTCCCATGTGCCCCTCCCTCATATATACTGCTCCCATGTGCCCCTCCCTCATATATACTGCTCCCATGTGCCCCTCCCTCATATATACTGCTCCCATGTGCCCCTCCCTCATATATACTGCTCCCATGTGCCCCTCTCATATATTATACATACCGCTCCCATCTGGGTCTATATTGGTGAAAGACAGATAAGACTGACTGATAAAGCCGCATACGTGTGCACTGTCTGCTATAAACAATGCGCGCTATCACCGAGAAAAGGGAGTCGATCAGGTGACGTCTCCGCAAAGCATCCCGGGAGTTGTAGTTCGGCGGCCGCGCGCTGAGACACGTGACCTCCGGCCACGCGCTTATATCACATGACACGAATCATATGAATACTAGGAAGTGGGAGAAGTCCGGGGAAACAGGAGAACGAGGAAGCAGTGAGGGAGGAAGGTGAGAGGAGCCGCTCTGTGCCCGGCTTGTCCCTGTATTAGGATCCCGGGGGATTTCTCACTTACTGCGCAGGTGCATTCACTCTGTTGTTCTCTGTTATCAGCCACCTGACCCCATATGCTCCTATACAGCTGAGCTGTAGGGAGGTGTATATGAGTGACCAGTCTGTGCTTCCTGGGGAACTACAACTACCAGCAGACCCTGCAGTACTGTGTATCCCTGCTGTCACATGTATTATTGTGAGATTGGTGGCTATAGAATAACATGGTTTATCAGGACCCTGACCGCCCTCTATGTGTAGTGTGTAGCGGCCAATCAGGGAGCTTCCCGGGGACGGCATTACCTGAAGTGGTATCAGATCATCACTATGAAGGGTACATTCGTGTCCCACAGGCTTCTCTTACCACCTCAGTATCATCATCTCCATGAGCCGCCCTGTGACCTGTATAAATAATAGTCCTGGATATGACGCGGCTGAGGGAGTGTTGCTTTATGCAGATGAGCGGGCGGCTCTGATGTCTTCAGGTACATAAGATATAATGTACTGATAAGATGTTCCGGGATAAGCTGCCATGGGTGTCCATGAGGCGTAGCATCTCCATGTTATTCAGGCACCAGAAATCTCCTTGTGGAAGGTATTGATCACATGACTGTCCCTCTCCTCCTAGATGCATCTGTTCCTGGTCTGCTCTGTGCTCCTGGGAGCTCTCTTAGTAGATGCCGCCCCTTCCTCCGATGAGATCACTTATCTACCCGGACTTAAAAAGCAGCCAGCCTTCCGCCAATTCTCTGGATACTTGAATGTGCCTGGAGGGAAGCATCTCCACTACTGGTAAGTGTACAGGCCTCAATATACAAGCGAACTGAGCTGGAAGCAGACAGCGCCGTACAGTGTGTAGTGGCCAAGCTGGGTTACTGCAGCCACTTCCTTCAAGTGAACTGAAAGGGGTTATCCAGTGCTACAAAAACATGGCCACTTTCCCCCTCTCTTGTCTCCAGATTGGGTGGGGTTTGGGACTCAGTTCCATTGAAGTAAATGGAGCTTAATTGCAAACCGCACCTGAATTGGAGACAACAGTAGGGGGAAAGTGGCCATGTTTTTGTAGCACTGGATAACCCCTTTAATAGACATAGCTTATGTGACAACTGGCTGACCGGTGATGGGATCTCTACTGATCATAGGAGCAGCCGAGTGCACGCTCTGACACTGCTTCATTTACTCTTTGTAGGTTAGTGCTGTCATTAGAAATCCCATAGGGCTGTGATCCCCAACTTCTAATGCTCCAAATGTTGGTAAACTTGGTAACATCCATCATAATGAGAGTTGTAAGTTGTAGTTTTGCAAAGGTTGTGGATCTCCGCTTTGACTCTCCAGACATGATGGGCATTGTAGTTCTGCAGCAGTGGAGAGCCACAGTTTGACACCTATTCCATAGCCCGCTATCATCTTTGTACATTATGTATCCCCAGGTTTGTAGAAGCACAGAAGAATCCCAGCTCTAGCCCCCTGGTCCTGTGGCTGAATGGTGGTCCCGGCTGCAGCTCCCTGGATGGGTTGCTGACAGAACACGGCCCCTTCCTTGTAAGTCACTGACCAATGACGTCTGCATATGAGGAAATTCTTTCATCCTATAAACCTCATGACCTTTCTTTGGCTTCATTGCAGATCCAACCGGATGGAGCAACTCTGGAATACAACGACTACTCCTGGAATAAGGTACATATGAAATGTCAGCTGTCCGTATTATTCACGCTCTCCTTCTCGTTTTTGAGCTCGATAAATAGATCTATCTTATTTATTTTCTCTCTTGATCAGATTGCAAATGTCCTGTACCTCGAGGCTCCGGCTGGTGTGGGCTTCTCCTATGCAGATGACAAGAACTATAAGACCAATGATACAGAGGTAGGCAAACCCACCGCACCTTCAGGACACTCGCATTACTACTTTTATACCAATATATACTGTATAACTTTCAATTCCTTCCTGTATCTGCGACTTATAATCTAGTTGATCTGCTGATCTTGTGACCCCAGACTGCAATGAATATCTGTGTTCTCTGTTTCACAGGTTGCCCACAATAACTATTTGGCCTTGAAGGAATTTTACAGACTCTTCCCAGAATATAGTAAAAACCCCCTCTTCATCACAGGAGAGAGCTATGGAGGGGTGTACGTCCCATCGCTGGCGGTGGAGGTCTCCCAAGATGACAGTATTAATCTTAAAGTAAGTTGTATCTTGTGTAGATTGTGAATCATTCACTGAGTGGATCTGGTACAATAGAACAGGATGTGGTATTTTTGCAGTGGTTGCAATGTACAGCCGTGCTGCTTGGCCTTAGTGTAATGTGTGCAGCTTGAGTTGTATGCCAGGGTTCACACTGAGTACTTTTAGACATTGGCCGTACTATGGTATATATGTATGTGTGTATGTACCTATACACAGAGTCCAGGCATCTGGTATCTGCAGCCGGGGAGCGCCTCAATTAGCCGACAGGGGTCCCGTTGCCGCATTGGCTTATACAGCAACTAAATGCAGCTGTCAAACCTGACAGCTGCATTTAAATGCTGTACTCCACACCTTCCTGGTGTCTCATGAAACGGATCGGGGGGAGATCCTTTCTTCTGCCTGGGCCAGACTTCAGCGTTGCACTGACACTGATCCCGGCTCTGCAATACATTGCTCTGGTCTGCAGCAGGCCAGAGCAATGTATCACAGATCATTGCTGTGTACATAGAATCCCTTCCCCTAATAAAAGTCCAAATCACCCCCCCTTTTCCCATTTTATAAATAAATGTTTGGTATCGCCGCATGCGTAATCGCCCAAACTATTAAATTATCACATTCCTGTTCTCCCTTGGTAAACAGCGTAAGCGCAAAAAAAATTCCAAAGTGCAAAGTTGCCCATTTTTGGTCACATCAAATCCAGAAATTTTTTTATAAAAAGCGATCAAAAAGTTGCATATAAACAAGGTACCAATAGAAAGTACAGATATGGTGCAAAAAATGACACCGCACACAGCCCTATAGACCAAAAAATAAAAGCGTTATAAGCCTGGGAATGGAGCGATTTTAAACACCTTTACTGTAGTTTTTTTTAAAGTTTTCATTCTTTAAAATCGGTCATATAAAATAAGTTATACAGTTTGCATATCGTTGTAATCATACTGATGTGAGGAACATCGATAACACGTCAGTTTTACTACAGCGTAAATACGAAACTTACTGAAATGAAAACAAATTGT
Source organism: Dendropsophus ebraccatus (assembly GCF_027789765.1). Taxonomy (NCBI): domain Eukaryota; kingdom Metazoa; phylum Chordata; class Amphibia; order Anura; family Hylidae; genus Dendropsophus; species Dendropsophus ebraccatus. Next base: position 59,750,575 of record NC_091467.1, on the reverse strand, counting down.
GTTTTTTTTTGTTTGTTTTGTTTTTTTTCTTAATTTGACAGCGCAAATTTTTTCTTTTCCGGTTTCGATGCATATTTTATGGGAAAATAAACCGTCGTTGCCAAGTACAATTGGTGTCACAAAAAATAAGGGCCTGTGTGGGTCTCTAGGTGGAAAAAAAATGCAAGTGGCATGGCCTTTTAAACAAAAGTGGAAAAGGCAAAATCGCCAAAACGAAAATTGGCTTTGACCTTAAGGGGTTAAAATGTACCATCAGTTTCCTTCCATGGAAAGATGTGGTCGGGTTGCCAAGGCAGCCATACAATGTTCAGCAACCCAGCTGCCCAGCATGGACTTTGTCTATCTAAGCCAGGGGTAGGGAGCCTTTGGCCCTCCCGCTGTTGCAAAACTACAACTCCCATCATGCCTGGACAGCCAAAGCTTTAGCTTTGGCTGTCCAGGCATGATGGGAGTTGTAGTTTTGTAACCGCTCGAGAGCCAAGGTTCCCTACCCCTGCCCTATGCCAAACTTGGGAGCGCCAGTCTGGAGTTACTTTTCCATAAACCTCAGTGGGTTGTGCCTCTCCCGGCAGGGGAACTCCTGTGATGTCATACACTTCAGGCTATTTGTAAAAAGGGAAGAATAGATTTTTTTTGTAGAGTTACATGAGACAGAAGTACATAAAATTGGCCGGTCAGAATTATGAGCTCTGATCGATCTTCTTTTTATTTTTTAACCTGATTTTTAGGGAATTGCTGTTGGCAATGGACTGAGCAGCTATGAGATCAATGACAACTCCCTGGTGTTCTTTGCCTATTACCATGGGATCCTGGGCAGTCAGTAAGTATCATTACGCTTCTTCCTATGATGTACGGCTGTGTGTTGGTGGTTACATCGCTCCATTTCTATGGAGGGAGCAGTGGCCATTTCTTTGGGGAAGGATCCATCAAGCCCCCGTCTGCACGCAGAATGGCACTTTGCAGTGGCTGCAGAATACTTGATCGTATTAACCCCCTATGGCTATTAATCAGTCATGGCTACAACATCCAGATGGTTCCATTGGCCGTTATCAGCACTCTCTGTAATAGGACAAGGAGAGATGGGCGTCTCAGTCATCTCTGTTGTTGGGGGGAAAGCATAACCTGTCCAGTCCATGTACATATACTGGACAGCCTGGCAGCACCCATAGTAATTAGTCTATGGACAATAATCTAACGTCTTGGACAATGTAAGTATTGGTTTCTCATAGTTTCCTCCTCTTCGTCTCTCGTAGCCTTTGGACAGAACTGCAAAAATTCTGCTGTAAAGACGGAACTTGTCAGTTCCATGACAACCCGGACACTGAGTGCTCCCTGCGGGTAAGTGTCCGCTTCCGTCTTGGTATAAAGGCCGAGCCTGTAAAGAGGAAGTGTTGTTAGATTAATACTTGTAGATTGCAGCTTTGTTCTTTTTAACCCCTGATGTGTATATGCAGGTACAGGAGGCCATGCATGATATATACAGCACCGGACTGAACATCTATAATCTGTACGAGAACTGCGCCGGAGGAGCCCCAGGAGAAGTCAGGTATCCTTTTTATCACTGAAATCTACATTTATAGACTCTCCCAGCTAACTGGTGAACATGCACGCTCAGATGAGCTGAGCATGCATGTGTACTGCAGAGAGGTTAGCTGCTGCCACTGTTGTATCCCCCTCCCCAAACTAGACCCTACAGGACTGTCCTCATACCATGCCTATTTATTTAGTATGTGTTGCTTTTGTTTTCCAGGGATAGAGGAGATCACATAGCCGTCTATTTCCCTGGATATATTTCACCAAAAATGCATGTACACTTTGAGAAAGTAAGTGCATCCTATTTGTACACTACGAAGACCATAAAAGTCGTCTTCCATTAAGTTGTTAAAGATTCTATTAAAGGGATTCTCTAGCAATAGAAAAACATGGCCACTTTCTTCCAGAGACAACACGACTCTTGTCTCCAGTTCAGGTGCGGTTTGCAGTTAAAGGGGTTATCCAGCGCTACAAAAACATGGCCTCTTTCTTCCACAGACAGCACCACTCTTGTCTCCAGCTTGGGCGGGGTTTTGCTTCTCAGTTCCATTGAAGTGAATGGAGGTTAATTGCAAACCGCACCTGTACTGGAGACAAGAGTAGTGTTGTCTCTGAAAGAAAGCGGCCATGTTTTTGTTGCGCTGGAAGCTCCATTCCCTTTAGTGGGACTGAGTTGTAAAATGCCACTCAAACTGCAGACAAGTGGTGCTAGAGAAACCCTTTAAGGCACATCATGGTCCATTTCTCAGATGGCTACATAGAATCTGGATAACATCACTTAGATTTCCTAGATAACTGAATATTACATCTGCTTCTTTATGCATGAATGCACCCTCTAATTCACACTGCTGCATATTCATTGAGAAGTCTAGGAAAGCTGGATCCCATTGTTTGTAGTTCTTTCTCCCTTATATACATATATAATGTTTTGTCCTTATAAGCTGTCGTTGATTGCAGATATTTCCTATGTAAGATTGTAATGGGGCCCTATGGTTTCAGTTCTGTGATGCATTGGAAACAATTAGCCCCCCGCCCCCATATAAGTTAGGTGACACAGAGCATTTCTAATGACCTTCCTGTATGCTGTCTCTTACCGCGTTCTTCTTTGTTTTGTGCAGAAGCTGGTCCTGGTATCCGGTATGGATAAGCCTGTTAAGCTGGACCCACCATGTGTGAACAGTACGGCTTCCAGCACCTTCCTGAATGACCCCTTTGTGAGGAAGGCCCTGCATGTGTCCGATGAGGTCAACAAATGGGAAGTGTGCAGGTAAGGACTCCATTAAAGGGGTTATCCAGCGCTTAAAAAAACATGGCCACTTTTCCCCCTCCCGTCTCCAGATCAGGTTTGGTTTGCAGCTAAGCTCCATTTACTTCATTGGAACGGAGTTTTAATCTGGAGACGAGAGGGGGGAAAGTGACCATGTTTTTGTAGCGCTGGATAAACCCCTTTAAAACAGACATAACAGACACACCCAGTGTGCGTGTGCCCAGCCACCCCCCCCCCCCCTGCAATCTATCATTTGCTGCACTTAATCTGCAATTTTTAACGTTTAGCTGTCATTTAAATGTCACTTTGCAGAAATCAATAAGTGTCAGTGGTACAAGTGATTTTAGGAAACTCTGTAATGGGTTTTATTAAGCAAGAGTTTCCTCCTGTACTCAAAAAGCTTTTTTTTTTTTTTGTTTGTTTTTTTAACCCCCCTTCACTGCAGGGCTGTTTGTCTCCTCTTCTGGTCACTCATCCCTCTTGACCTCCATAGGTTATAATGGACTCGGCAAACCGTATAACCTGTCTTCACTTTGCTCCTCTGTGATGAAGACTGGTTTGCCTGATGATGAGTTTTTGAAAATCGCTTGTACGATTGGTTTCTTCAAAAGTATTTTAAATGATGGTTACACTTTAAGTCCTATGTATGTCTTTGCAATGTTTAAAAAATTGGTATACAGAAGGCACACATGTCAGCATTTCCATTATTGGCCAATAATGGCCAATGCTGCACTTTATAGGCAACAAAAAGAGTCCTGCCCCTTCCAATTGGGGTGACTGAGTTTGGAGCAGAGAGGAAGCGCTTTAGCACACATGAATGTGTTCTCCAATACATCTTTTGAGAAATATAAGGCAGGAAGCAGAACAGTCAAGGGAAACAGGAACTTGACACTGGTAGTGACATCACCAGATGCATCTGGCAGCGGCTTGTCTCTTCTGAGAACAAAAAGATGTGACATGTTGAAAGCCAGCTCACTCCATCCTTCTCTCTCTCCACACATCTGTCAGGGGAGAGTTGGGAGTCCACCATACATGTAATGACATTCACTTTAACTGCAGCCTTTTTGGCCACTAGGTGTCAGCACATGTGAAAACAGGAATATTTCTTTCTTTTTTTTTTTTTTTTTTCTTCAATAAAGTCTTTAAAAATGTCCCTTTTCTGGTCATTTGTATACATTTGAAAAGGGAAAATATGTGAATGGATGCTAAATATGGTGTCATTGTGTCCAGTGGCACATGAATACATAACTAAATGGCATGATACAATTTTGTACACTTTTTGAGGTCAGAAAGCACATGCTCCATGCTATGCCCAAACTGATTAATGTAATGTGCTGCATGGTCAGTCAATGCAGTTATTGTGCACACAAGATATGTATCCTATCTTCTATGGTCATTGTAAATCAATGGGATCCGTTTTAATTGAAATCCGGCCCATTGGTGGGAACATACTTCTGCCTGATTTTCTTGTGGTGCACCCGAGAACCTTATTTCTCTTATTCCTGCAGTTTTGATGTCTACCGGACCTATGGACGTGTATATGAGAACATGAAGGACCATTACTTGAAGCTGCTCAGCACTCTGGTAAGAGAAGTGGATCTGGAGGCTTATTGTATCTTAAAGAGGACCTGTCACCCCCCGCGCCGGGGTGACAGGCTCCTGACCCCCAGATAGATCCCCTTATACTTACCTCATGTCGCTGAGCCGGAGCCGGTCCCGGGATGGAGATATCCCGGCGAGAAGCCGGCGCGCGCGCTGTGGAGAGGAGTCCAGCGTCCATAGAGAATGAATAGAGCCGGACTGATCTCTGCTGCACGCACACGGCTCCAATTCATTCTCTATGGACGCCAGACCTCTCCCCACAGCGCACGCGCCGGCTTCTCACCGGGATATCTCCGTCCCGGGACCGTCTTCGGCAGCGGGACTCAGCGACATGAGGTAAGTATAAGGGGATCTATCTGGGGGTCGGGAGCCTGTCACCGGCGTGGGGGGTGACAGGTCTCCTTTAAGATTTGGAATTGAAAAAAAAATGATGGGTCCGATCCTTCCTCTGTTTCCCTGACACAAATTCGTCTTTTTTTTTTTTTTTTTTTTTTTTTTTTTTTTTTTTTCCTTATAGAAATACCATATCCTGGTGTATAATGGAGATGTAGACATGGCCTGCAACTTCCTGGGTGATGAGTGGTTTGTGGATTCTCTGCAGCAGAAGGTAAGTACAGTCATGGCTCCTGTCTCTCCCCCCATGCGTCTTAGTCTAGAATGTAATTTTTTACTTTATTTTGTTTTTAGATTTAATCCATACCTCCATGTTGCCTTAAATGAGGGCAGCATAAACTAAACTAAGACAGAAATGCTGAACAGATTGGTGTATTACTTACATCATTCTGTTCATCCGTTCTCCTAATATGCAGGAGAATAGGATTCTTGCCACATCCCTCCCCCTGCCCTCCAGCTGCTGATTGGCAGGTGACTGCCTATACATGGCATGGATAGATAACTGCCAATAATTGGCAGCTGGTGGGTGGAGTTTTCCGCTTCTCATGTTTTTCAGAGGAGATCTCTGGATCAGCTGCACAGAACAATGTAAGCGATCCATCATTCTGTTCAGCTTCTTTGTCACTACTTTATGCTACCCTGAGATAGGACACCATAAACCTGCTGACAGTCTCTTTTAATGTCTTGATAAATCTGTTTAGCAGTTGGAGTTTTGTCTTTACCGGTGGACATTTGCCTTAAAGGTAACCTGTCCGGTCCAGTCCCTAATAGTTCTTCTGACCGATCCTTTCTGATGTTTAGCTGCAGGTACAGCGCCGGCCGTGGCTTTATACCGATGGAGGCCAGCAACAGATTGGAGGATTTGTGAAGGAATTTTCCAACTTGACTTTCCTCACCTTTAAGGTATAGTAAACCTTAGGGTACAGTCTTCTTCAGGATGCCAGTGCACCTGGCTTCTAAAGTCTGTGATTTATATGTACCCATCAGCCTTGTAGCGCTAACAGTCTCTTCTCTTGTTTCAGGGAGCCGGTCATATGGTGCCGACAGACAAGCCCGGCTCGGCCTTTGTCGTGTTTAGCCGCTTTATTAACAATGAGCCATTCTAAATCCCTATGACTGCCACACGGCTGGCACATTATTTATAGGGAGCTACAGATCACAGCCTTCAAGATCTAGAAGCACTTATCCTGAAATCTTCTATACCACAAAGATCCCTTACTGCTGCCGTCTCCCGATTCCTTGACCAAACCCTTGTGTTGCTCTTACCGTAAATGCTCCTGTGTGTCTCCTATGAACGGGTCATTGTCTCAGGGTGGTTTTTAGCACTGAAATTATTCACAATTATTACTCTAGAAGCTGATTTACTGTGTAAATAGTTAAAAGCCGAGAACGGGTTTATCAGATCTGTGGCCTAACAGTCCTCAGTGAGATAGCATGGGTTTTATGTGACGCCATGTTACCGCTGTATGTCGCACAATGTCTGTTTTTGCACTTTAATTTTTTTTTTCTGCAAATGTTCTTAGGATGTTGCTAACTTCAATAAAAGAAAGATGTCTTAATTCTATATTGGGTCTCGGTGTTAATCTCTCCGGATTGGTTGGGTCATTCACTTTTCAGTTGTATCAGAATACCAATTTTGCCCATAGCTAGTGTAATATGTAGTTGTCCATTTATCCCTGATGACTCCATATATGTGTGTCCTTAAAGGGAATGTGTCATCAGAAATAGTTTATTGCTTATTGTTTAAATCATATTATGTTAAACATTTTTTTAATAGAAATTTTGACTTTTTTTTTTTTCAAATTTTCTATTTTTCTGTCTATTTTAAATTAGTTTTCATTCTTATCACTGGGGCTAAAACTAAGCTGAGACTTCCTGTTCTGTTTGTAGTGATAAGAGGAGGCTGCTGTAAAGTGATCTGTACAGCATTACAGTGTAGATAGCATCAATACAAGACAATAGTAGCTTCCTGTGGAATTACTTTTTTTTTTTTTTTTTTTTTGAAGATCAGAGCGCCCTCAATGATGTTTTACATTCATCTCAAGGGGACAGTCTGTGTTTTGTCGTCTATGTCCATGAGTCTTGCTGTAAAGCATGTTGCTAAATGCTGTTAAAAACAGCCCAGGCAATATGGCAGCCTCCATAACAATGTTTCAAATGGTGAAATAAAAATTAAGGTCAGAAAATAGAAACAGATTAGTATAAAACCAAGTTTTTAGTATCTGACTTTAATCGGTAAAAGGAAATTTAGCTGACACATTCCCTTTAAAGGGAAGACTCTAGTGTGGCGCAAGGAAAGTTTCTAGGCTTGGCTTGGTTGACGGGTCTCTCCCAATACACTTTTTTTTTTTCCACAAAAATTACATGGTGTATAGTTGCATATTACAGTCCAAAAATTCATCAATATCTCCTATGGCTAAATCAATTTCACAAAGTATCTGTAGATAACATATTCATAAAGGTAGATCTGTAATAACACAATGTGACTGCATATAATTCAAACATAAGCACTAAAAAAAGAAAATCTACATATTGAACAAGTTTATCACAGTTGTTCCAAGAAGTGTGTGTTTTTGTTTGAGGTACCGGTCAGTGATTTGGAAGGTCTCATGCAGTTCTTTTCTGGTACTAATGGTCGTGGTATTTCCCCATGTCCGCAAAAGTTGATTCCCGGCCATCTCTCAAAATATTAAAAAGTGCAGTAGTAGAGTATATAGGTGGGTTGTTACTAGAGATGTATATTATTCACTTGAGCATTGGGCTGTTCAAATGTACTCGATACTCTTAATTGTTTACATTTTTTTGCAGAAATCAACAGTCCAGGCGATTTTTAAGAAACTTTGTAATTGGGTTTATTAGCCAAAGAATGCATTTTTATCATGAAAAAGCAGTTTGGCGCTTGTCCGCCTGTCTTTATAGTTCTTTATGGGGTGGAGGGAGATGATACCAAAACAGGACATCGAAGAGTTAATTTACAGCTACATCACCGGGCTATCTCCTCTGAAGTCAGCACTGACCTCTGAATACTAGCTTTCACACAACTCCCAGTTTGTTCTCTGCTCTCTGCTGTTGACTAATCTCCCTCCTCCACCCTCCATAGGTTACACAGGGCTTGGCTGATGTAAATGAGTTGAGATTTCCTGATAATGAGCAGTGGATGAGAGAGAGGAGGGAAGGGGGGGGGACCTGGGAAAAGTCTTTTTTAAATGCAGATAATGGCATATTGGCCTAATAAACCCAATTACAAAGTTTCTTAAAGTCGCCTGGACTATTGATTTTTGCAAAAAAAATAAAAAAATCACGACAGTGACACTTTAACGAGTAACTTGTTGCTTGAATCACTTGTGTTCTGTTAGTTGAGCGGGAAAGCTGCTGGAGCAGGGATTAGTTTTAATAGGCAGGCGACTACACAAAAATAAAATTTTTTTTTACCTTCAATATACCAGTATTATAAGGTATACTGATAGTAGTACAGTGTACTGCTATATAGTTAGTATACACAGTTCAATACTATCTTACAGTTGTATTATTGGAGTACCCAGCTGGAGTATTAGCATTAATCTACAACTACCCAAAAGTGCTTTTTAAGACTAGTTATCTCCCTGTGTGACACAGAAAGCTTTTTGATTTTTTTTTTTTATGTTTTTCTAATATATGATGCAATGAAAAATCATCAATTTTGTAGTATTTAATTTTACGTCATTTACCACGTGGGATTATTAACATATTTAATAGACCAGACAATGCCGCATGCAGCGATATCAGATATGTTCATTTTTTTATTTGGGTTAGTAGGCTTTGTTTTTATTTGAAAAATGGGAATGATTTGCACTTTTATTATGGGTGGTTTTTATATTTTTAAACTTTTTTTTACTTTTATAATGCTATATGTGTGAGACGTGTAGTCAAACACACAAAATAACCAGATCCTACCACATGTAGCAAGAAAATGTGTTTGGGGATAGATCATCCTAAGTGTTCCACCAGTTGTTCGGCTTCCTCAGGGGTGTCATTGCTAAGGACGCCGGACAACAGGTAAGGTACCTTCTTTAATCCCTTAAGGACTGAGCCAATTTAGATTTTTGCGTTTTCGTTTTTCCCTCCTTGTGCATAAAAGGTCATAGCACTTACATTTTTCCACCTAGAAACCCACATGAGCCCTTATTTTTTGAGCCACTAATTGTACTTTGCAATGACAGGCTGAATTTTTTCATAAAGTACACTGCGAAACCAGGAAAAAAATAAATGTGTGGTGAAATTAGAAAAAAAAGGCATTTTGTTTATTTGGGGGGTATTTGTTTTTACGCCATTCGTCCTGGGGTAAAACTGAAGTCGTTATGATTAAAACGATATGTAACATGTATAACTTTTCTTTTATCTGATGGCCTGTAAAAAATTCAAACCATTGTTAACAAACATATGTTCCTTAAAATTGCTCCATTCCCAGGCTTATAGCGCTTTTATCCTTTGGTCTATGGGGCTGTGTCAGGCAGGGCCGGCTCCAGGTTTTTGTGGGCCCTTGGGCGAGAGAGCCTCAGCGGGCCCCTTTGTATAGCACACCTCGGGGCACACCTACCAAATAAAGTTTGACAAAATATCGAAAAACGTAATCCAGTAACTCACAGGTGACGTCCTCTTTGATCTGAGGCGATCGCTCTCTGTTTCCTCTCCATCTGGCCCAGACCTCCATGATGATTTCTTCCAGCTACAATTCATCTCTTCGGGACCTGTCAGACAAACATGTTAGGCTCCGCACTTTTCCAGCAACTTCCTTCCCTTTTTCCCACCCATAGGCTCCTATACAGTAGTAACTCCACTGTTTGGTGTCATGTGCAGTAAGGAGGTTTGTGGGTCCCGTGCTGTGCCCCCCATATAGTAATAATGTCTCCATGCTGTGCCCTCCATATAGTAATAATGCCCTCTGTCCCCATAGTAATGCCCCCTGCTCTGCCCCATAGTAATGCCCCCTGCTCTGTCCCCATAGTAATGCCCCCTGCTCTGCCCCATAGAAATGCCCCCTGATCTCCCTCAGCACAAGAAAATAAAAAAATAAATCATACTCACTAATCCGGGCGGGGGACGGGTCCTCTTCTCCCTTGTGTGCGCCTTGTGGATCCACCAGCAGGCGTGATGACATCATCGCTCTGCGCCTGCTGGTGAGATCGCATCCATGCTATAATGGACTAGAATGGAGTTGCTAGAAGGAGGTCGTCCCCCTGGAGTCTGTATTCTAGCTTCTTCACCATAGAGCAGGCTAGAATGGAGTTACAATAAGAGACATTACATGAGGTATACCAGGGGGAACTACAACTCCCAGCATGTCCAGCCTGTTATTATGGGATATCAGAGGACATTACAGGAGGAGATATAATAGGACTACAACTCCCAGCATGGACAGCCTGTTATTATGGGAGATCAGAGGCCATTACAGAAGGAGATATAAGAGGACTACAACTCCCAGCATGGACAGCCTGTTATTATGGGAGATCAGAGGCCATTACAGGAGGAGGTATAAGAGGACTAAAACTCACAGCATACCAGAGGGAAGGTATTAGTGAGCCCCGCCTCCTCATGTCACATGACAATGATCACAGGTCCTTCATCCATATGCAGCCTCTCCCGTTCTCAGCCCCGCCCCCTTATGACGTCACCACAGGTCCTTCATCCATATGCAGCCTCTCCCGTTCTCAGCCCCGCCCCCTTATGACGTCACCACAGGTCCTTCATCCATATGCAGCCTCTCCCGTTCTCAGTCCCGCCCCTTATGACGTCACCACAGGTCCTTCCCCAGCCCCTCTAGCCCTCCCCCGGGGGTCGGTGATGCAGCGGGCGTCTGTCTCACTGCTTGGGCAAGTGTCGGGGGCCCCTTGGGCGGCCGTGGGCCCCGGCACTTGCCCGAGTATGCCAGGTGCTGACGCCGGCCCTGGTGTCAGGTGTCATGTTTTGCGCCATGATGTTTACTTTCTATCAGTACCTTGATTGCGCATATGCGACTTTTTGATCGCTTTTTATTACATTTTTTTCTGGATTTGATGCGACCAAAAATGCGCAATTTTGCACTTTGGTATTTTTTTGGCGCTTACGCCGTTTACCATGCGATCTCCGCCACTAGACACCAGGGAACGGCTGCATACGGTAATCGGATGCAGCTGTCAACTTTGACAGCTGCATCTGATTACCTCATTAGCGGGCACGGCGATCGGACCGTGCCCGCTAATAGCCGCGGTCCCGGGCTACATACGGCACCCGGGATCGTGGCGGTTTAGAGCTGGGTCTCCGCGTTGCCACGTTCTAAACCCCCTTACCAGCAATAGGGTGTAAATTTACGCCCTTTGTCGTTAAGGGGTTAAGGATGTGGTTGTAAAAAGTTGCCAAGTGTGGGACAATGGGTAATTCTTGGTGAGGTACGCCAAGTAAGATCAGGAGTCTGTAAGATTTTCATGTTTTGCATTCCATGTTGATTATTCCCGCTCTGTGTACCACTTAACCCCTTCCCTCCTGGGCATATTTATTTTTTTGCGTTTTCGTTTTTTTCCTCCTTGGGTTTAAAAGTCCATAGCACTTGCATTTTTTCACCTACAGACCCACATGAGCCCTTATTTTTGGTACAACTAATTGTACTTTGCACTGGGAGACTTTTGCATATAATATATTGCGAAACCAGAAAAAAATTATATGCACAGTGAAATTGAAAATAAAACGCAATATTCTTTATTTGGGGTGGTTTTGTGTTTACGCCATGCGCTATATGGTAAAATTGACTTGTTACGCATGTTCCTCAACTTGTTACGAACTTTAATTTTATTTCATGGCTTGTAAAAAATCTAAACTTTTTTAAAAAACTAAATGTTCTTTAAAATTGCTCTATTCCCATGCTTATAACGCTTTTTTCCTTTGGTCTTTTTGATCGCTTTTTATCACAATTTTTCTGTATTTGATGCGACCAAAATTCCGCAATTTTGCACTTAGGTTTTTTTTTTGCGCTTATGCTGTTTACAGTGCAAGATCAGGAATGTGATAATTTCAGATTACACACGCGGCAAATGTCAAATATATTTGTTTATTTATTTTTATTTATAAAATGAGAAAAGGGTGGTGATTTAAACCTTCATTAGGGGAGGGTTTTTTTTACTTATTAAAAACACTTTTTTTCCCATTAACAGTAATTAGAAGCCCCCTGGGGGACTTCTATATACACAGCACTGATCTCCCATTGAGATTAATGCTGTGTATATAATAGAGCACCGATCCATCAGATCGGTGCTCTATTATAATGGTCTGCAGCAGACCATCTAAATGGATTGCAGAGCCGGGATCAGAGCCCCAACCGGCTCAGTACACCGGATCTCCCCCCGATCGCATCGCTGGGGGGAGATCCGGCCACTAGAAACCAGGGAGAGGGGCACAGAAGACATTAACTGCCGATCGTCCGGGATCGGCGCGGCCCCTCTCTGAATCTCCCCCCCCCCCGCAGGAAGTGCCGGTACGTCCTGCGGAGGGAAGGGGTTAAGCAGCTGGTTAAAAAATAGGGGTTGATCCAAGATCTGTCCTGGGGTCCGTTCGGCCGGTGATGCAGTTATTGTGCTAAAAAACAACTTTTAAACTGGCAGCCCCGTGCCCTACAGGAGTGGCCTAGATTGTGTATACATTAGGCTGGCACAACCTCTCTGTGCCTCCTCCCCACCCTCCTCATAATTAGGAATGCCCCAGGCACATTGTCTCCTATTCGTCAGCTGTGGCAGCCCAGCACATGGGCTGGATCGTTAAGCAGCTGTGCAATGTTCAGCATGGAGAAAATGTTCCAGTGGCATTCCTGTGGCATGATGAAGAGGGTGGGGAAGAGGGACGGAGGGGTGGATTAAAAGCGGCTATCCGAAGGTGGGGGGGGGGGGTCAGAGTCGCTTTTATCCCTAATCCCTCCCCAAATTCCATCCGTATTTTTTGCTGATCCGCAAAAATAAAAAAACTGCTTCATAATAAATTAGCCACTATTTGCGGTTTGGTGTGTCTATGGAAGAATTTCAGTCCGCACTGGAGCCTTTCCTTTTTTTTTTTGCGGCATGGATCACAGCCCTGTACAAAACTAAGGATGTGTGAATGGGGCCATTAAAATACATTGACCCTGTTTTCCGTCCATAATTGCAAATGCGCAATTGCAAACAGAATTGCGGACGTGTGAATAGGGCCTTACTGTCCGAAAGTCTTCCACTTAAACCATCAAAAATAAATAAATAATCTATGCTAGAGTGGATCGATGTAAGCGGGAGTAGAATGTACATTGTTTCTCTATGGTTCTCTATGTCTTTGTTTCAAACTGTTTTTCCTAAAATGCCGCAACATTTAAGAGTAATGCTTAGTTATCAGTAGTGATGAGCGAACCTTGAGCAAGCTATTTTCATTTTTTAAAACATTTTTACAAATGCATTCTGAAAAATATAAGATACATTGCATAATAATACTACGCCCCCCCCCCCCCCCCTTACTGGGAGAGAGCAATGGAAAAAAAAAACATCCTCCCTTGGGATCACAAGATATCCAAATGATTCCAACCCACTTAGCCCAGATTGCATCGTAAATTTTATCCCCATTGCTTTTCTTGGAGTTGTATAATTTCAGTATTCGGGAATTCCAACCTTTGAGTGATAGAGGCTTTTTATCGATCCAAGTTCTCGAAATCATCAGTCTGGCCAAGAACAATAATTTAACAATCAAAGCTTTATTATTTGGCACAATAATTGAACAACGAGAGTTGTATATTGTGTATTGTGCACTCTAGGGGTAATAATTCCCATCTTTTTAGATAGACTTTTTATTACTCTCCTCTACAATTTTTGTATAAATCTGCATCCCCATGGTATATGTATAAAGTTGGAAATGGGTTGTGTAATATTTTTTTTTTTTATGGTACCAATGACTGTAATAATGTTTAAGATTTCACAAAAGGCAATATTAGATCATCTCTAGAATTGTTTAAAACTATGAAAAAACTTAAATTCAGATTAGAACAATAAATCAAACTTTTTTTTTTTCAGTGCAAAGTTACAAACGAGGTAAAACAGAACAGAAAGCATCATAACTGAAACATGTCCATAATCCCTCCCAGATCATAGAGCCATTGGGGGGGATATTTTCTCTGCAAATTACGCCATAGGCCTGGATGAAATCATGGCAAAAGAAATGGTATATATGCCATCTGTCAGATTATGTATTCGAGACATGATGGGTTACAAATGTCTATGATACAGGCATAGCTAAGAGGAGTCGTAATAGACTCCAGATTTGTTAACGTGCTATTATTTTGGCGCCAAACAATGGTGTAACGCATACCAGCCAAGAGGTGGCATATAGAAGAATGTGTACCGTATCTAGCCAGATGCTCCAAATCACACAGCATGCACCATGGTGATAAATGTGATCCTTCTGCCTGTAGTTTTATACTGTCTAATTTTAAGACCGTATTAATACAGCTCCCCCATTGCATGCAATGGATGTCACCCCAGAGCCATTATTCTCACTTAGCTGTGTAATATTTGATAGCTGTTTCTTGTTCCGTTTGGATTTTACATGACCAGGACACCGACACCACCTTTTGGAATTTAATGGCCACAGCAGCCGTTTATTAACAAATAAACATCCAGTTATCACATTATATAACCAATATATAACAAATATAACATTTTACCCCAATAATCCACCAGATATAACTGAGGGGGCAGGCCTCGAAGCCCAAAAAACCCCGGTCAGCTAACTCCAGTCCATTCTCTTAACCCACACAGGATTTGCCTCTAGCCGAAGAGCACCAGTTAAACACCTGTGTGACTAACTCTCAACAGCCCCTAGTGGAGGCCATACCCCACGTATGACCCCGTGGCAAACTACTGCCATCCGGCCCGATAATTATTGTCCAAGGGAGTCTAGAACCACTGTAAGGCTTCCTCCCACCACAACCATTCCATTTCACTGACTCCAACCTCGAGGACCACCACCGACGGCAAAGCCTGACACCTCAGGCATTGGCGTCCTGCCACACCCTCAAAGCTACCTCTATCCCATCCCGAAGGGACAACATCCACAGATCCGTTCCCACGGCATTCAAGTGCACTCCATCTCGCCTCCAAAACATCCCTTCCCCCACTCTAGCTCCAAATGTCAAACAGTCAACACAACCACGATGGGGAACAGTTTGAGCAATGGCAAATTCCGAATGAACCTGCCCTCCTGCCATGCCCCAGGCCACAAACCTCCAACCCAAAACTGCCGACCCCTGCCGCATCTGTAAATAGTTCAAAATTAGGTGACTTGACCACCAAATCCATGAGTAACGATCGCCCATTGTACAACGACAAAAATGAATGCCAAATGCCCAGATCATCTCTCAGCTCTGACCGCAACCGCACATAGTGGTGTGGTGAAGTAATTCCCGCCCGATGGGCATGATCAGACACGCGAAGTTCAGCTTGCCCAGAAGAGACTGAAGCTCCCTCAAAGGCAACTTCCATAAAAGCCGAGCCCAGCACACTGCCACCCTCAGATCAGATCAACTTATCCTTAGGGCCCTATTCCACTGGACGATTATCGTTCAGATTATCGTTAAATCGTTCGAATCTAAACGATAATCGTTCGGTTGAAATGCAGTTAACAATTAACGACCGAACGAGAAATCGTTGATCGCTTTAAAAGACCTGGACCTATTTTTATCGTTGCTTGTTCGCAAATCGTTCGCGTTGAATAAGACATCGTTCGGTCGTTCGCAATAGATACGAATGCAATAGCGAATAAATAGCGAAGAAAAAACGATCGCAATTACGATCATAAGTAACGATTATCGTTCAATGGAAATGAGTGAACGTTTTCAGGTCTTTCGCAATAGTGGTCGTTTGAGATCGTTAATCGTTAATGATATGCAAACGATAATCGTTTGGTGGAATAGGGCCCTTAGGCAAAAAACGTCCTCCAACAAAACTCATGCCCAATCCGGGTATCTGCTTAGAAACACCCGCATCTCTGCCTGTTTCACCAGCGTCACCCCCATTTTCCAGCCGCATCTCTACCACTCTGTTTTTTCTAAAACACTGCGCTGCCCCGTGGATACCCCCAGCAGAAGGCAAACTCATGCTAGAACTTGCACTTAGCTCCATATTTACAGGTTTCTCATTGAAGTGGAAACACAGCCTGCGCTGGACTGCCGCCGAATGCCCAGGCTGACTGGAACATCTGGTGGACCCTGGAAAGGACTGCAACCCTGACCCCGAATGGAGCGGCGCCGTGACCCTCAACCTCAAACTAATATCCGTTGGGCCGCAAGGCCTTTCGCTTACGAAATTGCTTGTCATAACGGAGCCCCGCCTGGCCCATGTAAACTCTGTACACTTCCCCTCCTGATAACAGAAAAGCCTGGAGCAGTTCTCCAGAGCCTTCTCCCCTATCACACTCGCCAGGATAGAAAAGGCTTGCAGCTAATTGGTGAAGATACCTCTTCTCTTTCTTGTCTTTCTTCCTCTTCTCAGATGGCTTACCCTATTCCAGGTTAAACTTCTTAAGCGGCAATAACATATTTCCCATAAGCCCCCAGTAGCCCCTAAAAGCATACTCCTGTGTCTGCACAGAAACCCCTCCACCAGGGCCCCCCGCTGCCGAGACAAGTGACGCCCCTTGTGCCCCAGCAAAGCTGTAGGCCCGCCAGACGCCTGGCCCCCCACCAAAGCCTGACCCCCAAGCACGGCATTCCTGGACCCCTCTAGAACCCAGGCCTGCACACAAATCCCTCAACCCAATGAAAATGGCCGACAGCCCGCCCAGAGCTTCCCCCCATTAAACCTCCCCCTCCCAACACCCCCCCAAACGCCGCAATAGAAGAATCAGTAGGTAATGGTGTCTCACCTAGCTGCGCGGGTACAGAGGACCCCGCTGTCTCCGCTTCGGCAGCCTGCTGCTGCTCTCCTGTTGCTGTCCGGACATAGGTCTTCTGCACTGGCGTTGCGTCGCTCCGTCCTGGTGTGGCCCTGCCCCCCTTGGCCTCAGGAGAGGAGTGCCGCTCATCTGAAGCCCGACCATGACTACTGGAGGCGGAGCCAGGGGATCCCTGCTCGCTCACCGTCACCCACAGAGAGGCCGCTGGCTGCGACCCCGCATCCTGGCTGTTACTCCATCCAACTGCTCCACCACGCTGAGCTGGCTCAGATCTTCTCCCAGAAGAGCCAGCTGCACCAGGTCCCAACACACCCATGCCATCCACTGCAGGAGAGGGGAGGGATTCTCCCCTCCAATGTGAGTCCCACCAAGCAGAGGGATTCCTCCCGGCCCCTGCATGCTGGGAGGGGGTATTCCGGCCTGCAGCAGAGACCGGAGTGTCCCGAGGGGGGCTCCCGACACGGCATCGGACTCAAGGAGTCATATTCGGACTGAGGTGCTCAGGAGGCCTACTCCTACTCTGATATATAAATGCAATGTTCTCTCTATCAGTACCACTTGGAGCATAACATTAGTGTAAAAAAGTTGACCAGAGAAGATAAGCGTGTATAGAGGACATGCGTCAGGAGTATCCTAACAGGTATAAGTACCATGTGTTCTTATTAAAACAAAAAGAAAACATTCTAACCATATAGCAGGTACTACAAAGTATTATCCAGGTCTCCTTAACAGAAAAAAATAATAATTCTAAAATACAGGAGTAGAAAAAACAGCAAACTTTGTAAACTTATATACTAATTATATATACTAACCTATATACTAGGGAAAATGGTCCATCTTAGCTCAGGAGGAGTATAGATTAAAATTTGTCCTACCTGTAATTTTCAATTCCAGGAGTCTGTAGCCAGCACAGAATGGGTTAAGTTTCGTTCCCTACAACGAGGCAGAAGAGACAGAATTAGCAGTAATAATTAAAGTAGAAGCCATTCTTATAAAAGCAACAAGGGAACGGAAAGGCACCGAGTCAGTATGCAGCAAAACATGAAAATGTTTATTAAGGGTGGGTCCTTTGTGCTGCCTATGGACTCCAGGAAATGGAAAGTACAAGAAATGTTATTTTTTCCTGGACGTCCTATGGCAGCACAGAATGAGACATAGACAGCAGTAAGTGACTTAATTTTGTGCGGGAATCAAGTATTGGCAGCACCCCTGCACACTCTTCTGCCTAAGGCTGAGGTGTTAGACATGTCCAGTCTGTAGTGTCTCACAGAAGAATAACCATTCTTGCTCACACATAGGACCCAAGAGTCGTCTATGGAGCAGGACCAAACGAGAAAAAATTGCTGCAGTTTTTTCTCCAACCTTGGGCTCCAGGACACTGGCGTCATTCAGACTTTTTTGGTTGGTTTCTCTTCTGTGGTATGGTAGGATATCTTTGGATTTTCACAAAAGTTCCGATATTATTGAATCTGAAGTTTCTTTTAAATTTAGGGGAGGATCAACGATTCTTTTGCTGAAATTCTTTAGGAGGATCTTTCATGAATGTTGGAAACAGAGACACCTTGTCCTCATTTTGGTTTTTTATGACGTCCTTTAGTTGTGGGCCAAAGAGACTTTTTGGCTGGAAAGGAAGCGAGCAAAAGTTCTGCTTAAAGGGGAGGTCTCCACCCCATTGTTTAATCCATTGTATTAGAATAAGCGAGATTTCTGAAAGACATGTGCATGAATCCAGTGGAGCATCACAAAGGAACTCCGCCCCAGCCTTTATTTATGGAAGTTTTTACAATATGTCCTCTCTTCAGGTGCCAACCTTTGTAATATGGCTGAGCCAGACTCTGAGGGATCCGGCTATAGATGAAAGATCGACCCTAGATGCCACAGCAGGATTTTTTAGCCATGGAGTCCACTTTTTTATCCATCGAATCTTATCAAAGACAATTCTTCTGATGGAAAAATGAACTTTTTTGCCAACTTGGTGACCGCAAGATCAATTTTAAATGGGACTTCCCAGCATTCTGTCTCTTTATGTTCCAATATATAAATAGACTATATCCAATATTTTGTCAGGTTTCTTCAAGTCCATTTCAAACCACTCTTCTAGTAGAGGATGATGGGGAAATACTTTATATTAAGATGATGGAAAGTGATGGAGCATCCTTGGCCGATTTCCCCTGCAAAGCCCCTTTCTGATTCCACGGTTTGTTTCACAGATTTTAGCAGTGCAGATAAATCTTCTTTATGAAACAAATAAAAGTCTTCGGGAGAATCCATACCAGAATCGGAGCTATCAAGCAAATAGCAGGAACCTTCAGAGGGAGATGAAAAAGAAAGAGACAGATGCTTAGCAGAGGATTTCTTCTTTTTAGGAGGTTGAGCCTCACCGTACATCTCGGAAATACGACCTTTAAACCATGAGAAGAACATTTGTGCTTCAGATTGGAATTGATCAGGAGATGCTGTCGAGCAGATGTTGCAGATATCACTGGAGGCTTCATCAGGTAATGGTTGAGCGCAGACTCTGCAATCCCTGGGCCTGGATTTTTGACTCTTCTTTTCTCCAGAAGCTGAAAAATAAGATTTCACAAATAAAATGCCTATTAATTAACCCCTAGACGACCCTGGACGTAGGGTTACGTCATGGAAGTCTGTCCCCAGACGACCCATGACGTAACCTTACGTCATGGGTGTTATTCCCGCTATGAAGCGCGCTCCGGAGTGGAGCGCGCTTCATAGCAGGTGGGGGCCGGCTGCAATCAGCAGCCGGGACCTCACCGGTAATGACACGCTGCAGCGATCGCGCTGCTGCGTGTCATTAACCCCTTAAACGCCGTGATCGCGGCGCGACCGCAGCGTTTAAGTGTAAGTGACAGGGGGAGTCCCCTGTCACTTACCGATCGGGACCCCCGCAGTGTGACTGCGGGGGTCCCGATCGTTGAAACGGACTGCTGGAGGTCTCTTACCTGCCTCCATGCGGTCCGATCGGCGATCTGCTACACTGAGCCTGCACAGGCAGGCTCAATGAGCAGAGCGCCGATAACACTGATCAATGCTATGCCTATGGCATAGCATTCATCAGTGTAGAAATCAAAGTAATGTATGTACAAGTCCCCCAAAGGGACTTCAAAAGTGTAAAAAAAAAAAAGTTCAAAACACTATTACACTACCCCAAAACCCCTCCCCCAATAAAAGTCTAAATCACCCCCCTTTCCCATTATATAAATAAAACATATAAAAATGAATAAATAGATAAACATATAATATACCATAGCGTGCGTAATTGTCCGATCTATTAAAATATAACAAGCGTCATTGCGACCGGTAAACGGCGTACACGAAAAGAGGGGAAAAAGTGCGCAGATTACCGATTTTATGTTACATTATATATTAAAAAAAATCAATAAAAAGTGATCAAAACGTCCGATCTTCACAAATATGGTATTAATAAAAACTAGAGATCATGGCGGAAAAAATGACACCCCATACAGCCCCATAGGTGAAAAAATAAAACCGTTATAAGCGTCACAATAGGCCCATTTTATTAATATTTAATTGCCAAAAAAAAGGATTTCATAAAAAAATATATATATAACATTAGAGAATCTGTGTAACCTGCATATGGTTGTGTTCGGGCTGACCTATAGAGTAATAGTGTCATGTCACTGTTACCATATAGTGCATTACGTAGACACAGGAACCCCCCAAACGTTACCATATTGCATTCTTTCTTACGATTTCACCAATTTATATCTTCATAAATAATATATTTGGAATTCCATCATACATGTTATGGTAAAATGAATGACGCCATTACAAAGTACAACTATTCCTGTAAAAAACAAGCACTTACATGGCTTGTAGATAGAAAACTGAGAGTGCTAGAGCTCTTAGAAGGGGAGGAGGGAAAAACGAAAGCACTAAGATCAAAATTTGCGCGGTCCACTGGGTCATTTTGGGCCTGGTCCTCAAAGGGTTAAAGAATACAGTGATGCCATAGAATATATGCTATCGTGAGCTATCGTGACTAGCTACACTGGAGACTTTAAATAGCTCAAATGCAAAAATAAAGACCTGCCAAGGGTACATACATGGCTATGTAATATATACATTGTCAGTAGGAACTTTTATTGCTCGTCTGACCCTCGGCTGCCTGTGTGCCAGGTCCCTCTGGCATCTGATGTCTCTTCCAGTTTCGGCCAAGACTGGCATAGAGCGGAGACAACATAAATCTCACCAACAAGCGGCTCCTGCATCTAAGGAGGATCATTCAAAAGTCCCTAGAGCGTTGCAGATGTGAAATTCATTACGGGTATTAATTTTCGTCCGGAAAAGGAGCCGGTGACGTCAGAGGGTGGGACTTCCAGTTCCAACGCCGGCATCAAAAACACACTGCCCGCATCCCTGCACAGGCAGAACCCTGAAAGAAAAAGAAAAAGGTATTAGTCTCATTTAACCAACATTTTCAGAAAATGTCTTTCTGTTCCCTAGTTGCCTAGGGATGGCTTTCACTTTAACTGATTATTACTGCTAAATAATGTCTCAACTGCCTTGTTGAAAGGGAACATAACCTATTCTGGTCTGCTGTAGGACGTCCAGGAAAAGATCTTCAAACTTATAGAATGACATTGAGCTGGTCTGCATCATATGTAGCATCTAAATAGTATATACTTTCTGGTTGTCTTCCACTTCATAACACATGTAACAAGGGCCTCTGCCTTGGATGTAGAGCATACCTGGATAGTTCCATGTAATCAAATCACTTGCTGTTTTCAGTGAGGTTTTCCTACATGCCATAAGATTCCTATCAGAAAATTTGGAGTAGATCATACGTCCAGAGATCCAATGAATATTTGGATGAGAAGAGTCTGGGGTAATAGTGAGCAGGAAGCCATTGAGTCCAAGCATCAAGACCATCAGGTGTGAGCTGAAGTGGCCACTGGAATTGTTCAGAAAGTCAAACTTATACGGTCTTAGCAGCAGGTACAATATCCATACCAATTGGCAGAATGTCACCTGCTTTGGGTGTCCGGCACCATTGAGGTGGTCCGCAGCTTCTGTTTACGTCCCCCGATGATGTCCTCTCCTGTACTGCCGTTGTCCCTTTGAGGTAGGTTTGGCAGACCATACCAACAAATGAAATATTAGTCCTTTTCCTTTCTGAGAATACAGGAGATTTCATGTTATTTCCTCTTTGATGACCGGACCCTGACGTACGGAAAACATTCCTAGAATAAGGTAGTAATTCCTTCCATACCTAGAGAACACGGGCCATATGCTATGTAACACATCTGGTTCGCTTACCTCCAAGCTTCTGCTTTCAAGCTCTTATTTACAGCAGTATTTTATCTCCTTGTATTATATATAATGGTCTATTAGTGTCATCTTTTAAAATATTCTTATATTTTGGCTAAAATTGTGCTGTAGCTGGTGCACACAGCTTGTACTCATAGCCTGGGTCCACAGTAACATGTAATTTCATCCTTCTAGGCATTTCCCGAGTTGTGATGACGTGACGACTTGGGAAAGAATGCCCGTCCCGGCTGATGGACTGGCTGCTCAGCCAATCAGTGACTGAGTGCCAGTCCATCAGCCGGGTTGGGATGTTGGCAGCACAGGAGATCCCAGAGCCCAGCAGGGGTCCTGTGGCTGGTTAGATGGTGGATCGCGGGCACGGGGAGGGGTACCGCGTTTCCCCGAAAATAAAACACCCTCTTAAAATGAGGCAACCCCAAATACCCTACCCTCAAGCCTAAACTAGGGCACCCCCTTAAAATAAAGCACCCCTTACTCTAAACTAGGGCACCCTCTGAAAGTAAGGCACCCCCGAAAGTAAGGCTGCCCACTGCCACCCAGCACCTAATCCCCTCGTGGACCTTCACAGCTGGTGCCGCAGGCAGCCTGATCTATGGCCCCCACGTCCTCCACACGTTTGACGCACGTCTCGTTGCATGCCTGATGCACATCCCGCCACTGATGCGCTGTTAGTCCCGGTGTGAGTATTCCGGGGAGGATGTCTTATTTCTTTTCCGTGGGGACTGGGGAGAGAGAATTAAGACATCCCCAAAAATAAAACGTAGTGCCTGTTTTTAAGAGAAATTGGTGCCATTTGTTGTTTCCCCCTGTGCCCTGCCATGTAAAAAAAATGCCTGAGGCCGTATTTCTCCTTTAACAAAAATAATGTAAAAAACAAAACAAAATAGTTTAACGGTCACTGTCACTGCAGGTAACTCCCCCCTCCCCCACATGTTTTATAGCCTATGTGATTTCTAACATATTTCTTCCTAAATTAGACTACTGTCTTCCATGTTTGCTCACATAGCACCTTGCAAAGCCAATGCATAAGTAACCCCTTCTACCCCATGCCATCCAAAGTCCCTTACTTTACTGTCCTTTAAATCATTTGCCCAGCACAGTGCCAGCATGTTCAGTTCACTATCACCAGCAGTAAGGGCAAGGTGCATTCACTTCAGACAACTAAGGGAAAGGATGTACATGTGTGTGTACTACTGGCACACGGCCCAGCTCAGGTCCCAGTCCCTGTAATAAAAAGAATAAGTTGTGAGATCGCCACTCTAAAAGGGTCAGACAAAAATTGTACATTTTGTAAAATCTTTTGAAACGACAACAAAATAGATACAATATGGAACTAAAAATCAAAGCTGTTGTATACAAGGCATTCATAGTCCACATTTATCTTTGATGCATAATTTCATGTAAAAGTATGAATGAGTCTTTTACCTGCAAGGCCACAAAGCTTTATGGTGGAGGTCACACAGATGAGAAATACTGATGAACAAATACTTACACTTATCCATGAGGGGTAGATGCTCAGCGGTTTTCAGCTTCCCAAGCACTTCTTGTAGATGAAAGCTGGCTGTTGTGAGCTGGGATCCTTTCAGCAAGTTGGGAGTAACCCTTTTACCGATTGTCGACCCAGGACCTACCCGTACGTCCTGGGGCGGCGAGAGGGGTCATTCCGTGACCTTGCTCTGAACCACATGGGCAGCCATTAGCGGGCGTGGGCTGATCACTGATCCAAACTGACATCTGCATTTAAAAGGCCTAAATCCCCCTCCTGGTGGTCTAGTGGCGAGATCACTCCCCTGCGATGTGATCATGGAGGGGCGATCTCTGTTTCTGGCCGGGTCTCAGCGCCGCAATGACACTGATCCCCACTCAGCACTCGATTGCTATGGACCCATAGTAATCAAGCACTGATCTCACTGATCAATGCAGTACATATGTACCACACTGATCTCTACGAAAGATCAGTATAGTTATAATAGAAGTTCCACAGATGGACTCCTAGTTACTGTTTAAAAAAAAAAAGCGTTGTTTGATTAATAAAAAAATCTATATATTTGGTATCGCCGTGTGCGGAATTGCCAGAACTATTCAATAATCGCATTCCTGATTTTGAACGGTAAAAGGTTACGCCTTCACTTCCCACTCAACCTGAAAGTATAAGATATTTGTAGATCACAGGATAAATTGATGTTATATAAATAATAGACATTTATACTAAAAGCTGTAACATATATAATATATATATACCTTATATACTGGTCCGATCCTGCTCTGAGTCTCGTTTTGCTTTGTCCTCATTTTCCATAGAAAGTTTTTTATAGTTTACTTGGTTATTTCTTCCTTAGGCTTCAATGCTGCTTCCCAAACAAGCCCGAGGCCTCTCACCTTAGACATGTGCTATACACAGTGTTTTGGAAAAATTACATTTATATCAGCGTCATCTACAGTAATATTCTCCTGAACTGAAGGTTAACAGAAATATGATTATATATATCTACAACAAATGTCCCCCATAAAGTTCATGGACAGCCAGGATGATCTCAGGGTGAGGTTGCGGGCAATGACCCATAGCTGTCTGATATTACTGATGTTGTGGCAACATCAGGCAACTATTTATCTTTGCATACAGATTTAGTTTCCTCTGCACACATTGCCCATAGCGCCTGTAACATCCCCCACCCCCCTCTCTTCAGCAAGGATGGGAGGGAGGAAGTGGAGCACCGGAGAGCAGAAGAGTTAGGACCTTTTCTGTTCACCACATAACCCCTTCAAGAAACCACTTAACAACCTATAGCTACTGCTGAGCCACTGTTACCACTGTTAAAGTGCATCTATGTCTTTTTGGTTTTTTTTCCCTTCTTACTCAGGCCAATTTTTATACCAGCAACGCAGTGCCAATTTTTTTTTTTTATACACAACTAAGTAATAAACAAATACAACATTTGCAAAGGGGAGGTGAGGACAGTAAGGGGGATCCTGTCGCCAGAAGAATTTAAGAAAGAGAGATTTGATCTGGCGGATTGTAGGTCAAGGGACAAAGACGGGGAGTGTTTGAAACAAATATAGAAATTTGGGGGGCATTGCCCTTTTAGGCCATGTTCATACAGTGTAATTTTTCAATACATAATGGCCGTTGTTACAGATTGCAGATTCTAGGTCTGTGTTCAGACCATTTGGAAATAAGGTATTTAAGGTGAATATCCATTGGTTTCGGCCTTCGACCTTTGTTCAATAAAGCTACCTCCCCGCCGGTGGGGGGTAACTTTTTTAATCCCTTACAGAAGCCTCCACCTTTTTCTGTATAGTGGAATTATAATTTCTACAGTTAATTGTCGTTTTCTACGTCCTATATATAATATTTTACTCAGACATTCTATACAGCAGATGATTCCTATAGATTTACATGTAATCTGTTTTTTGTATCAGCATTGTCACTATATCCCTCATTCCCCCATTTCTAGTAACACTTACCATTTAACATCCTGCACCTACACAACCCTTGCACTTTTTACATGGATGGAAACCAATGGGTAATAGGACAATTGGGTTTGTATTATTAGGAGGTTTGTCTTTTATTAAATGGGTTGTCCAGGATTAAACAATATTTTACAATGCTGCCGGCGCTGCAGGTCCTGTTCCGCCAACGCTACTGGGTCCTGTGCCGCCCACTCTCCAAATTCCAAACTTCCATTGAAGCGCCGTTTCTGAATTGTTCTTGTATTTCAGTGACTTCCTTTACAAATTCTTCTATTTCAGTGCAGTTTCTCCTTAACCTTATAAATTGACTTGCTATGTTCACACAATGTACAAACAACGGCCATTGTTTGGCACTCAAAATCAACGATTGTTGTTGTGAGTGTCAAATAACGGCCATTGTTGCACTGAAAATTGCATTGATATCAATGCACAATGGCAGTAAATAATTGACATTGGAATCATTTCAACGACCGTAGCAAACAACGGCACACAGTGTATTGAACAACGGCTGTTGTTTGCATTGACTTTAATGAAACACATTTCTCTATAACAACAACGGCCGTTCTTGTCATAAAAAAATATGTTGTGCAAACATAGCCTTAGGGATATTCATTAACCAAATGGGCAAATGGCAGCTTTTAATATTAATTATGGTAAAATGCTTTAAAGGGATTTCTTCATTACATATTTGGCAGGAAAGTACATTAAGTCCAAAGATCTGCTTCTTCATTTTCTTTACCGTCATATTCATCATCAGTGCCCCCAGTGCTCCGAGGCGGGCTGGTGCTCAGGAAAAGACCGGCACCGAGCACAGGAATAGGGCAGCATTAAAAAAAAAGGATCGTCCACCGCCATCTCCGCGCCAGTGCCCATCGATTAAGCAGCAATGTACCTGATGGTATATTCACTTTAAATTCAACCAACAGGACACCGTGTTAACCTTCCGGACATCATTACCGCCTGCGTGTGTGATGATATCTAGGTAAAGCCACTTGGAGAAAAGGACTAAAACTTTATCCATTAACCGATTCCAATAGAGGCTTCCACTGCCAAGCCAAAAGACCCCAAATAACAAACTATCCAGTCCTAAGTTTATTGAATAAATACGTATTTATGCCCTCCTACCCCCTAAGGAGAGGCCTATGACCAACACTACCTTCTTCTTTTGACCTAAAAGGAAACATAACATTATATGCAAAGGTTGGGTCTTACATACAAACCAAAACTGTCTGACGACCATCTACCTCTAGATTTGATTCATCAACCCGGACAACCTCCATTGTAGCCCCTATTCTAAAAGAATGAGGGAAGTAACTAGGTAACTAGTAAACAACTCCACTGGACAAAAGTGGGCCCCTGATATTGCATTAACCCTCACAACAGCGAACAACCCTTCCCCTAACTGGTCCTTCTTGGATCTGCGAACTGAGATAAAAACCTAAGGCAAAGCTATGCGCATTCTGAAAACAACAATGGAGACGCCGCCTGCTTATTTTTTGCAACTAGTTCCCCAATTCGAAGGAAGCCAAAAATGCAAAGGAAAACACAGTATGAAATAACCAAACTTCACAACTAGATGAGCATACATGGGAGCAAACAATTACACTCTGCAACAAACCATTGTTTCTAAGCAAAGTCATTTGCAGCCTGCCATCTGCTTTCTATGATACCCCTTAAGTAACTTAAAACCAGCCACCCCGGCCACCGGCCACCAACTTACCAACATGACTCGGCGAAAAGACCTCATCCAACAGCTTAGATACAAATTCACGGGGCGGTTTCACATCACTAGACAAACAGTCTTTTCTTCAAAGAAGACACATTCTGGGTACCACGGAATTCTTAAATTATTGCTCAATCGTTCTCACAACAGGTTCCACAGATGCACCAACTCCCTGAATCTGGAAAACCAACGGGAGAGAGAATCTGCACCATCTTTATAGATTCCAGGAACACACCTAGATTTCACTCATATATTAAGGAGGAAACACAATAAAACCAGATGTCTGAGCAATTTCACTACCAGATCTGATTTGGAGGAAATACAATTCATAACGTACAAAACACCTTTTTTATCAGTATTCATCACAATTCTTCTATTCTTGAATTCATGACCTCGAATGACCGAAGCCACCAGAAAAGAGAGTAGAGAGTAGATAAGAAACCAAGCCGCAGATGTAAATCATCTTTCAACGATCTTGTTAACTCTAGGTGCTCTAGATGATTTAGGACCTCTTTTTGCCATATAAAAACTACTGTAATGTCACTTTATTTTAAGCCTTGAACTACCTAACCAGCCAAAAGATTCTATCAACTTTCTCGTGTGGCAATTTAAATTCCACTTGCATGGAAAAACTTTTTTAACTGCCAAACGTCTGCATCAAAGTTCTTAAAAGGTCAAGACGATCATCTAACTCAACGCTGCCTATAAATAAAAAGTCATCTAAGTAGTGCAGGATCCCACTGCTGGAAAACTCTGACCTAACTACCCATTCAACAAAGAAAAAACAACCCTCAACACCTTATCAAATAAACAAAACCTATGAAACTGAAATCTGAATGAATGGAAATCCTCCTTACACACAAGTAACAACCAGAACGCTGATTTTACATTCGCTTCGCCCATTAAAGCACCACGGCCAAAGCGACAAAGACACAACACAGTTTAAGATGCATAACTGACTCTTGAATCTACCTTAAATCCACCTAAAATTCTCAAAAAGGGAGTGGTGAACGGACGTTCCATTTTACCCTCAGATGTTGCTTTATTAATTTTTGGCTGAGCCACTGCCCTATTAAGATTAAATGATTTTACACTTTGAACCCACATACAACCTTCACCGAAAACCTCTAGAACATTAAAAACTTTGTCATAAACAACAACCATCAAACTTAACTTTTCTGGATATCGAGTTGGCCAGGGAAGCATGTATGCTAACTTCACTGGAGTCAATGCTCTTGGAAAGTGCCTATTTGGTAGAAGATGGCTGCTGGTTGGGTTGGGTTGGTTTGGTTAGCTTTTTTTGAAGTATCTGAATGCTGGACGAGCCCTGTTACAGAACGAGCACTCATATCTGTGTTTGCAATTGGCAGCCCATTTGCATTGTCTGTCGTTAAAGGCAAAACAAAAACCCTTTCCTCCTTGGGGGCTTTCACACCCATAACAGCTGCAAAGACACAAAAACCTTGGATTCGGGGGGCTTTTTCTCATCCCCTTTCTCAGCTTTAACTTGAGATTCCTTAAGATACTGCAATAATGTAAAAATATCCACAAAAACATTGCACCAGATTTTCTCCTTAAAGGCAACCAATCAGCCCAAGCCTGCCAAAATCTCACTGGCTGCTGGTTACCCCTACTATGCCCACCGGACCACCCCTGTCAACAGATCTAACCCATAGACATCTCCAGTCCTCGGCTCCTGCTCTCAGCACCATCTTCTCCCTGGTTGGGCTGTGCTGATGCCACTGGTCTTCTGGCAGCCGCCCCTCAACTCACCAGTCAGCACTCAACTGTACATGAGAGTGTGAAGGTTGACCAGTCCCTTTTAGCAAATGGAGGACTATCAGAGGCAGTCTTGAACAATTTATATTATTCCAAAGTGAATCCTACAAAAAAAACCCTGATATTGTCATGTGTCTATAAAGCTGTACTTCATAGGTATCTAACCCATTCTGTACTGAGACCAAGACCAGGGGACGGGTAGGATAAGAGGGTCTACAAACATTGGCCGATGGTTCAACCAAAACTGATGGGATCTACAAACAATTATCTAATGTAGCTTTGTGTATTTTATCTTCTGGGCTTTCACTGGATAGAACACACTGCAGGTGTGTAAAGTTGAGTTCTGGAGTTATGTATGAGGCGGTGAGAAGATGTATGTTGGTTATGATGTGATCTCCCTCCCGTCTATTACAGATGTTTCCGGTCTTGCTTTGTGCCCTGTTGCTGGCTATATCTTCAGCAGAGACAGGAGTCTCAGTTACCAGCCCTTTAAGGAATTTCTAGAAAATTTCCTGTAGCCAATAATCAACCCGTGTAAAAATCACAGGGATCAGCCAAGGAGCGAGAAAACGCTGATTGCATTCTTTGTAATGTGGCAAACTACGGACCCTGTGTGAACAGGTCATGTGCGTCCTATAGCAATACCTTTACATGGCTGCACAAACAATACAGTGATCGTTTGTGTGGCTCGGCCACTCGATTCCTCGTGCCTCCTAAAAACTCACTGATCGACACTCGTTTGCGGCCATGCACAACTGAAGATTGTTAAGTGTAAAAGGAACCTTAGATCAGTAGATAATTTTCTTGCTACTCTTTTTAAACTAACAACCAACAACCTTCTCTACCATCTGATGTATACACACACGTATATTACTGAGTGTAATACCCGAATATCGCAGCAAAATGAGCTTTGACCCAAACCTTCTCCGCAACAATGGACATAAAGGGTACCCCAACAGTACTTCAGCACTCTGTGAAACAGGATATGAACACTAAAAACGTACTCACTTCCCAATGTCTGGTCTGCTGTGCACACTTAATATCTACCCAGGAAAATGTCAGTGTAGAGAACTATTGCGAATGTTGGACTTCAACATGCCTGCTCCCTTTGTTCTTTGGGTAATAAGGCACCACTTTATGTGCAGTTAGGTACCACTATGGAGGACATTTATGAAACCTACAGCCAGGGAGAAGCCACAGATTCACCCCTTCTCCCTGGCGTATGCCTGCTGTATCTCCCGCTCACCCAATGGGCCCTTTAATGGGCTAAGATGTTATTAATTGTGTTCTCTCTTTCTCTGCAGAAGTATCGCATCCTGGTATACAGAGGAGATGCATACCATCCTTGGATAAGCGATGATGGAAAGATTCCACAGATTGCTGGTTATGCAAAGCAATACACCAACCTAACCCTCCTCACTGTAAAGGTACAGACTTGTCTCAGGCTATATTCCATAGCAGAACTGCATGCAATTTATATTCTATCTCTATGTTTCCTTACTATACTCAGAGTCGGGGTGATGCTAGCCAATATATAAAGAAAACCAAACGTCCATCTGAAGAATTGATAGGTGGATTTCCTTCGTGCTAACAATCGACTTCGACCTCTTCACGGGGGTCAAAGATCTGAATCTTTTTTTTGCCTAAAACACTAGGGGAAAAAATTCTTTTGAACCATAGACAAATGTGAATGCCAAGAGCTGGAATTAGACATGGAAGACTTGACTGGGTTGAGGGACCTAGAATCACTACTGATGGATAATATGCCTGAAAGGGGTCAAGGTCTGTTCACCAATTTTTGCTCCAAAAACATTAAAGTACCACCCATTTGTTATACAGGCAACATAGATGCCTCTTAACTAGCGGATACTAAGAAATCTTACACCTAAGACATAAACCACATTCCCGTAATTACACCCAAGTTGAAATGGAAGTCAAGTAATAGAGAGATCTCAATCAAACTGTCTGATAAAGGTGGTAATATAGTTGTCCTAAGCCATGTCCAGTATAACGAAATGTGCCAGACCCTGCTCAATGATCGGTCAAGTTATAAAGTTCTGCCATGTGACCCAAATAACGAGTATTAAAAAATTGATTAGTAAAAAAAAACTGATTAGTAAAGCTGAGTATAAATTTTAGTATCCATTTTCTCCTAAAATGTTTTACGGGCTCCCTAAAGTCCATAAGGCCAATGATACCTTTAAAAGCTGACTAATTGTGTTGGGGGTGGATGGCTTCAGCCAAAATATCAGCATATATGTAGACAATATCTTAGCACTTTTTGTAGTCTCACTTCAGTCCTACACCCGCGACACGATGGATCTCCTAAAGAGATCCATGGTCTTATTCTGGAGGAGGGATGGCTTTGGCCTCGATAGATGAGAAGACCTCTACACCTCCATCTGGCATGATATCAGGATAGGGGCCGTCAAATACTTCCTGGAAAGCCGTAGTAGATATTTAACACAACATAACACGTTTGTTCTGGGGTTGACTGATATACAGTATATTTAATCAAAACTATTTTCTGTTGAACTCTATGATCTTCGGCCATCTCAGGGGCATGGATATGGGGAGTCCATGTGCCCCCAGTTATGCCAACTTACTCCTTGGCTGTTGGGAGAACACAATAGTATTTGATTATGCATATGACTTATCTCACGATGTGTATTATATGTATGTAGCATTATATATAGGGGTTATGCCAGTTTATTTATCGCTTATCGGTCAGTCACATCATAACGTATGATTAGATAACATGGATTCTGGTCATATGGCCTGAAATATTAACCCTGTATATAATAGAAATGTCTAGACATTATTCTGCTGTTTTCCTTACTGGGGATTGTAGCCAAGTGTTAGATAGGGTTTAGTGATAGTGATAATGGATATGAAAGCACATAGTGGTTTCCCTGCATATGACCGATAACGGATATTGTCATGTGTCTATAAAGCCGAACTTCATATGTATCTAAGTCATACTGTGCTAAGACCCAGACCGGGAGACGGTAAGGATAAGAGGAGCTATAAACATTAGATTGTCTAAAGCTTATCCAAAATTGGTGGGATCTTCCCCTAAATAGTCTATGTAATATATGTGTATTTTATCCTATGGGCTTATACTGGATAGAACACACTGTAGATGTGTAAAGTTGAGTTCTGGAATGAGGTATGAGGCTATGAGAAGACGCAGCTTGGTAATGATGTGATCTCCCTCCCGTCTATTACAGATGTTTCCGGTCTTGCTTTGTGCCCTGTTGCTGGCTATATCTCCAGCAGAGGCCGCTCCCGAGGTAGATGAAATCTTCGGCCTCCCTGGTCTCAGTAACCAGCCCTCATTTCACCACTTTTCTGGATTCCTTAGTGCATCAAGTGGAAAACACCTCCATTATTGGTGAGTTGTCGGTGACCCATACTCCCCCAGCCCTGCGCTCTCTATATCTCCACTATCTTTTTCGTTGCAGGTTTGTGGAGTGTCAGGAAGATCCCAAGTCTTGTCCTCTGGTCTTGTGGCTGAATGGAGGTCCTGGCTGCAGCAGCCTCGCTGGTTTACTGACTGAGCACGGACCCTTCCTGGTGGGTCTAGTAGATCACTGTTGGTTGTGTAATATCTCTATCTATCTCCTATCTATCTATCTATCTATCTATCTATCTATCTATCTCCTATCTATCTATCTATCTATCTATCTATCTATCTATCTCCTATCTATCTATCTATCTATCTATCTATCTATCCATTTATCTATCTCACATTCTTGTTCTTATAGATTCATCCAGATGGCAGCACCCTGAAGAACAATAAATATTCCTGGAATAAGGTGATAATTCTCTTAATAGGCCGCTCACATATCTCAGCTGGGAACACACTAGACCAGTGCTTCTCAAACTTTTTCTACTGGAGCCTCAGCCAACAGACCAAGGCAATGCTTGCGCCTCACCAGACTGACCGAGAGGGTGCCTGGGCCTCATTATCTGTGGTGAAAGTCCATATAACTGCTGAAAATAATGCTAGGGCTACTATTCACCCATCTCCCAAGCTCTAGATACTAATAAATTAGGTATAAAATACACTGGTTGAGCAGTTGACATTCCCTTTGTGGCTTTGGTGATATATAGTATATAGTAATACTTCTTGGGACTGGTGGTACAATTCATCGGGGCCCGTACAGTTTTTTTTTTGCTATGGGGCTCCATGAATCCTAGCTATGCCCCTGCCTGGTTGTTTTTTAATCCAGGATCTCAACATACTAAGGCAGCAGTGTTAACCATTCAGAAGTACTCTGGTTAAAAAAAAATTGATTCCAAACCAATTGGCGTCAGAAAGTTATACAGATTTGTAAATACATCTATTAAAATTTCAAGTCTCCCAGTACTTATCATCTGTTGTATATCCTGCGGGAAGTAATGTACCTTTTCCAGTCTTTGCTGCCACCTCTGTCTATGTCTGGAACTTTTTAGAGCAGGAGAGGTTTTCTATGGGGATTTACTACAGCTCTGGACAGTTCCTGACATGGACAAAGGTGGCAGCAGAGAGCACTATGTGAGACTGGAGAGAATACTTGTCCTTCTTGCAGGACATACAGCAGCTCATAAGTACTGGAATACTTTTAAAATCTAATTTACAAATCTTTATAACTTTCTGACGCCTTTACTTTTCTCTGAAGTACGCCTTTAACATTTTGTGGAATTTTTTCCCCATGCATTACATCTTTTCACCTATTGTAGTGAAGATGTTTTGGTGTATGCTCATGTTGCACAAAACTATGCAACTTTTTACATCGCCCTTAATAATTTTTGGACTGGAGCTTAGCAGGAGGAACACAGTCCACTGGATTTATTACAATTTATGTCAGAAATTGGTGTTGATTGTAGGGGTAATATATGCCCACTCATATCTGACTTGCTTTTCTATTTGTGGTACATGTGTGGCTAATGGCGAGTCACATATCAGAACAGCATAATACATTGTCAGTCTTTAGTAATCCCCGACATAGTTTTTTCTCTTATGTTTTAGATTGCAAATGTTATCTACCTGGAATCCCCTGCTGGTGTTGGATTTTCATATTCTGATGACAAAAACTATATAACTGGTGACACACAGGTAGGAGCTTGTGTGTAGTGACATAGTAAAGGGGTAGTTCAGAAAAAAATTATTTTAAATCAACTGGTGACAGAAAGTGCTAGAGATTTTTAATTTACTTCTATTAAAAAAAATATCAAGCCTTCCAGTACTTATCAGCTGCTGTATGTCCGGCAGGAAGTGGTGTATTCTTTCAGCTTGACACAGTGCTCTCTACTGCCACCTCTGTCCATGTCAGGAACTGTCCAGAGCAGTAACAGATCCCCATCCAGCAACTGATAAATACTGGTAGACTGAAGATTTTTTTAATAGAAGTAAATTATAAATCTCTGTTACTTTCAGGTACTAGTTGATTTGAAAGAGTTTTTTTTAACTACCCCTTTAATTAAAGTTTTTAATTCAAAACTTTGACATGTCTTAGAGACATCTAGAACACCAATCACTATAATCAGCAAAAAGAGTCACACATTAAGAGATGTCTGTCATGATAAAAATCTTTTGACATCACCACTGAGACCCTTACCGATCAGGAGAAGGAGCAGGGAGACGTACCCGGCAGTGCGTTGCAATTCCCCACTGTCAATCATCTCTATTTGAGTTTGACACCCCTGTTCTATAACATTTCTCTGCCATAAAGCACACACACCCTGCTACAATACCCCTTCTTTACTGCCATAAAGCACACACACCCTGCTGCAATACCCCACCTTTACTGCCATAAAGCACACACACCCTGCTGCAATACCCCACCTTTACTGGCATAAAGCACACATACCCTGCTGAAATACCGCACATTTACTGCCATAAAGCACACACACCCTGCTGCAATACCCCACCTTTACTGCCATAAAGCACACACACCCTGCTGCAATACCCCACATTTACTGCCATAAAGCACACACACCCTGCTGCAATACCCCACCCTTACTGCCATAAAGAACACACACCTTACTGCAGTACCCCATCTTTACTGCCATAAAGCACACGCACCCTGCTGCATTACCCCAACTTTACTGCCATAAAGCACATACACCCTGCTGAAATACCCCACCTTTACTGCCATAAAGCACACACATCCTGCTGCAATACCCCACCTTTACTGCCATAAAGCACACACATCCTGCTGCAATACCCCACCTTTACTGCCATAAAGCACACATACCCTGCTGAAATACCGCACCTTTACTGCCATAAAGCACACAAACTGCTGCATTGGTTTCACAGACACTGCAGTAAGGAGGATGCTTGTGCCTATATGACCTCTCTCCCTTCTTTTCTTGTTTCCCAGACTGCTCAGGATAACTACATGGCACTGAAGGATTTTTTCCGGATTTATCCTGAGTTCACTGCCAATGATTTTTACATAGCGGGGGAGAGTTATGGCGGCTTTTATGTCCCTTCTCTGGCAGTGGAAGTGATGAAGGACAGCAGTATAAACCTGAAGGTAAGAAGACATCTTATATTTATTTGACTATTGGAGTTGGTACCGGTGTTATTCCGGTAATGAGGGGTACCAGATCCACAGCGTGCAGGAAGGAGATGACAGATTCTAACATATAACATGAGCTCTGTATTTTATCATCAATTTCAGGGCCTTGCTATAGGAAATGGGATTACAGATTTTATATTGGACTACAACTCCCTTATGTATTTTGCATATTACCACGGTCTGATACATAAAAAGTGAGTGAAAAGTAAGCACTTGTTCAGTATATATGCAGAGGATCTTTATGTCCAATTATTCCATATGTCTCTATATACCGTGCACTCTGTAGCTAGCACCCCACCCCATCACTTGCTCCCTTACTAGTACCATATTAGACTATATCGCGGACGGGAAACCGTTGGCCTTGCAGCTGTTGCAAAACTACAATTCCCATCATGCCTGGACAGCCAAAGCTTTAGCTTTGGCTGCCCAGGCATGATGGGAATTGTAGTTTTGCAACAGCTGCAGGGCCGAAGGTTCCCCATCCCTGGACTATAAAGATTTTCTAAAGTGTGTGCGTCTACTATATGTAGAAATCCTATACAACAAGACCACCACTCTTATGGCAAAATATTGATAACTTTATTTATATCACATATAAAATCACAAACAAATGGAGTAAAATTATGTGAACAAGAGGTACTGTAAAATTTACACAAGAATAATAAGACAAAATGATGAATCTATAAAAGGGAATAAGTATATTGTCTACCACTGGAAATGGTAGATGAATCCCTCTCAGTCCTAACAAACTAGTCTCGGCTGGAATGTACCTGCACAGACTAAGCTAAATGCCTGCCATTGCACCAGTCCCGGATGAACAAAAGTACAATAGTAAATAGACAGTTCTGAGTCACATAGAAAGTTCAATCCCAAAGACCTGAAAACAGTACCTGATATAAGCTGCGTGCTACCACCTCTAACGCACGTTTCGCGTTACGCTTGATCACAGAGGAGTGCTAGTCCCTGCTGTCCTGCCCCTTATACACTAAGACTGAGGATTACCGGGGTATAGACGCCTCCCACGTTGGTCACATGATCGCACGCTCTAGCGCGGCGTCCCGACGTCAGACGTGCACCCCCATGAGCTGGGCCCGCTGACGTCACTGGTCGCATTGCCACAGCAGCGAACCTGTTTACAGCGGGGGCGTGGCGTCTCCCGTATCTGTTTCTATATGAGACGCCATGTTCGCTATATTAATGAATTATTTGCACAAAATAGATATATAAGTCTTTTGCACAGTTACATGTATTTATGTTCACACTTTTATACATTTTTATGCAATGATGAATTATTTATTGTTTGTATGCACTTTTACCCCATGTACTCATAATTGACAATATTGGCTTTATTTCTCCACACTGACCCATACAATTGTATTATGCCACAATGGTTGGAATGCTCTGTGGTTCACAGATAGGACGCTTCTGAGACACATAGAAAGAGATACGGGAGACGCCACACCCCCGCTGTAAACAGGTTCGCTGCTGTGGCAATGCGACCAGTGACGTCAGCGCGCCCCGCTCACGGGGGTGCACGTCTGACGTCGGGACGCCGCGCTAGAGCGTGCAATCATGTGACCAACGTGGGAGGCGTTTATATAAATGGCAGGCATTTAGCTTAGTCTGTGCAGGTACATTCCAGCCGAGACTAGTTTGTTAGGACTGAGAGGGATTCATCTACCATTTCCAGTGGTAGACAATATACTTATTCCCTTTTATAGATTCATCATTTTGTCTTATTATTCTTGTGTAAATTTTACAGTACCTCTTGTTCACATAATTTTACTCCATTTGTTTGTGATTTTATATGTGATATAAATAAAGTTATCAATATTTTGCCATAAGAGTGGTGGTCTTGTTGTATAGGATTTCTGTGTTAGGACCTGGGCCAGGTCTGGTGGTCTTTGTAGGAGATATTGTCTACTATATGTAGTAAAATACACCAATATTTCACACAGCATTCCTTACAACATGGACGTATCATATGAATGAGGCCTAAGGGGCACCTATCCTTCCATACACAATATGGAGGAGAATTATCAAACTGGTGTAAAGTAGAATTGTCTTAGTTGCCCCTAGCAACCAGTCAGATTCCACCTTTCGTTTTCCAAGGAATCTGTTAAGATAGAATAAAAAGTGGAATCTAATTGGTTGCTAGGGGCAACTGGGCCGGTTCTGCTTTACAACCCTTTAATAAATTTTCACCCTATATTCTCTGGTTATAAAAAGGCAGAAACCACCAAGTCAAAACTAAAACTCCATCTTTTGCCACACTAGAGAAGGCTGATTTTTAGAACCAGTTTAGAACCAGTTTGAGAAATATGTTGGTTTCTGGGTGATGGGTAATTTGTGTTTCTGGCATTTTCGTGCTATTAGCAAGGAAAATGGGCAAAGAAAAAAAAAATTTCTGACAGAACATTAGTAAATCATCGCCATAATGTCTAATGTCACTTGTCCGCCATTTGTTCTTATAGGACATGGTCACTTCTGGAATCCGTTTGCTGTAAGAAGGACGGTTGCCATTTTATTCATTCCAAAAATGAGGCCTGTCAGGCTGCAGTAAGTATTGGTGCCACCAAGTTTTTTATGGCTATTGACATCTGGTAAATGGTAGAAAACATACTGTAAGTCATAGCTATGTACAACCACATCTGTAAGACGGCACCTGAAGTTACAATGTTAAAGTAAGGGCCCTATTCCACCGGACGATTATCGTTCGCAGTATCGTTAACGATTAACGATCTCAAACGACCGCTATTGCGAAAGACCTGAAAACGTTCACTCATTTCCATGGAACGATGATCGTTACTTATGATCGTAATTGCGATCGTTTGTTCTTCGCTATTTATTCGCTATTGCGTTCGTATCTATTGCGAACGACTGAACGATGTCTTATTCAATATGAACGATTTGCGAACGAGCAACGATAAAAATAGGTCCAGGTCTTATAAAGTGATCAACGATTTCTCGTTCGGTCGTTAATCGGTAACTGCATTTCAACCAAACGATTATCGTTTAGATTCGAACGATTTAACGATAATCTGAACGATAATCGTCCGGTGGAATAGGGCCCTAAATCTGTCTCCTGCAAGTCAGGTGACAGATTTCTGGCACTGTTAGATAGCTGTTAGGTCAAGGAGACACAAGGTACCTATCATATATCCATCTGTGCTTCCAGAACGTAGACAAATGCTTCCCTTCTCTGGAGCAAATAGTTAAAGAGGCTTTCCTAAGCTCCTGAAGTGCTAAGGGTTGCAGCACCTCCTCACTCCCACTATCATCCCTAGCTCTGATTGATTGACAGTTGGAAGCTGCTCCAGAAAGAGATTGGGGTGGGAAGTGGGGGGCGAGGAAACGTTACAACACTTCAATGCTTGGTAACATAATTTTCACAATTTCAACAATAAAATAAAAGCATTGTTCTATATTCTGGAAGCACAGCTGGATATATGAAATGTACCATGTGTCTCCTTGACCTAACAGCTATGTAATAGTGTCAGCAGTTTGGAACGTGAATTGTAGTTAACACATACTCTTTAAGCATGATGATGATTATGATTCTTTTTCTAGGTTTCCTCAGCGATGAATAATGTTTATAGCTTAAAAATGAATATGTATAACCTTTATCAGCCGTGTGTGGAGGGAGAACCTGGAGAGATCAGGTAAACGAATCAGTAAAATAATAATGAAAAAAACAACAACATTTTATAGCCCTAGCCAATATAGTATACCAAGCTTGATAGGTTTTAGTTTGCATTAACCTGCATATAGAGAGAACTGTCAATCACTGTGAAGGACCACCCTCTTGACTACTTAAACCAGAATGAGCAGAGACAAGTTATCTGTCATGTCAGTAGGGGTACAGTAAGTTATCAGTCACAAAAGTCACCAAGGTATAAGCAAAGTTATCAGCCTGTGTCAAAAAATATCAGTAACGGATAGAGCCAAACAGAAATACCAGAAGTCACCAGAAAAACAGCAATCAGATGAAAGTGAGTAAAGATATCAAGTACACAATCACATTGACGAGTAGCATAAACTAGTGACAGAGAAGCTGAGCAGAATGATGTATCACTTAGGCCCCCTTCACACGTCCGGAAAATCTGTCCGGATTTCCTATCAGGAAATCCGGACGGATTTCCGGACTCATAGACTAACATTGGACACGGACACCCTTCCGGATTTTTCCGGAAGGGTGTCCGTTCCGGAAAATAGGACCGGATTTTTTAGATCCTGTCCTATTTTCGTCCGGAAATCCGGCACGGACGCCCCCATAGAAGTCTATGGGAGCGCCGGAATCACGGGCATTTTCCTGATGTATATCAGGAAAGTGCCCGCGATTCCGGACTGGTAGAGAGCCAGCCCCGGCCGCCGTCCGATCACCCGCACACCCCCATCCCCCCCGCACCGCACCGCACACGCTGCCCGGCACTACAGATCCCCCCCCCCCCGCCGCCGCCGCATCTGACCCTCTCAACCCCCCCCGCCCCCCCCCCCCCACCCCCCGGGAACTCACCACCGGGCCGGCCGCCGGATGCTCCAGTACCTCCGCCGCGACCCCGCCGCCGCCCCCGCCGCCGCATCTGACCCTCTCTCCCGCCCCCCCCCCCCCCCGGGAACTCACCACCAGGCCGCCCGCCGGATGCTCCGCACCTCCGACCGCCGCCGCTGCCCGGACCTCAGCACTGCACTCTGACCCGGACCCCAACCTCGCGGCCCCGACAGAGCAGGATCCGGGACAGGTGAGATTAGGGCTACTACTCCCACCATGCTCTGCTGGCAGGCCATGATGGGAGTTGTAGTTCTGCAGCCTGTGGCCATCCAGGTTGCAGAAGTACAACTCCCATCATGGCTCTGCTGGCAGCCCATGATGGGAGTTGTAGTTCTGCAGCCTGTGGCCATCCAGGTTGCAGAAGTACAACTCCCATCATGGCTCTGCTGGCAGGCCATGATGGGAGTTGTAGTTCTGCAGCCTGTGGCCATCCAGGTTGCAGAAGTACAACTCCCATCATGGCTCTGCTGGCAGGCCATGATGGGAGTTGTAGTTCTGCAGCCTGTGGCCATCCAGGTTGCAGAAGTACAACTCCCATCATGGCTCTGCTGGCAGGCCATGATGGGTGTTGTAGTTCTGCAGCCTGTGGCCATCCAGGTTGCAGAAGTACAACTCCCATCATGGCTCTGCTGGCAGGCCATGATGGGTGTTGTAGTTCTGCAGCCTGTGGCCATCCAGGTTGCAGAAGTACAACTCCCATCATGGCTCTGCTGGCAGGCCATGATGGGAGTTGTAGTTCTGCAGCCTGTGGCCATCCAGGTTGCAGAAGTACAACTCCCATCATGGCTCTGCTGGTAGGCCATGATGGGAGTTGTAGTTCTGCAGCCTGTGGCCATCCAGGTACACGGGTACCTGTGATTTATGTTGGCATACTAGACAATATTATCTCATCAGGAAATCCTGAAGGTTTTTCCTGATGGTTTCCTGATGGTAAAAACGGATTACTGTCAGGAAATCCTGATACTATCCTGATGACATTTAAGGTCTCCTGATCAGGATTTCCTGACAGTAAAAACTGACACGGACGTGTGAAGGGGGCCTTACATTGTTCTCTGCAGCTGATTCAGAGATATCCTCCTGAATAACATGGACAATAAGTAGTCCTCTCCATTATGTGCATGAGCCCAGTAGTCCTGGATATTCATGAGAAGCAGAAAACTCCACCCACCAGCTAGTGATTGGCAGTTATCTATCCATGCTGTGTTTAGGCAGCCAACAGTCAATCAAAAATGCATGGATTAATAGTACACTTACATACATTCTCGCTTAAAAAAAAAAAAAAAGCCAACCCAGAAAAGAGCCATATTGGCTTTATTTTTTTTTTTAAATAACCCACACTAAACTGGCCCCCTAAAATCAAGATCCTTCATAAAAAGGGGAACAAAGTTCTTTGGGAATTGGGATAAGGGGTGGTCCCCGGCAACTTGATTGACAGATGTCTACCTGCTTGCCTATAGGGAGCAGCATATAACTGGTGATAGGTTCTTTTTTATTGAGTTCAATGACCTGCTGCATGATAGACCACACTTCTTTTCTTTCTGCAGGGACTTTGGGGACCATATTAAAGCCTATTTCCCTGGTATACTGTCTATGGAAAGTTATTCCCAATTTAGTGAGGTAAGTCCATAGAGACAATTTACAAATCACCCTATAGGCAAATAGGATACAACAGGTGAACATGAGTGACAACCCCTGCCTGAGCCTTCTTCTCCAGTCCAATAAATGTTACAGTCATTGTCTCTTGTTTTCTTTCACGTTCAACAGAGGCTAAGAAATATTTCTCAATTACACAAACGGATATCATTGGGGTTTCCTTGTGTGAATTACACGGCCATCACCACCTACCTGAACAACCCAGAGGTGCGGTCAGCATTACACATCCCGCATGAGCTGCCCCAGTGGGAGATCTGCAGGTATCGTATATATGGCATTCAATATGGAAAAATGTGCCACCTGCTTAAAGGGGTTGGACACTTTATAGTAAAATAGTTTTGTGTGTAGCATAAGTAAGTGTATTTATATTATTTACTGATAGCAGCTCCCTGTGTACCTCATAGAGCTCCTCCAGGCTGTGCTGCCCTGCTCTGTGGTGAGGCCGTCCATAAGATGGCCAACATGGAGGAGCATGTGCACATATACCTAGCCCCTCAGTGTCCTCCTGAGGCACGTAGAGGCTCAGTGGTGGGCACAGGGGGCAGGGCATGGTCCTCCGTGTTGGACATCTTATGGACAGACTCACCACAGAGCAGGGGAGTACTTCCTTTCAAGTCTTGGCTTCCAGCTCTGCACCTTGTAGGCCCATCAATTAAGGCAGGGAGAGGTGTGGGAGGGACAAGGCTTGCATGCTGTGGCTTGGCACTGTCTCCTTGATTTTTTAGGTCTGAGCCTTACATAATGCTGACAGATTTCCTTTAGGGGTTAAATTAGGGCTTTACCAGCAAGTAATGTCTCTCACTCCAGAACTTGCTGTTTCCAC
Source organism: Dendropsophus ebraccatus (assembly GCF_027789765.1). NCBI lineage: Eukaryota > Metazoa > Chordata > Amphibia > Anura > Hylidae > Dendropsophus > Dendropsophus ebraccatus. The sequence continues at coordinate 59,707,990 of NC_091467.1, read as the reverse complement.
GTTCTAAGTCTAAAGTTAGCAATCAGAGCAGAATATTCATCTATTTGCATTTGAAAAAAAATTGCATGTATCAATAAAAAATAACAGCTCTATACCACTTACTGACCATCCACACTTTTTAGTACGGTGGTCACTAAGGGGGTCTGTGCTAGGTCAAAACCTTATAGCAGCAGCCTAGCTGCCTGACGTGGGTCACCAATGCTGGGATCAATATGACAGCAACCACACTAACTTCCAGAACCAGAGAAACCTCCGAGCTTAGTAGGCCGATCCCCAGGCCTGCCCTGGATATGCTTGTGTACGGCCTTGTCAGAAGATAATTCATGATGGAAGGTATAATACACTGGATCACAGTAACAGAGCAGTATATTATATGAGCCATCAGAGGATCACACATAAACTTACCCTTATAGGGCTAGTTTGAAAGTAAGAAAAAAAAAAAGTGTGAACATAGCCTTATAGTTATTATTTACACTAAATATAGGTAATTGCACCCTCACAATTTCACCAAGGCCCCATGATGACTTATTATTCCCCAATAATATATCATCTTTTATTCTATAGTGAGGAAGTAACCCATAACTTTGAGACACAGCTGGAAAGTTCACGTGACCTATACCATCAGCTCCTCAATGAGAAGGTAAGTTAGGTTGGAGTGGTATCTTAAAGGGGTACTCCCATATCAACTATAATATTTATACTCCTGATGTTGAATTTTTTGCAAATACATTAATTTAGCTAACTTTTCTCCTTTTCCTGATATGCTGCTTTTACCCTCTCATTGTTGACAACTTTTTGTCTAAATTACCGACCACCACTCAGCTGTAAAAGCAGCGGTCTGGCTGGTAGTAACTGATAGCTATAGTATACATTTATATATTATACAGTATATTTACACTATGGGGGAGATTTATAAAACATGTCTGTCCTTCTCCGCAGAAGTATCGCTTCCTGGTGTACAGTGGAGATGCAGACATGGCATGTAACTTTCTGGGTATTGAGTGGTTTGTGGACTCGCTTAACCTAAAGGTAACTAGACTTAAAGGAGAAATCCAGCGATTTTTAAAATGTGGCTGTCGGTGGGGGGAGGAATTTGAAAACCAGTAGGAACTTACCTTTACCTGTGCCCGTGGTGAGAGGCGGGACCGCTTACAGAACTTCCGCTGGAAGTCATTTTCCCCCGAGTCATGATGACGTCACGACTCGAGGGGGGACAATACCCATTCCGGCTGATTGACTGGCCACTCAACCAATCAGTGACTGGAACAATGTCCCGCCTCAGTCACTGACTGGCTGATCAGCCAGTTTATCAGCTGGACTGTGACGTGTGAGCGCCAGATATCCCAGAGCCCAGCAGGGGTCCCGAGGCCGATCCCACTGCTCACCCGCTATTCCCCCCCTGTCAACATCTCCAAGTTCTACTTCTGCTGCTCAGTATTGTATCTGCTGTCCACCAACCTAACAATCTTCTCTAGTCGCAGGGATCATACCATCCTTGGATAAGTAATGATGGAAAGCTTCCACAGATTGCTGGTTATGCAAACGAATACACCAACCTAACTCTTCTCACTGTGAAGGTACAGACTTGTCTCACTTCAGGCTATATGCCATAGCAGAACTGCATGCAATCTTTTTTATTTTCTATTTCTCTCCCGTACTCTGAATTGCCCAATGTTTGGCCCCTTATCACAGTCTTCTCAAAAATTATATAAAAAGACACGTTGACCACCAATGAGGGCCAAGTGGTCATGTTTCTTTCTTTTCTTCACTTTTTCCCTTTTATTGATTGGCAGGGAGCGGGTCACATGGTGCCAGAAGACAAACCTTTAGAAGCTTTTGAGATGTTCAGACGATTCATCAATAATGAGCCCTTCTAGACCTTCTGAGTCATGGCCACAGGGTTTCATTCCAGACTGCTTCATGTTACTGTTCACATATATTTCATAGTTTACTATCACTCTAAGTGATTGTTACAGGTTATCGATGGCTTTTATACTTGATTTTATGCTCAGAAATAATAAATGGTTCTCTTGTAATAAAAATAGTAAGATTCCTTTTATACCATGTAAGGTGCCAGTCTCAAGACCCAGTGCAAGACCAATAAGTGTGTCCTTACCCACCACCCCTTCCCTTTATTCACATACTTTGCCATCCCTTGGTTGAAAGCAATGGACTTTTTTCAACCATATTGGCATTTCTCTTCTTTTTTACCCTGTCATTGATAGAACCCGACAACTGGTTGAGTGACAAACAGGATCAGTCTTACATTTATGAACATGGAGAGAAAGGAGCCGCTGCACCTCACACCTATGGCTGACGCTAATGCCTCTCGGCTACAAAAACCAACCCCAGGATGTTGGTATATAATTTGATCAAACCATATTGTCTCTTGTACCACGTGCAGGTCACCTGGCCCACATGAGTCCCTACGCCAAATCTCAGGCTTTAGGGATCTTTGAATCCATTCAGAAATGGCCGCAATGTCCTTTTTCATTTATGTGAAAGAAAATTTTAACCTTTTTAGGCATACAGCTTTCGTCTACCCTAAAAATGATTGAGCTAGTACCATGAGATTATAGTTATAAGACCAGGGTCCACTTGATTTTTTTATATGGCCTACATAACGCCATTGGCTAAAGCCAAAAGTTGGACATTTACTAAAGACTCTAAAAAGTCTGATTTCTCTACAGTTTAGGACTAATTTAACAAAATATTCATATATTTGTGAATAGAATATTTGCAGAATATTCACAAAAAAATCTAAAAAATATTCATCCATTGAATACTGGTTCATGGATAGAACTTAGACCAAAAAATGATCAAACAATCCAATTATTCACCTAAAAATAGGTGCAACGCCCTGAATAAATTTCCCCCAAAGTGTCTTCCACGGAAAATCACAGTTGCCCCATTCGTGCATTCCCTACTGCTAAGGAGATATCCGGGGATGCTATGATTTTTGGAAAAAGCAGGGGTGGGGAACATAATACCCACCACTACTCACCCGTCCCTGTGCCTGATTGCTGCTCTGGAAGCCCTGCCGACCTCTGGGAACTTCTTCCCAGCCGATACCACGACCCCGCTGATTGACAGCTTGCTCGGCCAGTCAGTGATTGGCTGCTCCCTCTCCAGTCAGTGATTGGCTGACCAGGCTGTCCATCAGAGTCATGGCATCATCACAACTCAGAAGAAAATGCCTTCTGGGGGGGCTCTTCCTGGGGTCAGTCAGGCGGCACATCGCGGGCACAGGAAGAGGTAAAAAATCAATGATGGGCATTTCCTTCACTGACACCTAACAAAAGTTTTTTTATGACTGGACTGTAATACTACATTACACACTGGGAGCCAATCGGTGGATTTATCTCTATTTATTAACTATTTTGAAAAGGTTAGAGGGCAGGAAAAACAGTCACAATAACCTCACACACACAATGTTAGAGGAATTGTGCCTTTAAGTACAAGTGCAAGATTTTACTGGTGACACTGTGCAGGGATCGGTAGCCAACTCTATCCAATTAAATAGGGGCATGATACAGCTAGATGGTCAGGGGCTGTTGTATCCCCTTTATTTCCTGATTCATATATCATATGTATGTATCATTATATTTATAGGGGTTATACCAGTTTATCTAATGTATTTCACATCCGAACGTATCTCTGATAAGATAACATGGATTCTGGTCATATGGCCTGAAATAATAACAAAGTGTGTAACAGAAATGTGTAGACATTATTCTGATGTTTTCTTTCCTAAGCATTGCAGCCAATTGTTAGATAGGGTTTAGTGATAGTGATAATGGATATGAAAGCACATAGTGGTTTCCCTGCATATGACCGATAACGGATATTGTCATGTGTCTATAAAGCCGAACTTCATATGTATGTAGGTCATACTGAGCTAAGACCCAGACCGGGAGACGGTAAGGATAAGAGGCTCTATAAAAATAAGATTGTCTAAAGCTTATCCAAAATTGGTGAGATTTGCCCCCAAATAATGTATGTAATGTAGCTTTGTGTATTTTATCTTCTGGGCTTATACTGGATAGAACACACTGTAGATGTGTAAAGTTGAGTTCTGGAATGAGGTATGAGGCTATGAGAAGACGTAGCTTGGTTATGATGTGATCTCCCTCCCGTCTATTACAGATGTTTCCGGTCTTGCTTTGTGCCCTGTTGCTGGCTATATCTCCAGCAGAGCCCGCTCCCGAGGTAGATGAAATCTTCGGCCTCCCTGGTCTCAGTAACCAGCCCTCATTTCACCAGTTTTCTGGATTTCTTAGTGCATCAAGTGGAAAACACCTCCATTATTGGTGAGTTGTGGGTGACCCATACTCCCCCAGCCCTGCGCTCTCTATATCTCCACTATCTTTTTCTTTGCAGGTTTGTGGAGTGTCAGGAAGATCCCAAGTCTTGTCCTCTGGTCTTGTGGCTGAATGGAGGTCCTGGCTGCAGCAGCCTCGCTGGTTTACTGACTGAGCACGGACCCTTCCTGGTGGGTCTAGTAGATCACTCTTAGTTGTGTACTGATGGTTTTCTTTCTGAGAATATAGATATATCAATATTGTTTTTCTTATAGATTCATCCAGACAGCAGCACCCTGAAGAACAATGAATATTCCTGGAACAAGGTGATAATTCTCTTGTTTGTTTTTTTATATATGTATAATTTGTTTATTCTGCATTATTCTCATGTGGGATGATATTTTATCTTCATTTTATGTTGTATTTTACATAATCTCTTAAAGGGGTTTTCTGGACAAAACATAATGATCACCTATCATCAGGATAGCTCATCTGTCACTGATCGGTGTGCCACCACTCAGCACCCTCACAATCAGCTGTTAAGGGCCTGCACTACACAGTGGACAGAGACAACTGCAACCAATCCCATTCACTTCACTTGTAGTACAAGCACGAAACAGCTAAATGGTAGGGGTGCTGTGTGTTGGCACCCTAATAATTAGTGACAACCCTGGTGACCCATCTTGTGGAGAGCTTTTTTTGTTTTGTCTAAAAAGCGGAGTATTAGGGAATCACCGACACCACTCCACCAAAAGGTTCGATGAGGATCTGATGAAGCGCGTATGCGTGCGAAATGGCCGTCATGTCTATGTTGTCCTTATGAAATGGTTTGGCGTCTGCTGAATAGTGACATGCATCACTGAAGTTTTTAACTACATTTTGGAATAAAGTTAAATCACAACTTCATGGTGAGTGCCCTCAGCTTTCTACTGTATTTGCTGTTTTGCCTAAAAAGCCCCTTTAATTGGCTCCTCACATCAAAGCTGTGCAGAGACTAGTTCATTGTTATTGCCTATAGCTTTTTAGTTTACATTTCCATATTTTTTATACAGTATGTAGCAGTATTTTTATGTTCCAGATTGTTGGCCTGGTTGTTTTTTGATCCAGGACCAAGATGGCAGTGTGAATCATTCTGCCACCCCCTATAAATATGTTGCAGGAGAACATCTGCTCTCTCCCGACTCCCCACTTCTCTGCAATTTTGAAGGCTATCTGTTCCGTTGCCACCATCAGGGTGGCAGGCAGTCTGTGTACTTGCCCCAGAATTTATGTGGATTGTTACCTAGGATGCCAGCTATGCTGTGCCCACAGGATCATGAAGGATTCAGGGGATCAGATGAGATCAAGGGATACCAGGGGACCCAGTGCATACACCTCTTTGTCACAGTTGCAAGGACCAGTTCTGAATGATAACATGGCAGATATCATGGGGCTTCATACAGAAAATTTGAGGATATGTTGAAAGACCCAGCATCAGCATATGCATATGGATAAAGCTCTTCCAGAGTGACATTACTTCTAGTTTCACTCCATTCATCCTGCTCTCTTTAAGTTGTTGGGAATCATCATTGGTTAGAAGGTCTAAGTTATGCAACTTTCAAACTGTGCAGAATAAATGATCATCAGATCATGGCTGATAACCAAAGAACACATCAAGTCTCCTCTAAAATCTCCAGGTGGCTAAGCCTGGCCTCTTGCACAGTAGATCAATGCAATTGTCCTACTCACTCACTTCCATGCACTTTGTTCTTTCCTTCTGGGTTGTGGCATCTAACCTCCAGAGGGAATAGAGGGCAGTCAGCACCCGGCTTCTCCTGATGAAATAGTGAGGGAATCAGCCATCCAAGAGAAGATGAGCATTTTTGGCCCAGATTAGGAAATGGGATGAAAAGGAACAACTCAAGAAGAGATGGTGGCCAGATTTGAACCAAAGAAAAGAGAAAAGTGTAATGGATCTGTCTGCTCGCCAAGTGTACACCGCTTCCTTAATGGCCCAGATTTTGACTACATTGACTTCACTCAAAGGCTCCTCCTACATTCCGTGCTCATGACTTAACATGGGAAGACCATGTATACTCTCTATTGCATAAGTTGCATGCCAAGTTTATATCCCATCCAAAATTGTCCAAGGAAGTAACCTTGGATTGCATGTCGGGCTCCCGTTCCCGAGTTTTCGGGCCTCCCCTTTGGGTGTCGTGCCTAGGAAGGAGCAAGAAAAATTCTGGCTCATTTGACAACATTGACGTAGACGTGTTCCGTGTCATATACATCGTTTTACATGGTTGTGGCCTGAGTTCAGTGGTATAGGCATGGGTGATTGAGAAAGCAGATATTGAGGCGGCGTTCTGGCTGTTGCCGGTTCATCTGGATAGTTTTCGTTGTTTTTAAATGGGGTGCTCTATTTCTTGTGCATATTTTGAGACCTTTAGAACATTTTTGGAGAAGGGGTGCCACAGAAGGCCCAGTTGGTACTGCATTACTTCAATTATTTTTCGTTAGTAGGCCCATCCAGTACATGGGCGTATTTGGTGCTATTGCAGGTTATGGAGGCGATAGGACAGTGGTTTAGGGCTCCCCTGTTGCCTTAGAAAATGGTGGGCCCAACAACGGTTATTACCTTTCTTGGCATGGTGATTGACTCTGTGTTGGTGTATTGTCATCTGTCGTGTCCTCAGATCAAACTGGAGGATTCGCATCTGGCAGTGAATGGAACTCCTCAGGGACCCAAAATTCAGCTTGAGGTGTTGTGGCCCCTGCTGCGCATGCGGTTTTGAGGCTATTTTTCAGGGTCAATGGTGCGCGGAGACATGGTCGGGGTCTTGGAAGGACCAAGGGTTAGTTAGGAATTTGGTACTTCTGGAGTTGTTTCCTATTCTGCTGGCTGTGGAAATTTAGGGTTCATGGTTTGATGGGACAAAGTCTTGTACACCCAGTCGCCTTATACGCCGGAAAATACGATATGTTGCTGGAGGCCATTTGCTCTCTCATGGCTTCCCACTTCTCTGCAATTTTGAAGGCTATCTGTTCCGTTGCCACCATTAGGGTGGCAGGCAGTTGTTGTACTTGCCCGAGAATTTGTGAGAATTGTTATCTCAGATGCCAGCTATGCTGTGCCCACAGGATCATGAAGGATTCAGATGATCAGATAAGATCAAGGGATACCAGGGACCTGGTGCATACATCCCTGTGTCACAGTTGCTAGGACCAGTTTTGAATGATAACATGGCAGATATCATGGGGCTTCACCCAGAATATTTGAGGATATGTTGAAAGACCCAGCAGAACAGCATATGCATATGAATAAAGCTCTATCCCTTCCAGAGTGACATTACTTCTAGTTTCACTCCATTCATCCTGTTCTCTTTAAGTTGGTGGGGATCATCATTTGTTAGAAGGTCTAAGTTATGCACCTTTCAAACTGCGCAGACTAAATGATCAAAATAAATATCTTGCTCACAGACCATGGCTGATAACCAAAGAACACATCAAGTCTCCTCTATAATCTGCACGTGGCTAAGCCTGGCCTCTTGCACAGTGGATCCATGCAATTGTCCTACTCACTCACTTCCATGCAATTTTCCAATTTTCTTTCCTTCTTGGTTGTGGCATCTACCCTCCAGAGGGAATAGAGGGCAGTCAGCACCCTGCTTCTCTTGATGAAATAGTGAGGGAACCAGCCCTCCAAGAGAAGCAGACCATTTTTTGGGCCAGATGAAGAAATGGAATGAAAAGGAGCAAGTCAAGAAGGGAGACCAGATTTGAACCGAAGAAGAGAGAAAGTGTAATGGATCTATCTGCTCGCCAAGTGTACACCACTGGATGACCCAGATTTTGACTACATTGACTTCACTCGAAGGCTCCTCCTACATTCTGTGCTCATGACTTTACATAGGAAGACCATGTATACTCTTTATTGCATAAGTTGCATGCCAAGTTTAAATCCCATCCAAAATTGTCCAAGGAAATAACCTTGGATTTCATGGTGGGCTCCCATGCCCGAGTTTTCCGGCCTCCCCTTTGGGTGTCGTGCCTAGGAAGGAGCAAGAAAAATTCTGGCTCATTCGCCATTTGATACACCCAGAGGGCAGATCAGCAAATGACTGCATTTACGTAGACTTGTGTTCCGTGTCATATACATTGTTTTACATGGTTGTGGCTTGGGTTCAGTAATATGGGCATGGGTTATTGCGAAAGTGGATATTGAGGCGGCGATCCGACTGTTTCCAGTTCATCTGGATAGTTTTGTGTTATTGGGTTGTCATTGGGGAGGTCATTATAACGTGGATCGTTGTTTTTTCATGGGGTGCTCTATTTCTTATGCTTATTTTGAGGCCTTTAGCACATTTTTGGAGTAGGGGGTGCCACAGGAGGCCCAGTTGGTACTGCATTACTTCAATTATTTTTTGTTGGTAGGCCCATCCAGTACATGGGAGTGTTTGGTGCTATTGCAGGTTATGGAGGTGTTAGGACAGTGGTTTGGGGCTCCCACAATGGTAAATACCTTTCTTGGCATGGCGATTGACTCAGAAATCAATCCCTCAGAAGAGTCTGTACTCCTTAAAGACTCTATGCATAGAAAGCTGCTTCTTTTGTCTCTATGCTTCTATGTCAGCTGTCCCTGTCGGCAGGACCCTCCACACTTGATTATGCTAAATTACTAGAAAATTGAAGGAAGGTGAAAAGACATTTTAAAGAAGATTCCTACAATTAAATCAGCTGCAGAATTCTTGTGTGATCTTCCGATAGACACGTTTCACCTCATCAAGAAGCCTTGCCCTGGCCAACTCTATCTGCCGGGCATTGTGGATAAAACAGTAGTCTGGTGACCTCCCATCCAAGAACAACTTATGTTCTCTACCTTTTCAACCAGTCTGTTTGGAAAACATATTCAGTCCATTGTTAGGGGCCTCAATAAATAGAAAGGGGCAATTTCAAGCAGTTCCAGGATACATCTTTCTTCTCTGCTGGAAAAATAATTCCAGGCTGAAAAAGTAATCTAAATTATGACACGAAACAGACAAATCCACCCGAGGGAGCAGGATTATCCCAATTTTTCTTAAACCAGATAGATACAACAGGAGATCTTTGGGTTAATTCGGTGGTCACTTCTGGTTATTCTCTAGGATTCAAAAAACAAAAACAAAAGACAGGTTCCTCCAAAACATTTTACACGCTGTTGATGGAATTTGTGGAAATAGGGGCCTTGGAAAAAGTTTCAAAACATCAAGTAGGCAGAGGAATATACTGTACTCCTGAATTTTTACATTACCAAAGACAAACAACAAACATCATCTCATCATAGATTTATCTAATCAAACATCTCCAGGAAAAAAAACACTTCAAAATGGAGAACATATAGTCTTTTCCACCTCATGGCCACTATAGAACCCAACAATGCGTATCTTCTTATATCTTCCCATATTGCTGGCCCACAGGAAATTTCACAGACTCGTACTTCAAACAAAGCAGGGCACTCACCATCTTCGATTTACTTGCCTTTCTTTCAGTCTCTTGTCAGCACCAAGGGTATTCACCAAGGTGGCCATTGTCTTGACAGCAGCCCTTCAACAGTCCGAGAGTCTCCTATCAGCGCATCTGCAGATCACACAACAATTCTTGAAGGATCATGGCTTCCTGATCAACTGGAAAAGGTTGCATCTTGCTCCTTCACAGAGGTTTCTGGGGTTCATACTAGACTCCACTGAGATGTCCATAACCTTGTCCCCAGAGAGAATTTCAACGATCAAACACAAAGTTTTGAATCTGATCATGAATCCCTTAATATCCATCAGTGTGGCTATGAAAACCTTAGGTCTCCGCTATAGATGCAGTTTATAGGGCCGTGCCCACACAAGAGTCCTTCAAGCGAATATCTTTACGGCTTGGAACAGACACCATGGTTCGTTAGACAGACCTCTTCTGATCTGTCAATCAACCTGTCAAGATCTAGAGCGGTGGCTCCATTCAGGTCACTTGAAGAAAGAGATCTCACTGATTCCTCAGGACAAGATAGTCCTAGAAATGGATGCCTCCTCCTGGGCCTGGGGTGCTCATGTCTGCAACAAGTGGGTGCAGAGGAACTGGTCTCCAGCATATTCACATGTCGTGGAATTGGAACGAGCTATAGGCTGTCAAGCTGCATTAATGCATTTTCATCATGTACTGCGTCACAAGGCAGTTTTATCCAGCCCGACAATATGGCCACAGTCTTCTACCTGAAGAAGCAAGGGGGAAACAAGGCCTGAACTAGAGGATCTTTCCATCTCTCATCTGGATCTCGTAAGGGCGGTCCAGCATTATCTTGAGGGGTCGAAGCCTACTAGATTTGCGGAACAACTATTTCTACACTATGCCCGCAGATACAGAGGTAGTAAAGCATCTAAGGCAACATTGCCTAGATGGATTAAGGACTATTGCATTTAGGGAAATATCCAGATATGTTACTCTAGAAAAAATCTGTAGGGCTGCTACATGGTCAAGCAGTTCCACTTTTGTGAAGCATTCCAGACTAGACATGTATGAAACTTCAGCGTTTGGCAGACATGTGTGTTTCTAAGTGATACCCTGTGTGCTAAGTGATACCCTCCGTTAGTACTGCTATTGCCGTAGGACATCCAAGAAAAAATTTCCTTTTCTTGGAGTCTGTAGGCATGTTTCATACTGTGAATGTTTGTTTTTCTCAGGTTGACTGTATAAGAAGATATTTCTTGTATTTTTTCTTTTTTAATCTTTGCAATCTTTGTTTTGTTTAATGTGTGAAATTGAATAAAGGTCTTGATTATATATTTACAAAAAAAAAAATTGTGGGAAATCGAAGATTGCAACTTTTTACAATGCCTTTGCCAATTTTTGGGATAGTGCATTGGAGGGATATGGTCTCCCATTGCTCAATGGATTTACGACAGTTTGTCAGAAATTGGTGTAGAGTCCTTAATGTATGCTAGCCCATATCTAATGGGCCTACAACCTACACCAATAGCATATTAGATATCAGTCTTTAGTAAATAATTTACTAATTTTCTTTTCTCTCTCCTGTATTAGATTGCAAATGTTCTCTATCTGGAATCTCCTGCTGGAGTTGGATTTTCATATTCTGATGACAAAAAATATAAAACTGGTGACACACAGGTAGGAGCTTATATGTAGAGAAATAGCATGTAACTAAAGTTTTTAATTTAAATGGTCACCATTACTTAAAAAAAATATTAACATGGCTTGGAGATAGGTTAAAAGTTGTGACTGGTCGGGTTTTGGGTGTGAGTGGAGATGGATTCCTATAGAACTGTATGGGATTGTATCCTGCAGGAAGAGGAAGCGAGCAGTCGTGTGCTTCTCCTCACTGGTTCCAGTCAAAACGGTAGGACATGTCATAAATCTTCCAGTTCTCACACTAGCCACACAGTACACACACTAGGACACAATAAGATAAGACATTGTTTTTTACGTTGCTTATCTGTCAGCTTTGCTGTATAGACTGGGACAGTCAGCAGAGGGCTGGGATTAAACAACAGCTGTATTGTACTCCTAGGGACCAAGACAAGGCAAGAAAGTAACATTATATATTATATATATAGCTGAGGCTCCGCGGGCATCTCCACTCTATTGGGGAAGGAATAGACATTGGGCTGTGTTGGTTTCACAGACATTGCAGTAAGGAGCAAGGTTGTGCCTACATGACCTTCCCCCTTCTTTTCTTCTTTCCCAGACTGCTCAGGATCACTACACGGCACTGAAGGATTTTTTCCGCCTGTATCCTGAGTTCAGTGAAAATGATTTTTACATAGCGGGGGAGAGTTATGGCGGCTTTTATGTCCCTTCTCTGGCAGTGGAAGTGATGAAGGACAGCAGTATACACCTGAGGGTAAGAAGACATTTTAGATTTGCTTAAAGATTAGTATTACATCCATGTGCTGTAACTTGGTGAAGTATAAAGAATATGGCAGTAGGGACCAGAAGACAATTATGGAGAATATGAAGAGATATATATATATATTCAGAAAGTAATTGGACACCTGTGAAAAAGAAAGCAAATTTTCTTCACCTACAATAGTTTACACAGCTGTGACCCTTCACTGATTTTGGAAGGTGGGGGCACTCCTTAAAGTGTCGTGAATATTTTTTCAATATAAATCAATAGTCCAGGCGATTTTAAGAAACGTTGCAATTGGGTTTATTAGCCGAAAAATGCATTTTTATCATGAAAAAGCAGTTTGAAGCTCTCCCCCCTGTCTTCATTGTTCTCCTATGGAGAGAGCTAAACAAAAGACCAAAACAGGACAACAAAGAGTTAATCTACAAATACATTGCCCTTTATCTCCTCTGACAGTCACCACTGACCTCTCTGAGCTCTGATTACAGCTGTCACCCAGCTCCCTGCCTGTAATCCTCTGTTATCTGCTTTCTGTCGGCTAACTCCCTCCTTCCTCCTCCCCCCTCCCCTCTCCCTAGAACAGACTGGGTATGTCTGATGCAACAAGTCACAATTTCCAGATTTTTTGCAGTGGATGGAAAAGAGGAGGGAGGGTGGCACCTGGGAAAAGGCTTTTTAAATGCAGATATTGGCATATTTGGCTAATAAACCCAATTACAAAGTTTCTTAAAATCGCCTGGACTATTGATTTCTGAAAAAAATAATAATACGACAGTGACTTTAACCCTTAGAGGACCCTGCCAATTTCAATTTTTGCATTTTCATTTTTCCCTCCTTGTGCTTAAAAGGCCATAGCACTTGTATTTTTCCACCTAGAAACCCACATAGCCTTTATTTTTTGCGCCACTAATTGTACTTTGCGATGACAGGCTGAATTTTTTCATAAAGTACACCAGAAAAAAAACAGAAAAAAAAAATGCATTTCTTTTATTTGGGGGGTATTCGTTTTTACGCCGTTCACCCTGGGGTAATACTGACTTGTTATATATGTTCCTCAAGTCGTTACGATTACAACGATATGTAACATGTATAACTTTTATTTTATCTGATGGCCTGTAAAAAATTCAAACCATTGTTAGCATATATATGTTCCTAAAAATCGCTCCATTCCCAGGGTTATAGCGCTTTTACCCTTTGGTCTATGGGGCTGTATGAGGTGTCATTTTTTGCGTCATGATGTGTTCTTTCTTACAGTACCTTGACTGCGCATATGCGACTTTTTGATCGCTTTTTATTACAATTTTTCTGGATTTTATGCAACCAAAAATGCGCAGCTTTGCTCTTTGGGATTTTTTTGCGCTTACGCCGTTTACCGTGCGAGACCGGGAATGTGATTAATTAATAGTTCGGGCGATTATGCACGCGGCGATAGCAAACATGTTTTATTTAGCAAACATTTATTTATTTATTTTTATTTATAACATGGGAAAAGGGGGGTGATTCTGACTTTTATTAGGGGAGGGGGCTTTTTACTAATAACATCACTTTTATTTTAACTTTTACACTTATACTAGAAGCCCCCCTGGGGGACTTCTAGTATAAGTGCACTGATCTCTCATTCAGATCTGTGCTGCATAGATATGCAGCACAGATCCATGAGATAGGCACATCGATTGCTTCCGGCTGCTGCAGCCGGAAGCAATCGAGTGCCGAGACGGGATCAGCGCCATTACGGCGCTGACCCCGGAAGGGGTAAAACACCAGGGAACGGCTGCATTCAGTAATCGGATGCAGCTGTCAACTTTGATCGGACCGTGCCCGCTAATACCCGCGGTCCCGGGCTACAAGCGGCACCCGGGACCACGGCTCTGAACGCGGTGAGGCAGCCGTGGACGTACGGGTACGTCCAGGGTCACCTAAGGGTTAAGCCTCTGACTCATCTCAGACGATGATAAGGTTAAGGCCCGGGCTCTGGGCAGGCCAATCCATTCAATTAACCCCATTCTGACCATACAATGCCATCATGAAAGCTGGTATTGTCTCGAAATCAGAGAGCTCTAAACTGCGTGGCCTCTTGCATGGGACTGATGCTGTTATATATATATGCGGTTGTCTCCACTTGCCTCCCAGTGCTAAAAGAATGTCCAAAACTGAGTGCAGGTCAACCAAGGTTTCAGAATACTGAGAGGGTCTGGACTAAATGCCACCCTCTCAGGCTGAGGGAAAACAGCACAATAATTCTTCTCAAAGGCCATGGTAGATTTGTCCCTCAGGCCAGGGCAAGACTGGTACCCAAGGTCAGGGGCGTAGCTAATGTCTCCTGGGCCCTGGTGCAAGAGGCCAACTTGGCCCCCACCCCTCCTTTCACGACCAAGTGATGCTATTGGTGTGTGTATATATATATATATATATATATATATATATATATATACACACCAAGACAGATATTACCAATAACACCAGCATATTGGAAGAGAAAGTATTATCACTGTACATAATATCGCCATACTGTTACTGACCAAATCCTGTATACTGAGACCAATATTACCAGTAATACCAGTATATAGGAAGGAAACATTATCGCCACACCACAGCCACTACCATCACCACCATATTGTTACTGACCAAATCCAGTATACTAAATCACCTCATCCAGTCATATAGAGGTGGCCCCAGCTCTACACAGGTTCTATACACCATATACATTACAGTGCAGTTATATCAGGTGACTCACAGGAGACGTCTTCTCTGATCGGAGTTCTTTCCTTTTCATCTTCTCCATCCGTCCTGGGCCGTTATGAGAACTTCTCCGAGCCACGAATCCACAGAATCTGCCAGACAGACATATTAGTCTCCTCACTCCGGCACCATCCTTATCTCTATACACACTGCACATCTGTACTGTCCCCTTTGCACCCTCATTTAGTGGGTAGCCCTGACTCTGTGACCCCCTAATAATATATGCCCCCCTCTGTGTATTCCCTCTCCCCCTATGTTGCCCCCCAAATAGATGGCCCCTCTCCCCCCATGTTTCCCTCCTTATAGATGGCCCCCTCTCCCCCCCCCCTTATAGATGGCCTCCTCTCCCCCTCCTTACAGATGGCCCCCTCTACCCCCTCCCTTATGGATGGCCCCCTCTCTCCTCACCCTCCCTTATGGATGGCCCCCTCCCCCCTCCCTTATAGATGGCCCCCTCCCCCCCTCCCTTATAGATGGCCCCCTCTCCCCCCCCCCTCCCTTATAGATGGTCCCCTTCCCCCCCCCCTCCCTTATAGATGGTCCCCTTCACCCCCCCTCCCTTATAGATGGTCCATGGTCCCCTTCACCCCCCCCTCCCTTATAGATGGTCCCCTTCACCCCCCTCCTCCCTTATAGATGGTCCCCTTTCCCCCCACCCTCATAGATGGCCCCCTCTTTCCCCCCCACCCTCATAGATGGCCCCCTCTTTCCCCCCCCCACCCTCATAGATGGCCCCCTCTTTCCCCCCACCCTCATAGATGGCCCCCTTTCCCCCCCCCCACCCTCATAGATGGCCCCCTCTTTCCCCCCCCCACCCTCATAGATGGCCCCCTCTTTCCCCCCCCACCCTCATAGATGGCCCCCTCTTTCCCCCCACCTTCATAGATGCCCCCCCACCCTCATAGATGCCCCCCTCTTTCCCCCACCCTCATAGATGCCCCCTCTTTCCCCCCACCCTCATAGATGCCCCCCTCTTTCCCCCCACCCTGCAGGCTGATAAAAAAACAAAACAAAACTTAACTCACCTGACAACGCGCTCCCACGTTGATCCTCACTCCTCCTGGTCTGTCCCCGGCTGCTGCACGGCTGCCGGGGTTGTCGCGTCTTATCCCCGGCAGCGCGCGCATCCCAGAGCTCCCTGCGCGCCTTGGGCACTGACTTCCGGTTCCGGGAGCTCTGGGATGCGCGGCTGCAAGGAAAAAGACGCGACACCCGGCAGCCGCGCAGCAGCCAGGGGAAGACGGAGCCAGACTCTTGTGACCGCAAGCAAAACAATGCTTGCGGTCACAAGAGTGACTGATCGCGAGGGCCTTGCGGGCCCGGTCGCGGCGGGCCCGGTCGCGGCGGTAGCTACGCCACTGCCCAAGGTGTTGGTGATTCACGAGAAACATGCTTGGTCCTACACATTGTTGGGTAGGCCTTAGCATTTAACTCTCTCATATCGTACTTCTTCCAATCTGTTTCCTCTTTCGCCATCTTCTAGCTTCTATTTTCTATCTCCTAACGTTAACTTTACCAGACAGCCACCTGTAACGACTGGAGTCGTGAATCCACTGTGCCACCACTAGCGATGACGTAAGCCGCACCATGGAGCGGAGTCTAAGGGGCATCCAGCCTTCACCAGGACCCGCCGCAAGGCTGGATGGGCTCGCTGCGGCAGGCGACCGCCAGGTCACTACCCCTGGCTTGGCTGCTAGTGGTGGTGGGCGAGATGCAGCAGGAGACAGGCAGGTTGGGGCTCAGCAGGAACTCTAGGCAGGAACAGCAGACAGGTAGCTGGAATCAGGAATGGCTGGAACCAAAGGGCAGGAAACACGGTGAGCTGGGACCAAACACTATGGAAAGCATGCAAAGGCTACAACAGGGAATGTGAGGACAGGTGCAGCTTTATAGGGAGGTGATTATGTGCACAGCCAATTAGGGATGCACTGTTCCTTTAAGTTGAAGCAGAGCCGGCGTGTGCGCTCCCTAGGAGATGGGGATGCACATGCCAGCCCATGCGGGAGGAAGAGATTGGGGATGTCCGGGACCATGTGCAGCCGGGGGAACGAGCTCGGCTGCCGCCAGGAAAGACAGCGCGGCTGCGGGAAGAGGTATGTGCAGCGGATGTGGTTGTAACACCACCTCCTAAACCTGAGCTGAGCACTAATTCAATACATGATCGGTTGCCATGAGGTATATGTATATCTCTCGTTGTCAGAATTCAGTAACGAGGGGTCACAGATCATGCTTGAAAAAGACGTCATAGAGACGCTGAAATGTCGCATGTATGTTACGATATTTGCACAATAACAATAGTTTGAACCACAGGAAACTGGAGTGGTGCAAGGCCTTGAATATAGCTGCAAGACCTCTGTTCGTATATAACATGAGCTCTATATTTTTTATCAATTTCAGGGCCTTGCTATAGGAAATGGTATTACAGATTATGTAATAAACTATGAATCCCTCATCTATTTTGCCTATTACCACGGTCTGATGCATAAAAAGTGAGTAAGAAGTAAACACTGGTTCAGAATGTATGTAGAGGATCTATATGTCCTGTCATTTACCAAACCTACAATAGGGGAGAACATGCAAACGCAATCATTCTTAGGCTGCATTCACACCACAATTCTGCCATCCCATGCATGGGTACACACCCCGTCAACGTATCTGTGCACGGACTAGCACAGACTGCTCTTACTAGTTTGTTCCCAATGTAGTCTATTGACTAAACTTGGGTCATTTCCTGCATGTAGCTGAGTTTTCATTTGGACTAAGAAGTTAAAGGGCTATTCCACAATAAAACTAGCTTGTCTCCAAAAAGTAAAAGATCGCGGGCTCCATTTGCTGGCTCCATTCATTCTCTATGGAGTTTCCGGCGGCATTATAGAAAATGAAAAGAGACGCCGGTCATGTGCCGTACTTGCAGCTCTATTCAAAATAAAGGAGCCGCGGGCCGATATGAAGAGCATCGGGCGGTACGGAGGTTGGACCCCCTGCAATCTCTTAAATGTCCCCTATCCTGTGGATAGGGGACAAGTTAGTTTTATCTTGGAATACCCCTTTAAGCAGACTACGCTTTTAAATTAAAATTAAAAGTTAAGTGCAGGAAATGACCCCATCTAACTCTCTAACTGGCTACATTCGGGCCATACAACCTGTGAACAAATATATTGCCACCTGATTGTGACAGGTTGCCAACATATCCTTGCAATCGGAGTTTGTTATGAAGTCCCCCAGGTTAGACATTGTCTTCTAAAAACCTCCAATCATGAAGCCATTAAAACAGTTTTGCCCGAACAATGTACTGAAATAGTAAATCCTTTGTACCTGCTGAGAGAACAGGAAGATGGAGAATTTGCAATAGTAAATTCCCCCATCGTATTCTTTGGAGATGTAAAGACGCAGAAACCACTAACAATGGTCCACGTTAGCCTATAATGCCGAATGTCATATGTCCACCATTTGTAATGTTTGTTCTGTTATAGGACATGGTCACGTCTGGAGTCCGCCTGCTGTAAGAAGAACGTTTGCAATTTTATAGAGTCCAAAAGCATAATCTGTCGAGCTGTAGTAAGTACTGGGGTTGTTTGGTGTCACCAAGTAATTTATCATTATCGATAAGACAAATCAGTAGAGCCTCCCTTGACGCTACAATTTTAGGCTATGTTCACACTACGTATATGTCCGGCCGCATATTTTTGCGGCCGGACATATACGTGTTAAACTCCGGCCGGGGATTTACGTAAGTTGCGGCCGGCTACGTACGGTCCACGAACTTACGCCCGTAGTCTACTTACGCTTCCCGAGCGCCCTACGTAGCGATCTGACAGCGGTCTTTTACTTGGAAATCTTCGGCTAGCCCCGGACACCCCACAGAACCTTTTGGATCGGCAAAGAAAAGTGCAAAAATGAAGAAATCGTCACTACGTACGGGACCGCATGTTATGCTACGGGCGTAAGTTACAGCATTTTCGTCCTCAAACAATGGTCTGGTTCATTTTTTACGGTGTACGATCCTGGCGTAAGTTCTTACGTAATGTGAACTGTGCAGCCATACATCGTATACTTTCCATTGTACGCAAACTACGTAAACCTCCGGTTGCTTATTCACGGAACGCGCTACGGCCGGAAACTGACGTAGTGTAAACATAGCCTTAAGCATGCTGAGGGTTATTGTTCTCTTTCTAGGTTTCCTCAGTTTTGAATATAATTTCCAACCCCAAACAGAATATTTATAATCTTTATCAGCCGTGTGTGGAAGGAGAAGCTGGAGAGATCAGGTACATTTATCAATAAAAAAAAAAATCTGAAAAAAATATGTTCATCTATAGTGGATCAGACCACTGTGTCATTTTATTTTGTTCTTTGCGGGTGTTGTCCGCTCCCTACACACACAGGTTCCATGCACTAAGGCACTTAGTGGCCCTCTTCATTATATCATATCAAGCTCAGTATGCCTCAGTATGAATTATCCTCAAAATTTTTCCAAAAACCTATATATCAATCTTCTTAAAGGGGTAGTGCGGTGTAAAGCATTATTTCACTAAATAACACACATTACAAAGTTATACAACATTGTAATGTGTGTTTTTTAAGTGAATGGCCCCCTTCTCCATGTTATGCTCAGCCAATCGCAGCTGAGCAGCTGATGACGCACTGGAGGGGGGCTGGCTGGAGGGAGGGCTGGAGCGGTGGGCCAGCCTCCTGAAGATGACGTGATTGTCCCAAGACAGTGGTCATGGTCGACAGTGATTCCGTGAGTATACAGCATCCCACTTCCGGGTCTAGCGTGGGGGGAGGGGAGACATGGAGAAGGGGACCATTCACTTAAATAACACACGTTACAATGTTGTATAATTTTGTAATGTGTGTTATTTAGTGAAATAATGCTTTACACCGCACTACCCCTTTAACTCCGCCTGCTCTATAACAATATGCCTATAGATCAAACTTCATGTGCAATCGTGCATCGGGGTAACCCATTTTTATTCATAAATCTCCCCATGTTTGCTTATTGAGAGATATCTATCAATCAGGGCTGGCAGGATGGAGACAAACTGCTATGATCCCTGTTCCCGACCAAAGTCATGACTATGAATGGGATGGTACGGATGTTCTGAGAGAATCATATATCATTGTGATATGGGACTATATCAGTGTTTCATACTGCCTGTGACAGGTTCCTTTCAAATAGATAAGTTCACTGACCTTTTTTTCTTTTTTTTCAGAGACTTTGGGGACCATATTAAAGCCTATTTCCCTGGTATACTGTCCATGGAGAGTCATTTCCAATTCAGCGAGGTAAGTGCATAAAGGCGATATACCACTCTACAGAGACATAGAAGATGGTGGGTAGACTCAAATGACAACCATTCTTATGACTTCTTAATGTGACATGAATAAGGAATATTCTGTAGATTTTCCAGTCATTTTGTTCTTTCATGTTTAACAGAGACTGAGGAATATTTCTCAATTAAACAAGCCAATATCCTTGGGGTTTCCTTGTGTGAATTACACGCCCATCACCACCTACCTGAACAGCCCAGAGGTGCGGTCAGCATTACACATCCCGCATGAGCTGCCCCCATGGGAGATCTGCAAGTAATTATTTTATATGGAATTTAATATGGAAAAAAACTTACCACCTTAAGGGGAACCAGTCATCAATTTTATGCTGCTCAAACCACAGGCAGCATGAATCATGGACAGGTTCCCTTAACCCCTAGACGACCCTGGACGTACAGTTACGTCATGGAAGTCTGTCACCAGACGACCCTGGACTGTAACTGGACTGTCCCAGTATGAAGCGCGCTCCGCTCCGCCCCCATAGCAGGTGGGGGCCGGCTGCAATCAGCAGCCGGCACCTCACCGTTCATGACACACTGCAGCGATCACGCTGCCGTGTGTCATTAACTCCTTAAATGCCGCGATTGCGGCGCGGCCGCAGCGTTTAAGTGTAAGTGACAGGCAGATCACCGATAATACTGATGAATGCCATGCCTATGGCATAGCAATGATCAGTGTGTGTAATCACACTAGTCTATGTAAAAGTCCCCCAAAGGGACTTCAAATGTGTGTAAAAAAAGTTAAAAACACCAACACACTACCCCAAAGCCCCTCCCCCAATAAAAGTTTAAATAACCACCTATCCCATTATATAAATAAAACATATAAAAATAGATAAATAAACATATAATATACCGTAGCGTGCGTAATTTTCCGATCTATTAAAATATAACAAGTGTCATTGTGAACGGCGAACGGCGTACACGAAAAGAGGGAAAAAAGTGCGCGGATTACCGATTTAATATTACATTATATGTAATAAAAAATTAATAAAAAGTGATCAAAACGTCCGATCTTCACAAATATGGTATTAATAAAAACTAGAGATCATGGCGGAAAAAATAACACCGCATACAGCCCTGTAGGTGAAAAACTAAAGCCGTTATAAGCGTCACAATAGGCCCATTTTATTAATAATTAATTGCCAAAAAAAGGATTTCATAAAAAAAATATATATACCGTATTTTTCGCTTTATAGGACGCGCCTTTTGATAAGACGCACCCCTGATTTTAAGGGGGAAAAATTGAAAAAAAAATATTTTGCTCATTGTCACAGTTTGGAGATAGCAGCAGTGTGATCGGTGCCAATGCCCCCATATAGTGCCCCACATAGTAGCCAATGCCCCCATATAGTGCCCCACATAGTAGCCAATGTCCCCATATAGTGCCCCCCATAGTAGCCAATGCTCCCATATAGTAGTCAATGCCCCCATATAGTAGCCAATGTCCCCATACAGTGCCCCCATAGTAGCCAATGCCCCCATAGTAGCCAATGTCCCCATACAGTGCCCCCATATAGTGCCCCACATAGTAGCCAATGTCCCCATACAGTGCCCCCATAGTAGCCAATGCCCCCATACAGTGCCCCCATATAGTAGCCAATGCCCCCATATAGTAGTCAATGCCCCCATACAATGCCCCCCATAGTAGCCAATCCCCCCTGCGACCAGAAAAACAACAAACAGGCTACTCACCTATCCGCCGGCCCCAGCAGCTCCTCTCCCAACACTCCGGTCTCCCGTCATCCTCAGGCATAGGCAGTGGGGAACAGAGAGACTGCCTGTGCCAGAAGTGTCCTGCAGCCGCTGCAGAACACTTCCGGGACACAGGCAGCGTCTCTATACCCCACTGCCTATGCCGGAGGATGACGGGAGATCGGAGTGTCGGGAGAGGAGCTGCTGGGGCCGGCGGACAGGTGAGTAGGACAGCGATCCCCTCCGCCCGCCCAGCCCGCCCCCTCCATCGCCGCTTAGCCGATCAGGAACCCAGGAAAGTTCTGCTCATTGCACATTCCCGGGCTTCTGATCGGCTCAGCTGAGCGGCGATAGAAGGGGCGGGCTGGGCGGGCGGAGGGGATCGCTCAGTGGCGCTCACTATGCATATGCATAGTGAGCAGCAATACAGGGGGCGGGCGGGTCGGCTTCCATGTGGTGCTCGGCACTGCTTGGGAGCCGTCTTCGCTTTATAGGACGCACTTGGTTTTTCCTCCCACTTTGGGAGGAAAAAAAGTGCATCTTATAAAGCGAAAAATACGGTATATAACATTAGAGAATCTGTGTAACCTGCATATGGTTGTGTTCAGACTGACCTATAGAATAATAGTATCATGTCGCTGTTACCATATAGTGCATTACGTAGACACAGGAACCCCCCAAACGTTACCATATTGCATTCTTATTTACAATTTCACCTATTTATATCTTCATAAATAATATATTCGGGATTCCATCATGCATGTTATGGTAGAATGAAAGAAGCCAGTACACAGTACCACTATTCCTGTAAAAAATAAGCACTTACACAGCCTGTAGATAGAAAACTGAAAGTGCTAGAGCTCTTAGAAGGGGAGGAGGGAAAAAACGAAAACACTAAGATCAAAATTTGCGCGGTCCACTGGGTCATTTTGGGCCTGGTCCTCAAAGGGTTAAAGGAGAAGTCTGGCGAGAATTTTTATTAAAGTATTGTCCCCCAAAAGTTATACCAATATACACTTATTACTATGTTGCACTGCCTGGTCAGGTTACTCCTTCACTCATGCAAGAAAATGGGAGTACAGTATGGCATTTAACCCTTAGAAGACCTGGCCAATTTTCATTTTTGCGCTTTTGCTTTTTCCTCCTTGTGTTTAAAAATCCATAGCATTTGTATTTTTTCACCTACAGACCCACGAGGCCTTATTTTTTGCGCCACCAATTGTAGTTTGCAATGACAGACTTAATATTTGCATAAAATATGCTGTGAAATCAGAAAAAAATTAATGGTGTAATGAGTGTGTGTGGGGGGGTTATGTGTTTACGCCATTTGCCCTATGATAAAACTCATATGTTATTCATGTTCCTCAAGTTGGTACGATTACAACGATATATAACTTATATAACTTTTATTTTATTTGATGACTTAAAAAAAATAAAACCTTTAAAAAAAGTTCCTTAAAATCACTATTACCATGCTTATAGCGCTTTTTTCCTTTGGTCTATGGTGTCATTTTTTGCTCCACGATTTGTACTTTCTATCGATACCTTACTTGAATATATGCAATTTTTTTTATAACTTTTTATTACAATTTTTCAGAATTTAATGCGATCAAAAATGTTCAATTTTGCACTTTGAAATTTATTTACGCTTACGCCGTTTACTGTGCGAGATCGGGAATGTGATGATTTAATAGTTCGGGCGATTACGCACGTGGCGATACCAAATATGTATATTTACTTGTTTTTATTTATAAAATTGGAAAAGGGGGGTGATCCAGACACACTAACTAGAAGTCCCTCTGGGACTAATATCACTACATTGATCGCTCATTAAGATCTATGCAGTATAGATATACTGCATTGATCAATGAGATAGGCGATCTATTGCTCTGGCTTGCTGCAGCCGAGAACAATAGATTGCCAAGCCGGGATCAGCGCCATTATAGCACAGACCCCTGGCCAGCTCAGATGGAGGGACCGCTCCTCTGCGATGACAGCTGCATTTAAATGGTTAATTAGCGGGCATGGTGATCAGACCATGCCGCTAATTGCCGTGGTCCCGGGCTGCAGATAGCAGCCAGAATGGCGGCGGTTCAGAACGTGGCCCCCCTCTGAACTCCCCTAGCAATGCCAGGATGTAAATTTACATCCTGGGTCGGTTTTGACCATTGCCTTCCATGGATTTAAAAAAACAAGTATGCATCAACAAAAAGTAAGTTCCTAAATTTTTACAAAGGACGGGAAGGGCAGAGAGAGTCATGTGACATAACAGCAATAAGCATAACCGTTGTATGTACTGCTACAGATAGTGGTCGTGGCTCCCTCACAGGTTCATGGTCTCTTGTTATTCCCCTCTGTCCTATGTTATATCACCTTGTATTGTTCTACAGTGAGAAGGTGTTCAAGAAGTTTAAAAGAGAGCTGAAAACGTCACGCGACCTGTACCATCAGCTCCTGAATGAGAAGGCAAGTAAATTAGGCTCCAGTGCTTCTGGCAATAGGAAAGTCTCATGGGCCTTGATAATTCTCTCAATCGATCGTTTAAATATTTTGAAGTAACAATTTGTTTTTTAAGCCAATCAGTGAGATAAATCGTTCCAAAAAATCGTTATTACGTTTGCGTTAAGATCGTTTAAGGCCATCTCATGGATCTTTGAAAGACTTTAGATGAAGCAATCTGCGAATTATCAGCGAGTGACCAGCGATGATTTGAGAACATGTTGAGAGACAACGATGAACGATTTCTCGCTTGTCACTTTATCGTTAGCTGTGTGTACACGAGCAGATAATCGCTCAAATGTGATCGTTTGAAGATTTGAATGATAATCGTTCTGTCTAGACGGACCATCATGTTGGACATACTTGTTAGATTTTTTTAGCCTAACATCTAGGGGGAGATTTATCAAACTGGTGTAAAGTAGAATTGTCTCAGTTGCCCCTAGCAACCAACCAGATTCCACTTTTAATATCTCACAGATTCTTTGAAAAATGAAAGGTGGAATCTGACTGGTTGCTAGGGGCAACTGAGACAATTCTACTTTACACCAGTTTGATAAATCTCCTTCCTAGTGTGTATGTGGACTCTCAACTCTCTCAGAGTAGAGAACAGTCAGGCATAATGGATTTCAACATAGACGATCTCTTTGTTCTCTGGGAGAGAAGTCTGCTCTATTCTATGCCTATCTACCATAGCTTTTACAGAACTGGTCTTTTTCCACTCTTTCCCCCAATGTTGCTAACCAATGTATGGAAATGATAAATAAAGATATATATATAATTTTTGTGATTGTTGTTTGTCCTCTGCAGAAGTATCGCATCCTGGTGTACAGTGGGGATATAGACATGGCATGCAACTTTCTGGGTATCGAGTGGTTTGTGGATTCGCTTAACCTGGAGGTAACTAGACTTTTGTGACCAAGTAAAACATAATGGAGTTCTCTTCATAAAGGTCAAAAGTAATTGCTGTATATTCTGTATATGCTATACTATAACCTTACAATCTCCTGTAGTCGCAGGGATCATACCATTTTTGGATAAGTAATGATGGAAAGCTTCCACAGATTGCTGGTTACGCAGAACAATACACCAACCTAACCCTCCTCACTGTGAAGGTACAGACTTGTCTCACATCAGACATTCAATTGTTCATATTGCCTCACTGTATTCTCTGAATTGTGGTTGTTGCCTAACATTGTCTCACCATGTCACATTCCTCTCAAAAATTAAATAAAAGGACAAATTCACCTAGGGCTGTCTTAAAGGAGAAGTCCGATGAAAATTTTTATTAAAGTATTGTACTGCCCTACAAAAGTTATACAAATCATGAATATACACTTATTACGCGAAATGCTTATAAAGAGCTTTTTTCCCTGCACTTACTACTGCATCAAGGCTTCACTTCCTGGATAAAATGGTGATGTCACTTCCTGGATAAAACATGGTGATGTCACGACCCGACTCCCAGAGCTGTGTGGGCTGTGGCTGCTGGAGAGGATGATGGCGGAGGGATGCTCAGTGTCCCTCCAGTGCCCTGTGCCCCTTAGTGTCCCTCTGCCATCATCCTCTCCAGCAGCCACAGCCCGCACAGCTCTGTGAGTTGGGTCGTGACATCACCATGTTATCCAGGAAGTGACATCACCATGTTATCCAGGAAGTGACATCACCATGTTATCCAGGAAGTGAAGCCTTGATGCAGTAGTAAGTGCAGGGAAAAAAAGCACTTTATGAGCATTTCACGTAATAAGTGTATATTGGCGATTTGTATAACTTTTGGGGGGGCAATACAATACTTTAATAAAATTTTTTACTGGACTTCTCCTTTAACAGCATTATGGACCCCTGGGCAGAACTGTGAACTGCTCCCCCCCAACCTTGAGACCCTTACCGCCTACCACATCCTAAGCCACCCTATTCCTTCCCCTGGACTGCCCCTAGCCAATCCAATCACTTACAATAAAGTTACCAGGTGTCCCACCCAACATATTTCTATAGAGTAACCCCCAATAAAATACCCCCCTGATCACCAGGGAATCCACAAATTTCAGTGCATTCCAATTCAGCAGCCCAATCCCCCCACTCCAATAGAGTAAGTGTCCCTGGTACTCCCTGCCTGGCACTGGCTCCAGGGAGGCCCCTATGAGTCATGGGCCCTCGGGCAACCGCCTATCCAGCCCAATTAGAAAAACGGCTCTGAATTTACCGCCAATAGAGGCCATGTGGTCAATGGAGTCAGTGTATATTGCCTGCTGATCCTAGGTCTAGCCACTGTAGATCACATGCATGGTTCATATTATCCACTAAATCTGCTTGAGAAGAATGCCAAGACATGTGGAGGCCATCTAATAGGCCATGCAATGTCTAAGTATGTCTAATGCAAAGTAGCTCCCTTCAGAAGGATGAGAACATGTTCTCTGGTGTCTCCCTGTAGATTAGTGATGGCAAATTTCCTGCACTCCAACTGTTGCAAAACTACAATTCCCATCATACCTTGGCAGCCAAAGCCACATCTAGGATTGTCCAAGCATAATGGGAACTATAGTTTTGCAACAGCTGGAGAGCCATAGGTTCCCTATCCCTGCCGTAGATAAAAGCTTGGCTCCCATAAGAGCCTAGTAATGACTGTGGATTATTAGAAGAGTTCACTCTGGAGTTCTTACATGTCCAAACACAATTTTATTTTTACATTTTCCCTTTTCCTTGATTGGCAGGGAGCGGGTCACATGGTGCCAGAAGACAAACCTTTAGAAGCTTTCGAGATGTTCAGACGATTTATCAATAATGAGCCCTTCTAGACCTTCCAAGTCATGGCCACAGGGTTTCACTCAAGACTCCTTTATGTTTCTGTTCACATATATTGGATAGTTTGCTTTCACTCTAAGAAGTTATTGATGGCTTTTTACACTTGATAAATCATCTGAAGCTCAGCAATAATAAATGGTTCTCTTGTGATAAAAAAAATAATATAAAGTTTCCTCTTGCATGTATAATACAAGAGCTGTAACTTTAAAAAACTCTGTCAGTAGGCTTATAGTGTCCTATCTCAGGGTAACATAATGTAGTGACAGAGAAGCTGAACAGAATGATGTATCACTTACATTGTTCTCTGCAGCTGATCCAGAGAGATCCTCCTGAATAACATGGACAATAAGTAGTCCTCTCCATTATGTGCATGAGCTCAGTAGTCTTCAATATTCATGAGAAGCAAAAAACTGATGATTGGCAGGAGTGGGGGGACTGGTGTGGCAAGAAACCTATTCTCCTGCATATTAGGAGAACAGCTGAACATAATAATGTAAGTAATATGCCGATCTGTTCAGCATTTCTGTCACTAGTTTATGCTGCTCTCAAAAATCAGTGTGTCCTCACCTACCACCCTTTCCCTTCATCCATATCCTTTCCCATCTCTTACTACAACTGAATGGGCCTTTTTCAGCCATACTGGATTTTTTTTTTACTCTGTTGTTAATAGAACTAATAAAATAACAATTTATCACACAAATACCAGGGTCAGTGTTAAAAATGAGGGCACTACAATTTTCAAGGGACTAGATAGTGATGCCCCTCGTCTACTATTTTTTATTTTTTTATATAGTCCTTGACCCCCTCCGAAGATACTTAGAAATGCTTCCCTTTTCTAAAGGAACTGGTATAGGTCAACATAACTAAAAGCCTTAATTTTTGCAGACTACATACTGTTCTTAAAGTGACTCTGTACCCACAATCTGCCCACCCCAAAACACTTGTACCTTCGGATAGCTGCTTTTATCCAAGATCTTTCCTGGGGTCCGTTCGGAAGGTGATGCAGTTATTGTCCTGAAAAACAACTTTTAAACTTGCAGCCCTGTGTCAAACTGGCGTGGCCTAGAGTGTCTGTGCATTAGGCTGGCACAATCTCTCCGTCCCTTCTCCCCACCCTCTTCATCATTAGGAATGCTCTAGACAGGTATTTTCCTATTCCTCACTTGTCTGAACACTGCACAGGTGCCTTAACAATCCAGCACATGTGCACTGCTCACACAAGTGATAAATAGTAGAAAATCTGCTTGGAGCATTCCTAATGATGGGGAGGGATGGAGAGGTTGTGCCAGCCTAATGCACAGAAACTCTAGGCTACGCCAGTTGGACAAAGGCCCCTGCCGAACAGACCCCGGGACAGATCTTGGATTAAAAGCAGCTATCTGAAGGTACAAGCGGTTTTGGGGGGGGGTGTTATATTGTCGGTAAAGAGTCACTTTAAAGGGCTTATCCAGTCTCCAAGTATAATGGAAACAGCTGAAAATCTCCTAATAAGACAAATAGATGCGGCTGTGAAGCAGAATGAAGTCATTATTTTGAGGGACTTTGCATACCTCAATATAGATTAGGAAGCAGAAACCTGCAGCTCCAGCAAATGAAGCGGGTTTTTGGAAATAATAAAAGAAAATTACCTTTCCCAACTAGTGCAGGTACTAACAAGAGGGGGGAGGGGCGGGCGCTTCTGGACCTAATCATAACCAATAGACTGCACAGAATGTCAAAGGTAGAGGTAGGGGGTCACCTAGGTAATAAGTGACCACAACATAATAAGTTCTCATTTATACTTCAATAATGCTTAGTAAAGGGGTCTACAAAAAACATCAAACTTCAGAAAGGCCAACTTTCAACAAATAAGAGAGACTCCTAGTGATATAGGCTGAAATAAAAGAAATGGGACATTTTTAAGAGCATCTTAGGTTAAACTCCTGAATGATACATACTCTATGCAAATAATTCACCTACATAATTAATAAAAAACTTAAAACTCAAAATGTTGGCCCCCTCAAAAATAATTTAGGTTTAATGGTGAAAGGGGATGAGGAAAAGGACAATCTACTAAATACCTTCTTCTCTACTGTATCTACATAGGAAGACCCTATGATAGATGACATGAGTAGGGATAATGTAAATCCTTGAATATCTCTTACCTGCCTAAAGCAGCAAGAAGTGCGGCGCTGCCTCAAAAATATAAAAATCCACAAATCGCGCCCCTTATGTCATTCGTCATAACAGCCTCTTGTCCATGGGGCTTATGGACTCTCTTGCGGAGGCAACTATTGTTCTTTGTGCTTTACGTTCTATGTGTGTCTGAACTATTATCAATTCCGGATGTCAGCCATGAGATGCCACATGCTTAGTGCCTATAGTCTTTTTTCGAGTGAATGGCAAGACTACATGCTAGAGATTTTGTGAAAAATTCTATAAAATAAGAGTAACCATAAAATCCACAAATCAACGCGCCCAGTTGGCATCTATTTCAGAATTTTTCAGGAATTAAGTGCTGTGTCAGACAGACCCTTATTCCTAATATTCAAAGATTCTATCATCTATAATTAATAAGGGGTTAAAAAGTGATCCTGGAAACTATAGGCCTATAAGTTTAGCATCTACTGTGGCTAAAATATTTAAGGGTTTTCTAAGAGATGGAAATAATCTGATCACAAAGCACCAGCATTGGATTAAGAGAGATTAATCCTGTCAGACTAATCTGATCAGCTTCTATGAGGAGGTCAGTTATAGACCGGACCTGGGTGAGGCTGTGGACGTTGTGTATCTGGACTTTTTGATACTGTGCCCACATGTAAGGTTGGTGTATAAAATGAGAGTCATAGAACACATACTCTGATTGGGTCACAGATACTAGTGTTACTAGTTACCGCAGGGGTCAGGATTGGGTCCACTTCTTTTTAATATGTTTATAAATGACCTTATAGAGGGGCTACAGGGTAGAATTTAAATATTTGTAGATGACACTTAACTGGTTAAAGTAATCACCACAGAGGATGATAATATAATATTTCAGAGGGATTTGGAGAAGCTGGAGGCTTGGGCAGAGAAATAGTAAATGACATTTAATGTGGACAAATGTAAAGTTATGCATTTGAGTTGGGCTAAATAATAGAACAGTGCGTAAAGTACTTTTGAAGGACTTGGGGGGTAATGGTGGACAGTAAACTCCACTTAACTGATCAGTGGCAGGCACCAGCTGCCAAGGATAAGAGTGCTTTTAGACAGCACAATCTTCGGCCGCCCTTGGTTACAGGACCAAGACAGGTTATCAAGCTTGGTGCTATTTAGTTTAGAAAAAATATGCGGGTTCTTTACTGTACGAGCGGTAAGGCTGTGGAATTCTCTGCCACATTATGTTGTCATGGCCGATTCATTAAATAAGTTTAAGGGAGGCCTTGATGTTTTTCTTGAACAATATAATATTACAAGTTATGGGCATTAGATTTCCGATGATACGTTGATCCAGGTATTGTTCTGGTTTCCCTAGGTTGAACCTGATGGACTCTAGTCTTCGCAAACTAGATTGTTTATCGTTAACCTGAAATTGTTCACCATATTACCCAGAACGATAACCGTTAGTTACGATCCTTACTGCAATCGTTATTGCGATTGTTGCTATGATCGTTTACACCTTCTGATCGCAGCAAAACAATGAACAATGTGCAATTACACTGAACGATTAGTGAACAAATGCGGAACTTGAGCGAACGAATGTGGAATTACAGCGAACGATTAACGATAATTTTAGGTTCAGATCTAAATCAATGACACATAAACAATTTTTCGATCGTTGCCTGCAGAACGGTAATCGTTTAAATTCGAACAATTTAAAGATTTTTCGCACGATAATCGTCCCGTGTAATAGGGCCCTAAGCGCGCCCTCAAGACATACTTGCAGGTGAGTGCCAACTGAGCTAACAACCACATGTTCCATGTCATGTCACTAGCCCTGTAGACCTCAGACTGCATGATGATGACACACATTGTGCTTGCATCAACTGAAAGGAAGCAGACATAAGGTACTCTGGGGGCAGCTGGTTACCTAAAAACATACAACCACCTACTGTGGGGAATATACCTAACGGTAGCACCAGGATTCCACTGGGAGGGAAGCTACTTACAGGGGGCATCTACATACATATAGTCAAGCAATTGCCTACTGGGGGAGGCACCTATCTATTTACTGGTGGGCATATACCTACTAGAAAAGGCACCCATCTGCTGGCAGGCATATAACTACAGGGGGCACCTGTCTACCTACTGGTGCAGGGGCACCTATCTACCTACTGGTGCAGGGGCTCCTATCTGAGGTAAGCGGCGTGGGAAGAAGAAGGAGGAAAAAGCACTCTACCTTC
Source organism: Dendropsophus ebraccatus (assembly GCF_027789765.1). Lineage (NCBI taxonomy): Eukaryota > Metazoa > Chordata > Amphibia > Anura > Hylidae > Dendropsophus > Dendropsophus ebraccatus. Next base: position 59,676,393 of record NC_091467.1, on the reverse strand, counting down.
CAAAGAGCTGGTTCCCCTTAATGATCTCTTTTTTTCTTAATGATCAGGTAGACAGTGAGCATCTAAAAGGTATTTAAACTTGTGTTTTTGACTCTGAGATATCTTTAACATAATATATGACTCAAAACTAGGTCTGTTCCTGTTAAGACCAATGAGATTGCTTTTTGTATTTCCCGATCCCAGGGGAAGAGGGAAAGGGAGGGATTCAGTTTGTACAAAAATCCACAACTTTTTCCCAATGTTGGACTGAGAAATCTTCCTTTATTTTATAACGCCATGTGCTCATGATATGGCCGTATTTTCTATCTCTTGAACAATTTGTAAGATAGAGAAAATAATTGTAATCCGGGATCGCTGTATTTCACCATGAGAAAGTCCCACTCTTGTCTCCAGCTTGGGTGGGGTTTTGCTGCTCAGTTCAATTGAAGTGAATGGAGCTTTAAGCAACTCTGTACCCACAATCTGACCCCCCCCCCCAAACCACTTGTACCTTCGGATAGCTGCTTTTAATCCAATATCTGTCCTGGGGGCCATTCGGCAGATGATGCAGTTATTGTCCTAAAAAACAACTTTAAAACTTGCAGCCCGTGCCAAACTGCAATGGCCTAGAGATTTTTGCAGAAATCAATAGGCGATGTTAAAAAACTTTGTAATTGGGTTTATTAGCCGAAAAATGCATTTTTATCATGAAAAAGCAGTTTGAAGCTCTCCCCCCTGTCTTCATTGTTCTCTATAAAGAGGGAAGGGGTGGAGGGAGATGAGGCACCAAAACAGGACAACAAAGAGTTAATTTATAGCTACATCACCGGGCTATCTTCACTGAAGTAAGCACTGACCTCTCTGACCTCTGAATATGCTTCCATACAGGTCCCGCTGTGTAATCCTTTGTTCTCTGCTGGTGACTAGTCTCCCTCCTCCCTCCTCCCCCCTCCCCTCTCCATAGATTACACAGGGCACGACTGATGTTAAACAGTCGAGATTTCCTGATAATGAGCAGTGGATGAGAGACAGGAGGGGGGGGGGGGTACCTGGGGAAAGTCTTTTTAAATGCAGGTAATGGCATATTTGCCTAATAAACCCAATTACAAAGTTTCTTAGAGTACTATTACACAGAATGATAATCGGCCGAATCGGCCATATCCGGGCGATTATCGTTCCGTGTAATAAACACAATGATCAGCTGATGATCGTTGTCATCGGCTGATTGTTGATATAGGTTCTGACCTATAATTGCCGGCCACCGACCGTGCACCGCTACGTGTAATAGCGGTGCGCGTTCGGTGGCTGACGATTTGGAAAATAAATACATTACCTATCCATGGTCCTGGGCGCCTCTTGCTCCTTCAGCTGACAGGACGCTCAGCCAATCACAGGACGGGACCACCGCGGCCAGTGATTGGCTGAGCGGCCTGTCAGTTAAAACATCGGGGACCCGGGGAGAAGCAGACCGCAAGAGGAGCCCTGGACTATGGATAGGTAATGTATGCCAGATTAGCAAGGGCTGCAAGGACATCGGTAACAATGTCCATGCAGCCCTTGTTAAACGATTATCGGGCCGTGTAATAGGCTCAGTAAACGAGCGCCGACGCTTGTTTACTGTTATTATCGGGTCCCCATCGGCCTGTGTAACAGTACCCTTAAAATTGCCTGTACTATTGATTTCTGCAAAAAAAAAAATTAACGACAGTGACACTTTAACGATCAGTATGTTCAGTATTCACACAGCTGATAAATAGGAGAATACCTGGCTGGAGCATTCCTAATGATGAGGAGGGCGGGGAGGAGGGATGGAGAGGGTGTGCCAGCCTAATGCATACACAATCTAGGCCATGTCAGTTTGGCACAGGGCTGCAAGTTTAAAAGTAGTTTTTTAGGACAATAACTGCATCACCTGCCGAACAGACCCCAGGACAGATTTTGGATTAAAAGCAGCTATCCGAAGGTACAAGTGTTTTAGGGGGGTCAGATTGTGGGTACAGAGTCGCTTTAATTGCAAACTGTACCTGAACTGCAGACAAGAGTGGTGCTGTCTCTGAAAGAAAGTGGCCATGTTTTTGTGGCGCTGGATAACCCCTTTAAAAAAACACCTGTTGTTTATACGTAGCGGGAACATAGCCTCGCTTGCCATCACAAGACATCGCTTGCCAGGCACTTTGGTACATCCTGTTTTCAGGCCTGGATTTTATGGAATGACTGGCAGGTTGGTAGTAGTCATTCCCTTACAGGCCAGTCCAGGTTCTCAGTATGGCCCAGGTGCTGGAGGCTGATCATTACTGCACAGTGTGTACTGAGAGGGTGGAGGGTGACCATTATACAGAGGACCGATAGCCTCCATGGGATGCTGGATTACAAGTAAGGTAAATCATTTCTGTTGTGGTGGCTGGGTGTAAGCTGCCTGTATAGTGGGGGATAAAATATGTTTATTTAGTGCTTAGACAAGCAGGGAGGCCTGTGTCTTGACATTCAGATTTCTTTGCTTTAGCTTTGGCTGTCCAGGCATGATGGGAGTTGTAGTTTTGCAGCAGCTGGAGAGCCGAAGGTTCCCTACCCCTGCCCTAAGGCCAGCTTACAAGTGGCCGGGGGTTCACTTTACTCTAACTTTTGGTATATCATATACAGGGATCAGTTCACTTTATCTATGGCTTATCGCTCAGTCACATCATAACGTATCTCTGATTAGATAACATGGATTCTGGTCATATGGCCTGAAATATTAACCCTGTATATAATAGAAATGTCTAGACAGTATTTCTTTCCTAAAGATTGATAACGGATATTGTCATGTGTCTATAAAGCCGAACTTCATATGTATCTAAGTCATACTGTGCTGAGACCCAGACCAGGAGACGGTAAGGATAAGGGGCTCTATGAAAATTAGGTTGTCTAATGGTGCGTTTACACAGAGAGATTTATCTGACAGATTTTTTAAGCCAAAGCCAGAAACAGACTATAAACAGAGAACAGGTCATAAAGGAAAGACTGAGATTCAAGTCCATTCCTGACTTTGGCTTCTAAAATTGGTCAGATAAATCTGCCTGTGTAAACGCACCATAAAGGTATTATTGGTGGGATCCTCCCTAAATAGTTTGTGTATTTTATCCTATGGGATTATACTAGATAGAACACACTGTAGATGTGCAAAGTTGAGTTCTGGAATGAGGTATGAGGCTATGAGAAGACGTAGCTTGGTTATGATGTGATCTCCCTCCCGTCTATTACAGATGTTTCCGGTCTTGCTTTGTGCCCTGTTGCTGGCTATATCTCCAGCAGAGCCCGCTCCCGAGGTAGATGAAATCTTCGGCCTCCCTGGTCTCAGTAACCAGCCCTCATTTCGCCAGTTTTCTGGATTTCTTAGTGCATCAAGTGGAAAACACCTCCATTATTGGTGAGTTGTCGGTGACCCATACTCCCCCAGCCCTGCGCTCTCTATATCTCCACTATCTTTTTCTTTGCAGGTTTGTGGAGTGTCAGGAAGATCCCAAGTCTTGTCCTCTGGTCTTGTGGCTGAATGGAGGTCCTGGCTGCAGCAGCCTCGCTGGTTTACTGACTGAGCACGGACCCTTCCTGGTGGGTCTAGTAGATCACTCTTAGTTGTGTACTCATGGTTTTCTTTCTGAGAATATAGATATATCAATATTGTTATTCTTATAGATTCATCCAGACAGCAGCACCCTGAAGAACAATGAATATTCCTGGAATAAGGTGATAATTCTCAAGTTTGTTATATACCATCAATATTTTGCACTTTTCCCATGTGTGGTGATAGTTTGACTTCATTTTATGTTGTATTTTCATGTTCTCTTAAAGGGGCACCCTGGCAAAAATAATTTTCTTTCAAATCAACTGGTTTCAGAAAGATATATAGATTTGTAATTTACTTCTATTAAAAAATCTCTAGTCTTCCAGTACTTATAAGCTGCTGTATGTCCTGCAAAAAGTGGTGTATTCTTTATAGTCTGACACAGTGCTCTCTGCTGCCACCTCTGTTCATGTCAGGAACTGTCCAGAGCAGTAGTAAATCCCCATAGAAAACCTCTCCTGCTCTGGCCAGTTCCTGACATCAACAGAGGTGGCAGCAGAGAGCAGTGGGTCAGACTAGAAAAAATGCATCACTTCCTGCAGGACATACAGCAGCTGATAAGTACTGAAAGGCTTGAGATTTTTAAATACAAGTAATTTACAAATCTGTATAACCAGCTAATATGAAAGAAAAAGATTTTTCGAGTACCCCTTTAATGGGTTGCTCACATATTTAAACTGTGCAGAGACTAAATCACGGTCTATAGCTTTGGGGGTGAGTAATTTACATTTCCTTTGTCACTTGGGTTTTATTCAGTATATAGTAGTTCTTGTGTCCTATTATTTGCCAGGTTGTATTACGTTGGTATGTCTTTGTTTTTCTGTATAGTTAAGTACAGCCAGTATGGTGTATGGCAGACGTATACATCATAAACATACATTGGACGTTCAGTGGTGCCAGATTGTAGAATTTTCTAATTTTTTTGCATAAATTTGGACTAAAAGTAGATAAAGAGAAACATATCAAATATATGAGGCAAAAAAATTAGATTTGATTGTTTAGTTACTAAAGAAATGGTCTATTATCACATATCGGATAACCTTTAGGCCATGTTCTTGTATGACGGGTTCACAAACTGTATGTATGTTGGGAGTGCACTATATGAAGAGGGGCAAAGCCATACAAAGCAGTGGAGAATATGCATAACTCGTGTAGATTTTGATCTGGTGGCTTTCAATCCATGTATGGTTGTTGAATTGGTTAATTTTCAATCCTTTTAGTCCTTCTTGTTTTCTTCTTCTCTCTCATGCTTTAGATTGCAAATGTTCTCTATCTGGAATCCCCTGCTGGAGTTGGATTTTCATATTCTGATGACAAAAATTATGTAACTGGTGATACACAGGTAGGAGCTTATGTGTAGTGGTACATGTCAATTCTTTTGACAGACGGCGATCATCATTGAGTCTATGGGACGGGCGGAACTCTAACATGTATTCCTTAGTGTGAACATGCCCTTAGTTTTTACATTAGTGCGTTTGTTTTTTATTAACCTCAAAAAATAAACGAAAATAGATTTAAAAAATCTTTCACTTTCCACACTAGCCATACAGTACACACACAATAAGCTAACACTTCCTGTTTTCGGCAGCTTACATTTGACAGCTTTGCCATATAGACTGGGACAGAGTCAGCAGAAGATGGGGGATTTAATGATTTAGTATCAGACAGGACTACTTTGTGCCCACTGGGGGGAAAATCATTCTTGGGGCCCATATTTATCTATGTTGACATAGTTAAGACAATTTTGCATGTGTAATGTACTTGAATACAATAGTGATACTGCCGGAAAATAACACCAGTATATAAGAAGCAAATATTATCACCAAACATATTACCATCATACTGTTACCAGTCAAATCCTGTACACAAAGACAAATATCACCAATCCCAATATACAAGGGGGAAATATTACCACCATATGATAACCACTACTAATTCCACCATACTGTTACTAACCAAATCCAGTATACTAAGACCAATAATACCATCAGTACTAGTTTACAATAGACAAATATTTTTAGAAATATTCTGTTCAAACATATCATCACCCCATACAGTGAACATGTGAGCGAATTCCAGCTCTTCAGACCACATAAGTGACTACAGTGCTGTTACATCCAGTGCCTCACAGGGGTTGTCTTCTCTGATTGGAGTAGCTCGCTTTTCTTCTTTTTTTTTAATCTGGCACAGGCCATGGCAAGGACTTCTAGCAATCACAACTGTTTTTTTGCAGAATCTGCCAAACATTTTAGGCTCCTCACTCTCGCACCCTTCTTATTTTTTTACAAGTTCCAATTCTATATTCCCCCTTTTTAGGTAAGAGACAGTACTGCATCACTTTCTTGAGATTGAAATAGTCTGATACTTCTCTGCCATAAAGCACACACAGCCTACTGCATTACCCTTACCTTTACTGCCATAAAGCACACACCCCCTGCTGCGCTGCCTACACTGACAATGCAGTAAGAAGGAAGCTTGTGCCTACATGATGCCCATTATTTCTTCTTTCCCAGACTGCTGAGGATCACTACACGGCACTGAAGGATTTTTTCCGCCTGTATCCTGAGTTCACCGCCAATGATTTTTACATAGCGGGGGAGAGTTATGGTGGCTTTTATGTCCCTTCTCTGGCAGTGGAAGTTATGAAGGACAGCAGTATACACCTGAGGGTAAGAAGACATCTTACTCGCTAATAACAAGTATGGAAGGAATTGTAAGAGTACTATTACACAGCCCGATAATAACTCTAAACGAGCGCCGATCTGCTAGATCACCGCGCGCTTACTGGGCCTATTACACAGCCTGATAATCGTTTAACAAGGGCTACATGGACATCGTTACCGATGTCCTTGCAGCCCTTGCTTTAACTGCATACATTACCCGTCCATGGTCCAGGTCCAGGGCTCCTCTTGCGGTCCACTTCTGCCTGGTTTCCGCCCGCTGCAGCTTCAGAGCTGTCTCAGCTGACAGGTCGCTTAGCCAATCACAGGCCGCTCTAAAGCTGCATCGTGTGGGATCCAGGGAGATGCAGACCGCAAGTGGAGCCCTGGACCATGGATAGGTAATGTATACACTTTGCAAATCGTCAGCCGCCGGCCGCACATTGCTGTTATACGTAACGATGTGCGGTCGGCGCCCGACAATTATAAGTCCAAACCTAAATCAACGATCAGCCGATAATCGTTGTCATCGGCTGATCATTGTGTTTAATATACGGAACGATAATCGGCCAGATAGGGCCAATTCGGCTAATTATCGTTTCATGTCTTAGTCTCACCATGGGCAGCAACATATGGAAAGTTTTGTTTGAGCAGAATACTCCTTTAAGAAACAGGGAAATAGTATGAGTTTTGGTGATAAGGGCTCATACGCCCTGAGAAGGATGAGAAACGGTAACATATGAATGCTGGATTTTTATTATTCTATTTCAGGGCTTTGCTATAGGAAATGGGGTTACAGATTATACATTGGACTTTAACTTCCTGATATATTTTGGATATTACCACGGTCTGATGCATATAAAGTGAGTGAGAAGTAAGCACTGTTTTAGTATGTATGTATCTCTGTAATGTCCTGTCATCTTATATATCTTCGTTCTTATATATATAGTGCCCCATCCCCCCATTTAATTTGTCCTCTTCTTCTTGATATAGGACATGGTCACTTCTGGAGTCCACTTGCTGTGAGAAGAATGTCCAAAGACGAGGCCTGTCAGGACGCAGTAAGTATTGGGGATATTTAGTACCACCAAGTATTTTATGACTGACACCGGATAAACGGTGTGGTAGCAACCCACAAATTAAATAAATGGGGGATGAAATACTGGTACAAGATTGGTGCAAGGTTCAACTAATGTTACAATGTTAGGTGGGCACTCTTAACTTAAACTTTGATCTTCAACTTGCTTTTCCATTGTAATCCTATGAAACTGCAGTGAGCCAGGGAGTGAAGCATTCAGCAGAGTGCTTCTCTTCCCTCTAAAAATTGGTGGGGGTCTGAAAATCTTTTCCCCTAATGAATCCAAACTTTTTGCATGTCTCTCTCAGAAGTTTTTAAAGGGAACCTGTCACCCCCAGTGCCAGGGTGAAGGCCGCCCGACCCCCGCTAGAGCCCCGGATACTTACCCCATCTCGCCAAGTCCCGCTCCTGGAGCCGATCCCGGGACGGAGATATCCTTGTCGGAAGCCCGTTGCGCGCGCTGCATAGATGAGTCCGATGCCCATAGAGAATGAATGGAGCCGTCATTCTCTATGGGCGTCGGACTCATCTCTGAAGAGCGCTCGCTGGGCTTCCGACTGGGATATCTCCAGCCGGGGATTGGCTCCAGGAGCGGGACTTGGCGAGATGGGGTAAGTATCCGGGGCTCGGGCGGCCTTCACCCTGGTACCGGGGGGCGGGGTGACAGGTTCCCTTTCAAGTGTCAGGGACAATGTAAGCAAAGTATGATGATGGTTGTCACTCTTCTTCTAGGTTTCCTCAGCGTTAGAAGATATTTTCAGCCCCAAACTGAATACTTATAATCTTTATCAGCCCTGTGTGGAGGGAGAACCTGGCAATATCAGGTACAAAAAATAATCATGATAAGAGAGTGTCAGTGTGATTCGGGCAGCATGAAACTAGTGATAGGTACCCTTTAAATTGATAAGTTGCTTGATCATCTACTGTATGATAAGACACGCTTCTCTCTTTGCAGAGACTATGGGGACCATATTAAAGCCTATCACCCTGGTATACTGTCTATGGAACATGTTTCCCTATTCAGTGAGGTAAGGCAAAACCCTCTATAGGCAAATAGGAGATCTTAGGGAAATATGAACAACCAATGGGGGTTGGAGGTCTTTTAAGACGTTTTGTGTATTGCTAACCAATAGTTATAAAGATGACGATCGGACTTAATAAACATCCCCTTTAGTATATCTGGATGTGACATGGATACGTTTATTTTCAGATGTTCTATTTATTGACTCTTTTGCTCTTCCATGTTGTACAGAGGCTGAGGAATACGTCCCGATTACATAAGCCAACGTACTTGATAGTGTCTTGTGTGAATTACACAGCCCTCACCACCTACCTCAACCACCCAGAGGTGCAGTCAGCATTACACATCCCGCATGAGCTGCCCCAGTGGGAGATCTGCAGGTAATTGCTTTACATTTAGTGTGTGTGTGTGTGTGGGGGGGGAACAATGGCCACCATGGGCAGCATTAGACTTAGACAGGGACAAGTCCGCATACGATAGGAGCCTATGAGTTTGCTTTGTGGCTGGGCCGTAAGGTGGCCATACAACTTTCAAAGCTGTTGGACAGACCGCTATCCCTCCCGATCTCCCAATACAAATTAATGTTGAGCCAAAAATTAATGTTTACCTTGAGGAGAGGTAAGCTGCTTTTAGACATCTCTGCTGGCGGCTTATCTCTCTGAGAACAGATGGGTTAGGCAGTTGAAATCCAATAAGCACAATCCGTCACTCCTCCAACATCATCTTTTGGGGGAGGAAGCCAAATAAACCTCCAAATTGCTAGGTCATGCCAGCGGCTCTGAACCCCTTTTCATAAAAATATATGGGGAGCTTTACTGTGATCAAGATGGTGTCAACCTGCTTTTCCATATCCCAGTTGGCTTAAAAGATCTTTCCTTATTTTGGTCAGGAAGAGGCCATCTGAGCCCACCCCGGTAACCTAAAGCCTTGTTCCCAGCCAGTGGCCATTGTGTAGGGAGTGTGGTCTGGCCTGCTCGCTTCAAATGTGGAGGGATTTATTTTAGGATTGAGTAGGCATCTGCTTATTCTCCCCAGGGGAGCAGGTACAGGGCTCCCTTTTCCCAGGTCACCATTGCTGGACAAGCAAGCTAGTCTAAGAAAGGTCAGAACTGCTTACGAATGACTGTAAAACAGAAAAGAATACCCCATTATGTCTACGTAATCATGGATGGAATGAGAAAAAAAAAATTCAATGGCAGAATTGGTGTCGTCTTCTCCTTCCTCCTTCTGCCTTTCTTCATTTATTATTTCTGTAATAGCGAAACAAATCAATTCTTTGGGTGGAGAGCGGAGGCGCACGAGGAATCCCATTGAAACAATGGGACAGGTGGAATTTCAAGCAGCGTCCGCGGCACGCGCTCCTCTTAAAATTCCGCCACTTTCGCTCAGCGTGAACGGGTCCTTACCGTTATGCCCATAGCTCGAGATGTCAACACTGTTTAACGTTAAGTGTCCCAGTGGTCCGGAGACGAACAACAGGAGGTCTGTTTTCCTCTGTGATGAGTCCCCAAAGCAATAAGAGTTGGAGATTGGTTTTCGTGGTTAAATGGACAATGTCATATCTATTTGGTGTGGGGTGGCATAATGTATCTGATGGTTTGCACGCTGTGCACTAAAAGATTTATGAAGGAAGAAAAAGTCATGGAAAAAAGCAATGACCTTTCTAATGATCACACTGTCCACAGATAGTGGTCCCTGAACACTCACAAGTTCATAGGTTCCTGTGTTATTTCCACATAGAAATTTACCTCAGGACTCCCTTTAGTCTAAACACGACCATATAAAGGTGTCCCGTCCCCCTTGGACGTCGTCGACAAATTCACTCAGCAAAATATGAATTTCTTTCTATTCCATCATCAGGCAACACACATGGATAACGGATGAGAAATAGACAACAGCTGTTTCGCATGTTGTGACGAAGCACGCTGTGGCGTGCGAAACAGCTGTTGCCTATTGCTCATCCACTACCCATGTGTGTTGCCTGATGGTGGAATAAAAAGAAATTCATATTTTGCTACAATCGGCGAGTGCCTCCGCTATTTTCTGCGAGTGAATTTCCTGTGTTATTTGTCACTGAGTTATGTCACTTTCTATGGTTTTGCAGCCCCGAAGTCTTTCAGCATTTTAACAGAGAGCTTCAAAATTCACGGGACCTATACCATCAGCTCCTTAATGAGAAGGTAAGTGAAGCAGGTGTGTTCTGGAAATAGGGATATCTTAAACTGGCCTTACATGTTACTTTAAAAGAGGACAACCTGCATCGGCCCCTCACCTGTGAAAGACTGAGTGGGATATCAGGATACTTGCAGTCATGAGGGACATCCTGGGGGCCATTTGCAGAGTTTTTTTCAGCACAGGAACAACCTATAATAAAACAGTATGTCACAGGCCATGGGCTTAGTTCATCAACCTGATGGGTCCTTTTTACTGAACATGCTGATTTCGGCAAGAGTGGCCTACCATCTTTATATGTGGTTTCCACCACTCTTCTCAGGCATACGTCAAGGGTGGCGAGTGGTCAGACATTTTGAGTTTTCACATGCCCGATCCCTTTATTCTCTGGGATGTAAGATGCCACCAGATGTGTTATTGCATCAGCTTTTTCCCTTTTGTCTATTCGGTTCACACTGGGTTCACACTACGTTTTTGCAATCCGTTTTTTTTTGGCAAAAAATGGATGCATGTGTGTGCATCCGTTTTTCCATAGAATTATAAAAAATGTGGTTGACTGCGTTTTTGTGTATGTTTTGTTCCCTTTTTGAAATAATGGAATTCAATGGAAAAATGGATCAAAATGGATGCACACAAATCCATACATTTTTTCCATCTGTTTTTCATCCGTTTTTTTTTTCAAAAAATGGATGAAAAAAAAACGGATTGCAAAAACGTAGTGTGAACCCAGCCTTACTTGTGTATCCTTCTCTGCAGAAGTATCGCATCCTGGTGTACAGTGGAGATCTAGACATGGCATGTAACTTTCTGGGTATTGAGTGGTTTGTGGATTCGCTAAACTTAGAGGTAACTAGACAGATGTGATCAGGTAAGATATAAAAGAATTATCCTTGCTGCATTTAACAATCTTCTCTAGTCGCAGGGATCATACCATCCTTGGAGAAGTAATGATGGAAAGCTGTCACAGATTGCTGGTTATGCAAAGCAATACACCAACCTAACCCTCCTCACTGTGAAGGTGCAGACTTGTCTTACTTCATTTCAAATCAGGACGCATTAAAGGGGTTTTTCAGGCTTAGAAAATCATGGCTGCTTTCCTTCAGAAACAGCACCACTTCTGTCTCCAGTTTGGGTGGAGGTTTTGCAACTCAGTTCTATTGAATTGAATAGGCCTAATTGCAAAACCACAACCAAACTGGAGACGAGTCGTGCTGTTTCTAGAGGATAGCCGCCATATTTTTCTAATTCTGGATAACCCCTTTTTTCTTTGTTTGTATATTTTCTTACTGTATGCTCTGATTTGTCAAGGTTTTTTCACCCTGACACGTTCCTTTTAAAGGGGAAGTCCACTAGATTATAAAATCCTGCAGGTGGCGGGGGGGTAATTACAAGTACTAACTTACATCTCCCCCGTGACTGCGATGAGTGGTGGGACCGGCCTAGGGACCCCTGCCAGAAGGCGTTTTCCCCCCAATTTATGATGAGGACACAACCCCAAGGGGGGTTGGGGGGTAGCCTGTCCTGACTGATGGACAGCCCACTTAGCCAATCAGTGACTGGAGCAGCGTCCCACCCCAGTCACTGACTGGCTGAGGGGCCAGTCCATCAGCCGATCGTGACATGTCAGTACTGGAGTTCCGAGAGCCCAGCGGGGGTCCTGCAGCTGGTCCAGCTGCTCACCACGAGTACAGGGAGAGGTAAGTTAGTACCTGTAATCAATATTCACCTGCCGGCAACAGGATTTTATAATCTGTTGGACTTTAGCTTTAAAAAACTTACATAAAAAGACACATTTACTGCAAATAGACGCAAAGTGGTCAATGGGGGTCAGTGTATATTATCTAATGATCCTAGGTCTACCTAATGTAGATCCCATGCATAGTTCTCTTGGAAATTTATCCATTACATCTCCTTAAGGACAATGTCCGAAGATATGAGTCTTGTAGGCCATGCGATGCTCCAATGGGAAATATGCAAAGTAGCTTCCTCCAGAAGGAAGAGAGCATTGCTGCAGACTCTGTTAAGATATTAGCCAAGCCAAAATCATCCCCAAAGGCGATACCTATGTTGGAGCTATGAAATTTTTACAATTTTCATTGATTGGCAGGGAGCGGGTCACATGGTGCCAGAAGACAAACCTTCAGAAGCTTTCGAGATGTTCAGACGATTCATCAATAATGAGCCCTTCTAGACCCTCCAAGGCACAGTGTTTTGCTCCAGACTTCTTCATGTTACTGTTCACATATATTGGATAGTTTGCTTTAATTCTAAGTGATGGATACATGTTATTGATGGCTTTTATAACTGTTATAATAATATATAATAGTTCTCTTGTAATAAAAATATCATATAAAGATTTCTCTTAAGGGTTGACCATTACACCAGAGCCGTACCACAAAGTTCTTAGAACCCAACTAAGAATCGGTTTCTCCCCTCCTACCACCCCTTCCCTTCATGAACATCCTTTCCCTCCCCTTGGTTCAACCAAATGGACTTTACTGTTTTTTGTTTTTTTTTGCTTTACTTTATTATTGTGAGAAAGTGATAACCAGAAGCATTGTTAGTGGGGTGAGGCCGAGTTTTTCTCCGTGTTTTGCACTTCTCCTGGTGAGACCCACATGACCGCAATTAGCAGGAGACACCTGAGTGCTCATGGTTTTAATCCCTCCTGTCTGTCCCATTCTGTCTTTGATAGCTATGGTGAGTGCAATATCTTATCCAGACTTGTGCTGTTTGGGGGCAGCTTCCTCCGCCGGTGGTGCTGGCTGGGTTTTGGTGTGGCATTTTTGGGTCCGGTCCTGTGGCATGGGGGTTGCAGGGCCGTTCCATGGCCCCCCTTCCCTGACTGTGCACACCTGCGGGGGTGGTGTTCGCTGACTGGCACAGTGTGGACCCATGTGTATCAGATACCTGCACGTGGTACATGGGGCAGTGTGGCTTGATCAATTCACATACAGAATTCTGATGTTTTTTATGCAGCCGAGAGGTACTAGTATCAGCCATAGGTGTGAGGTGCAGCGCTCTTTTTCTTCCCTGAACCGAGTTAGGATGATGTGGTAGCAGCTGGGGTTCTATTATTGACCTATGCATTGGACATGGTTTGTTTGTGGTAGGTGCAGTAGAGTCATAATAGAAGTTTTTCCAAGAACAGGGAATATATCATGTACTTATTTCCCATCTTAATAGATTCAAACAGATGTCAGTACCTCGACGCAGTATAATCGTTCCTGGAATAAGGTGATAATAATTCCTTCCATATCCGGAACTAATGGCCTATATGTTATGGTACACATCTGCTCAGCTACCTATCACAATGCCTCTCTGTATAGCCTAGTTTTAGCTCAATCTTATGTGAATATATAAGGAACGTGTTTGTTCACAATGCAAGTACTTGCCAGTCACTTCCGGCCAGCTGCTGAGATATTATAATATTTTTGATTGAGGTTTTTCTATCCTCCAATGGAAGACCCCTATTCTTTATGCCCCACTGCCCCTAATTGCTGTGGGCAAAATAGTGGCCCTCTAACCACTAAATTCTCTCAACATCAGAAGCATGGATCTCAGCTTCCTTGGAACCCATCAATATAAGGCTCCAATCACACATGTTAAATATGACAGGTTTCACCCACCAAGCGGGGCAATTAAAGAGTGAATGGAGTGGTGGCTGGGCAGGCACAGTGGGGTAATTGTGGCCCCATTATTGGAATTGATGGGGTTCTTTCTACAACCAGCCCCTTGGCATCCTATTGCACGCTGCCATTCTTGACGCTACCACTGTAGCCCCAAAGTATTCGGGATACCAAATGAGGCACTTTTCCCCCCAAAAAAACTAAAAACTTTTTGCCATGAGATATGTCAAAAGTTTTAATTGGTTGGGACGTGGGTGTTTAGATCCAGGCTGACTGCAAGAACGAGCCGGGAGACGTGCACATGAAGTGTGTTTTCTTCCCGGTATTGTGCATGTGACCAAGCTGAAGGCTATAGGACCACTATGTGTCACATACACAGAGAACAAGGAGTCACAAGCTTTTCCCTGCTCATTTTGCGACACGTCAAAAGGTACAACAATTTCCGATACTGAAATCCCCTTTTAAAGGAGATGTCCTGGAAAAAAATCAGAGTTAGCCATGCTGCTGGAGCTGCGGAGGACATGTCAGTAATGTATACTTACCTGTCCAGTCCACCCACTCTGTGCCACTGTGTGTTTTCATAACATCCAATGAGGCCCTATTCCCATAGGAAATGAACGGTTATAGCATAGACTCTATGCTGAGTGGCCATTTCTGATGGGAGCGACACGTCATTGGATGTATTGAAAACGCTGACAGCGCCGCAGGGTTTGGCCTGGGAACAGGCAGCATTGGGGGAGCAGGACAGGTAAGTATACATTACTGACATGTCCCCCGCAGCCCCAGCAGCGTGGCTAACTATGAATTTTTCCCAGACAATCTCTTTAATCTCTCTTTGTCTATAGTTGGCTTTTTATTTAAAATTTTCCAAGTACTCTATGAATGTCCCAGTCGACATTTCTTCATTCCCGTCCTGTTATTTTTGCTGTAAAAAGTGGTCAGAAGTCTGGCTACACCCAGCAACAAGAAATGACTAAGCAGTTAAGTACTGTGGTTATGTCAGGCTACCAAGCGGCGTGCTATGAAGTGTTACTCATCTTGCATGGCAGCCATTTTTACCATGTGGTGCGCTACAGAAATACATAGCAGATTGTTTAATGAGGCTTGAGGTTTTGAATGTATTCCTTGCAAAGTACAGTGTCTTCTTATGTAGCACCACCACAATGCTACTGCTGCTTGGCGGAATTGTAGAGTAGTTGATACATGAAGCACATACCATATCATTAGTAGTACGCAAAGAAGAGATTTCTATAGCCGTCATTAGAATCTAGCTTCAAAAGCATTTCCCAGCAGTGTGCAGATGAAGTTGAGGCCAATACTCCTTGGTTCCCTGTCCTGTATGTCACCACACCTTGTTATGGCATCCCAGTCTGTTGGGAATCCACCATACCAAGTTAATAGCCATCTGGTCTCACTGTAATCATGGAAGACTTATGTTTCTTTAAAGTGTACCTGTCGTTATAACTTTCAAAATCTAAACCAAAAGTAAATGTAATATAAAGCAAGTTTGCAATTTACATTCATTTTTTTTTTAGTTATCATGGGGAACACAGCACTTCCTGTTTACTGACTTTGTTTTTTCTCAAAAAACAGGAAACGGTCAGAAAACAGGAAGTCCCGTGTATCCCAGCCCATCTAAGGGCTCACAGAGAGAAGGCAGTCATGTGATTGATGGACTCATAGAGCCGTGACTCTCTGTAATGGCTGGAATTCCTGGGTTTAGTCTGTTTTTTTTCAACCAGCAGAAAATCTGGACCTGGATTTCTGGTAAGTTCAGCTTTTTATTACAGCAGGATAACAAGAAAAAAAATAATGAATGTAAATTGCAAACTTGCTTTATATCACATCTACCGTTGATTTAAATATTGAAAGTTATAACAACAGCAACACTTTAATGTGTTCAGGGTCCTTTTTAACCCCTTCATGACCGAGGTCATTGATGTCCGGGTCAAATTAGTGCAATGTTTCTCCCCTCCATCTAAGAGCCATAACGCTATTACTTCTCCACCTACAGGGCTGGTTGAGGTGTAATTTTTTTCATCCTGATCTCTCGTTTTTATTATCATATTGGTGTAAAAAAATATTTTACGCTCAAGGTTCGCTCATCTCTATTTATTAATTTTCTTCTAAAATATAATTTAAATAAAATCATCAATCCTGGTGTTTTTGTTTTTTCCTGTTTACACCACTCACCCTGCGGGAACAATATTGTTATATTTTGATAGTTCGGACAATTCCACATGCTACGATATAAAATATGTTAATTTCTTTTACTTTTTTTTGTTATTTTTATATTGGGCAAAGAGGTATTTTAAACTTTTATTCAGGGGGGGGGATAAGGTTTTTTTTTAAAAATAATACTTTTAAAACTTTTTTTTTTTTTTAATTACACTTTTTTTTACACTTATTTTACTGTTAAACATGCAATCATTAGACTGCATACACTAATAAATACTATGCCATTGCATAGCATAGATCAGTACTATCGGTGATCTGTGCATAGAGTCTGCCTGAGAGCAGACTCTATGCCCAGATCGCTCATCTGACAGGACGGAGATAAGTGGCTTACGCCCGCTTGTTGGTGCAAGTGGCATGGCTGCGGGGGTTCTAATCAGTCATTGACATATGCTTGACCTGTCACTGACTTTGCATCGTGGTGTTTAAGGGGTTTAAGACAGGCAGCTGTAGACACTGATGTCTGCGAGGCCGCTCACACTGCAGGGTCCCGCACACATCAAAACCCTCTAACAGTCATGAAAATATATATCTATCTATATCTATATATCTATATCTATATATCTATATCTATATATATCTCAATTATATATTACAAAGTTATATAACTTTAGAAATTTAAGAAAATGTCAGTGTTTCTTATTTGATTATGTAACCTGTATAAAGTATCCTCACAATGTGCATTGTCCCACAGTACAGTTCTCACCTGTCACATATGTTTACAACACTCTCTGGAATTCTACCTACTGAATGACCACATCTACACATTCTGAATATTTCTTTATTTTTCATACGGTTGACATGGTGCCAGCAGACAAGTCTGCAGAAGCTTTGACGAGTTCAGTGGCTTCTTCAATAGTAAGTTCTTGTAGACCTTCTTCCCGAGTCGAAGCTACAATCAGCCTGTTCTATAATCTGTATATTACCTGTTAGTTTAAGATTGTTAGTGTTTTGTTTGCTCAGTGTTGGTTAAATTCCTCAGGTGATCAAAGTTTTTTTTTTTTTTAGAAATGTTAAACAGTCTCTAGGGTGGTAGCAATAAATGGTACTCCGCTATCTGTTTCTACGTGATCACGATACATAGGTGTCTCTGGAAGCTAGGGCCCTCATGCCGGTCACACCTTACTATAGCCTATCCACATCCATTGTGGCGTCCTCCTATATTGTGGTACTGGGTTGGGTCTGTTTTGGGATGTCCTTGAATTAGAGACACCTTAGCCTTGTGATAAGCTCACACAGTACTATCTCTTAGCGGCCATCGAGGAAGGGCGCAATGTTTTCAGATAGCCTCATTGGTCTCTTGGGTTGTTTCTGCTGGAGGAGTTGGAACAGGACGGTATTTATCAATGACTTCCCGAAGACTCATGGAGAAGTGTAAATCACCGCCAATGAGAATAAAACCCTGGAGCGAAGAAAAGAACCAATAACTATAATGAAAAGTAATCTTGGCAGTCATATGAATACTAATCGGGTAGTACAACTTACGGCATGGTGGCTAGTTGTCTCCCGAGTAAAATCCAAACCCTCTGGAAGGGGAATGCTAACGCCGCGCTTTGTTCTCTCTGTAGAATACATTTAAAACATATTATAAGACCTTGCGATCCTCATAGCCGGAGTATGAATAAGCAGGGGCGGAGTTAGAGGGTGTGGTTACACCTAGGAGGAGCCTGTTAAGTCATTCTTTTCTATATGAGGAGACCAAAAGAAATGAAAGTTACGCCTCTATAAATAAGAGAGAGTATACTGTCTTACCATTAAGAACAGGCATCACTGTCAACTGTAGAAGAGTCTTTAGGGGGCTTTGTAAGGGGATAAGCTGTAATAGGAAAGGGAAAAAATTATAAAAATATCTGGTACAAAAAGAGCTATAGGCTGAATTCAGTCCTTCACTCACCGCCAAAGACTCCAGCGCTGACTTGTTGGAATATATTCGGAACCTACAGGTCATAAATATTATTATGTTTTTCTGTAGCTACTCATACATTACTATGTCAGGTCTATAGATTACTTATAAGTAATCTTTTCAAATGTTTAATACTCTACTCTGCTGAATTTTGGCAAAAAGTTTGTTCCAAACCGAAACTTCACCAATAGCGATAACTGTCTAAGAGACCTACAAATGCTGTATAACACCGTTAGGTAACTTAGGAGTAAGTACCTAAGTACTTCTGAGCAGTTTATTTTACGGAAGAAGTCAAAAACAGCGTAGACTCAATTACCTCTTGAGGTCCAGCTGAACCTGTAAAGTGGTCTTCTTCAGAGTCACCCTTGCACTGAGGCGCGATTCCTATGGAGAAACGTGTTTCAAACCTTCAAAATATGTCCAACTATGTATGGGTGCCATAAGTATTAGTCATTGGCCCTGGAGGACAATAGCAAGGTCCCTAATACACATTAGTTGGGGGGCTTCTGCGTAATTCTTACACGGAAATAGTCTGTGAAGTCATAAGGTTGTGGGCCTACCATTGTCATGCTGCTTAGCTGCAAAGGGGGCTGGTCTACTGGAGTCAGGTAGATGTTCAGAATGGCATTCACCGAAACACTTGTTCCTGTTGGCTTTATGGTGAACCGTGGAGGGGTCGAAACACGCAGCTCCAGTTTCATAGGGGATTCTGCGACCGCTGGATCCTGCATGAAATGTTAGAATTGTGAGAGGTATTTTTAGCATATAATCTATTTGATATAACTGGACGATCATTGATTGATCTCCCATTTCCGGAGACAGGACCAGAACTGTCAGTAGTACATACCCAGGGTCCTCCATTCCCTTACTTCCCTGGACAATCGAGGACAGTACCTACCTCTCTGCAAAACCAGTTACATCAGATTCAAACAGTGACATACCAACGACATTGTTCTTTATAATATAATAAAACAGTAAAAATCTCCTTACCAGAAGCATTAGACTTCCAAAGTATGATGTCCTCAGCAAGACTTCCAAGTCTTTAGGCATCTGAACGACAGAGAAGCAATAAATAACAAAACAACATCCTATAGAGTAAAGTACACTGTGGCAGAGAAGGCAGGACCATTTTATTACCTATACCCAGGGTCGTATTAACAGCTGCTGCTGCCCTAGGCACTAAACCTGAAGACCCCCCATCTTCACTGGCCAATTAGCTTTAGGATTTTCTAGATTCTGAACATCATATTGATCGTATCACATTTAACACCGCCGAGCCAGACTTGAACAATACTGCCATACTGTGACTGGATAACACCGCCACACCAGACTTGACCAATACCACCATACTGTCACTGGATAACACCGCCGCACCAGACTTGACCAATACCACCATACTGTGACTGGATAACACCGCCACACTAGACCTGACCAATACCACCATACTGTGACTAGATAACACCGCCATACCAGAACTGACCAATACCACCATACTGTGACTGGATAACACCGCCACACTTGACCTGACCAATACCACTATACTGTGACTGGATAACACCGACATACCAGACCTGACCAATACCACCATACTGTGACTGGATAACACCACCACACTAGACCTGACCAATACCACCATACTGTGACTGGATAACACCGCCACACTAGACCTGACCAATACCACCATACTGTGACTGGATAACACTGCCACACTAGACCTGACCAATACCGCCATACTGTGACTGGATAACACCGCCACACTAGACCTGACCAATACCACCATACTGTGACTGGATAACACTGCCACACCAGACCTGACCAATACCACCATACTGTAACTGGATAACAACGCCACACCAGACCTGACCAATACTGCCATACTGTGACTGGATAACACCACCATACCAGACCTGACCAATACCGCCATACTGTGACTGGATAAAACCACCACACCAGACCTGACCAACACCGCCATACTGTGACTGGATAACACTGCCATACCAGACCTGACCAATACCACCATACTGTGACTGGATAACACCACCATACCAGACCTGACCAATACCGCCATACTGTGACTGGATAAAACCGCCACACCAGACCTGACCAACACCGCCATACTGTGACTGGATAACACTGCCATACCAGACCTGACCAATACCACCATACTGTGACTGGATAACACCACCGCACCAGACTTGATCAATACCGCCATACTGTGACTGGATAACACCGCCACACCAGACCTGACCAATAACGCCATCCCCCCCCCCTTCGAAAAGACACCAGATTTAATGGCAAGTCTGAATGGGAGTTGGAGACTTAAAAAATGAAAACAAACTAAAAATTTGTTTCCTTCCCTCTGCTCCCTGGTGCTGCCCCCCTGCAAGGTGCTGCCCTAGGCACCGGACCATGGGTGCCTAGTGGTAAATACGTTATACCCCCATTTGCATCCCTCCAACTATCATAACAGTTTACTATAATAACCTGCTCTATTTAGAATAGGTCTAAATAGTTTCTCTCAAAGAGATAGTCTGGGCAGTATATATATATATATATATATATATATATATATATATACACACTAAGGAGGGGTGAAAAAAATACACACACACGAGTTCTAGACAACCCCTATAAGCACCCGCACAGTCAAAGGTAGTATTTACAGGTGTGCCAACCCTTTAAGAGCATGTATTAATACCAAAAGTATCATTTATTAGAAGTAAAAAAATTATTCTTACCTGTTCATGTGAAATTTCCAGACTGAGTAAATTTGACCGGTAATACGCATACATCGCTGAATCAAAAAAATATTCAGAAAGGGCGATATAGACCATGCGTTCCTTTTGCTTTATGTGGAGTGCCGGGGATGTGTTGGGGATTGTGTCATTCTCAGAATCTAATGAGTAGAACATGCCCTGAAAATAATAGAACATGGGTTTAGTGGAGCTTATACGGCACCTAAAATAGACCCTAGATAGGGCGTACTTTGTTGTTTTTTTAATCAGTTTAAATAGCATTCAACAGATTTGGTTTGTCTGCTGTGGGAATACTTCTTTAAGGAACCTAAGGTGGTTGCAGATTGCTTTTACCTGCCCCACCAGATCTCTCCATGTGCCCAAACAGGGTAAGATCTACCAAGGCTGGTGGGGTGAGAAAAGCCACTGGGGACTGTCCCAATAACTTGTCATGTGGGTGCTTTAAAGTGATGACAAAATCCCTTTCAAGTGTTTTTTTTTTCAGAAATCAACAGTACAGCGATTTTAAGAAACTTTGTAATTGGGTTTATTAGCCGAAAAATGCATTTTTATCATGAAAAAGTAGTTTGAAGCTCTCCCCCCTGTCTTCATGGTTTTCCATTGAGAGGGGAGTGGTGGAAGAAGATGAGGCTCCAAAACAGGACAAAAAAGAGTTAATTTACAGCTACATCACCGGGCTATCTCCTCTGAAGTCAGCACTGACCTCTCTGACCTCTGAATACCGGCTTTCACACAGCTCCCACTGTGTAATCCTTTGTTCTCTGCTTTCTGCTGCTGACTAATCTCCCTTCTCCACCCTCCCCTCTCCATAGAACAGACAGGGCTCGACTGATGTAAAAGAGTCGAGATTCCTTGATAATGAGCAGTGAATGAGAGAGAGGAGGGGGGGGGGACCTGGGGAAAGTCTTTTTGAATGCTGATAATGGCATATTTGCCTAATAAACCCAATTACAAAGTTTCTTAAAATAGCCTGTACTATTGATTTCTGCAACAACAAAAAAAGTGACAGTGACACTTTAAGGACAGCTGTCATTGACTAAGAAGATATAGACCCCATCTGGCAATGACTCTTCTAGCACGGCCCTAATACACAATGACCATTCCACCCACGGTGCTGCTGAAATCTTCTTATCTTAAGAAGGCTGACATATATTATAGTTTTCTCTAATAAGTATAATGTATGTAAGATCTTATACCTACCCTAAAATCCATATCTAAACTGTCTTCTGACACATCAGGATCGCTCAGGAGTGAATAGTCAATGCCTATGTAATCATCCACTGGATTCTTTACTGCAAAGAAAAAGCACAATAGTATGAACTGTTATCAAGCTTATAATGTGAACGGGGCATATCTGGGACAGGTTACCTGTCTGTCCTGGCATTGTCTCTCCTTATCTCCCCCTCACTCACACATATAGGGGTAAGAGAGTACATCTTATACACGGTCATACGATACACACATGGCTTCCTACTCACCAGGCACAGTGTTAAGCATGGAATTCAGCAGTACCAGCCCGGCATGTCTCAGTGCTGGACAAATCTGTAAGAAAACATCAAGAATTATAATTATTTTAGAGACATGTCTTAAACATTAGAAAAATTATAAATTAAAATTATCTTGCACAAATGCTGAATTCACTAAACCTATAAAGATAGCATTATATGTGAAATACTGAAGCCCAGGAACACAATGTTATATACTGGTTTTGAGAACAGCACACATATACAAGTCTTCTAATTAAAGGGGTTGTCCAGGCAAATAAAAAATAAAAAAAAAATCCTGGCCAGCAGAGGATGCTGTAAACACAATACAGCACTCCTTGCTTCCTACTGGTCTCCTCTGACAAGAACTGCTCGCTCAGCCAATCAGCAGCTGTGGAGGTGTCCCGCCTCAGTCACTGATTGGCTAAGCAGGCAGCCATGACATCACAGGAACTGGAGAATGGGTGAGTGTCACTCTTCTGCTGTGTTGAAAGCACCCCCTGCTGTCCTGCATTTTATGATTTTGTCCGTACAAACTCTGAAAAACACAGTTTTTACATCTCTGGAGTGTAAAATATTACAGATTTTGGAGAAGGGTCACTGATATGGGGATCTATTCTGTTTGACAGATTTGGAGTCGTGAGTCGTTTTTGAGTGTCTTCTCCTAGATTAGGACTGCACAAGAATTAGATGGATGGACTTTTTTTAAACTACGTTACCCCAATCTGCCTAGGCTTGTATATATGTGGCTGCAGATAAATTAGATTACCAACTTTGCTGGATGTGAGAATGGTAACACACAATATGTTGGCACTTTCTCAAGGCTTTTAGTCAAGTTCTTTTATGTCGCTTACTGAGTGTTCAATCGATCACCGTTCTGCCATGTGTCCAGCGGCTCTTCACTCGCCACTCAAATAACAATTCAATCTGGCAACAATGGACACTCGGACAAAAGGTGTAGTAACCCCTCACTGATGCCCTCTGCCCTAGGACTTGGACACACTGTGATGTGAAGGGGAGGGGGGTTCTTCTCTTTCCCCAATTCTCACACCAACTATTTTTTGTTTTTCATTTAAAAGGAATTTATTACCTTGATATTTTTTTCCCTAACTGATTAGAGCCAATTACTGAAATATCTTCTATTTTTTTTTCTAATCAGTTTCTATTTTATGATTAGCATTTTTTATATTTCATTTATAGTACAGTAATATGGGGGCAGACATCTTGCTTGAGCTTTTTTTTTTTTTTTTTACGGCATTTAGAGATATGCTTTACAGCAGCCTCATGGACATAGACACCATTGTCTAGAGCTGACCTTTTTCACATGAATGGGCATGTACTGTGACAATAAGGGTTGCTCCATGAGGGAGGTTGTATGCTGAGCATCAACTATTGTGAATAGTGTCATGTCATCTTATCTATATACTGTCTGTGATGATAAGGAGGGCACTGCTGGAAAGTGATTTGTCCACTAGCCCCAGGGGTCAGAATGAAAGCTATAAAATTATTCTATGGTAAAGGCAGTCAAATGGAAAATTAGAAATATTATCAAAGAAAAAAAGTTTAAAGGGGTATTCCAAGAAAAAATACTGCACAGGATAGGGGACAAGTAAGCGATAAGAGGGGTCTGATCTCCATATCGGACCCTTGGCTTCTGTTTTATGAATAGAGCCACGGGTATGCCACAAGACCCACGGCTTTATTCATTCCTATGAAGGTGCCAGAGAGAGACGAGTAAGCACTCTTCCAGCATACTCAGCTCTCTCGGTTCCTCCATAGAGCCATTCATAACATAAAACGCAAAGTACAGTAGCAACATATGGGCCTACCTGCTGGTTTAGTAGGAATCTCATTCCTGTTGTAATGAAAGACGCCAGAAAGTCGTATACCCTCCTGAAATAAAGGACACAGAGCAAGTGAGACCAAGACTGGACTAAAGGTGTCCACAAATAATGACGGCCATACAACAGCCAATGGCTCTGATTATGAAGGACGTATTCAAGGCCAATATGTTTGAGGATATCACATACAGAACTTTCGGGGGCATTTTTAAGAGAATTTTATTTCAAACTGAAGTCAAATTGGCGATCAACTGATCACTGGGGGTAATCAATGTTTGGCCACTCTGGAGGTACGGAGAATTACTGTACATAGTCGCCATTCACATGAATACATGAACAGTTTAGGTCCATCAGTCCATCTGGGACCTCCATTTATGTTTTCTATATGGTGCTTATGTATTTTCAAAAGAAATAACATAACATGAGCCAAATCTACAGTGTTCTTGAAAAAGCTTCTTAAAATGTAAATAGATAGGAGATAGATATGAGATTGATAGATAGATAGATAGATAGATAGATAGATAGATAGATAGATAGGAGATAGATAGATAGATAGATAGATAGATAGATAGGAGATAGATAGATAGATAGATAGGAGATAGATAGATAGATAGATAGATAGATAGATAGATAGATAGATAGATAGGAGATAGATAGATAGATAGGAGATAGATCAATAGGAGATAGATAGATAGATAGATAGATAGATAGATAGATAGATAGGAGATAGATAGATAGGAGATAGATAGATAGATAGATAGATAGATAGATAGATAATAGGAGATAGATAGATAGATAGATAGATAGATAGATAGATAGATAGATAGGAGATAGATAGATAGATAGATGGATGGATAGATAGATAGGAGGTAGATAGATAGATAGATAGATAGATAGATAGATAGATAGATAGATAGATAGGAGATAGATAGATAGGAGATAGATAGATAGGAGATAGATAGATAGATAGATAGATAGATAGATAGATAGATAGATAGATAGATAGATAGATAGGAGATAGATAGATAGATAGATAGATAGGAGATAGATAGATAGATAGATAGATAGATAGATAGATAGATAGATAAATAGATAGGAGATAGATAGATAGATAGATAGGAGATAGATAGATAGGAGGTAGATAGATAGATAGATAGATAGATAGATAGATAGGAGATAGATAGATAGATAGATAGATAGATAGATAGATAGATAGACTTCTTTAAGAACAGATGCCAGCACTCCTGAATATGGCTCACCTCCTTTGCACTAATACAAGCAGACAGATGGACTTTTTGGGCATAGTGATACTGATATGTTAGTGAGCTTACTTGAGAGTACCGGAGAATCCCGCCTGCATTCTGTTGATGGACGCATAACATGTCATATTGGAAATCTTCAGACGTCCTTTTGGATCTCTAGCAAGATCCAGATCAGTTTTAATGTGCACTCCCTCCGCTGAGGCATTGATGGTCCCCACGTCATAGCTAGAGAGTAACAACATCATTCACAAAAATGCAATGACACTGTGTGGGACACAGCAGACGGCACTATTATTGTGTAGGTATTACCACTTGGAAAACTGCCTGCTTCGCACTGTTTTTTAATGGGGGTAACTTTAATTTTAAGGGCACCAGGGGCAGCAGCCAGCACAGTATTAATAAAAGTAGGAGCAGGGTACTGTTAAAGTTGCGGCAGGAAGGGAGGTCCGAGTAGAGGGTGGGAATAACTAGGGATGGTGGTGGAAAGATGCCTTTGCAGAGTATGATGCTTGGACGAAATTTTGATGGACGAATTGGGAAGAAAAGGGAAAGGTAATGGCTCCAATCAGTGATGATGCCCCCTGTAGTCACTGGATGTAACTGCATTGTATTCACTTATACAGTTTGCAGAGCCTCTGCACTAGTAAACATGTGTTATCAAGTGGGGGGCCCACCCAGGCCTCAGATGTGTTTTGTCTCCTGTGCTAAACCCCTAGCTATGTGATATAAGAGGATGATACTCACAGGAGCCAGTAGAGAAGTTTTCTATGGAAGTTTAGGCTGATAGACGCATTATTAATGTCCAACACCAGTTGTCTGTTTGGCTGAAACTTCAAGTCCGACTGTGACAGCTGTAAGTGTGTGACCCGTACACTGCGGAGGAGAGAGAGGACCAAGAAAACAATTATCAGTGAGACAGTGACTATTGTAACCAAGTAGAACTGCTTCATAAGCTGCCAATGCTGGCAGGCAAAACCAAGATGGCGCGAGAGCAAGAATTATCTGCCAAAGTGAGAGCCATGAAGCAGGTTCATTATACAAATAGTATTTACATTCCATCAAAGTGTATTATTGGCATGGAATATGCACTCTCTTACACTACAAGGAGTACTCACTTGTTTATACTGTAGGCGAATCTCCCCTCAGTTCCGTTCAGATCTGGAATTGTGATGTTCTCCAGCTCCTGTTCCACAAACTTTAGTCCTTCATATTTAACTAATTGAAAAAAATATCTATGTAGTCCCACACAGAACAAAACCTTATGGACTCTATACATACATAACATTTTTCTACTTATGGTGCTCGAGGTTCACATGCTTAACCTATAGCCAGATCAGCCATAACATTAAAGGGGTATTCAAGCCGTATTTTTATTTTTTTTTTATAAATGGCTCACGGTGCTTAAAGCACTGGGACATGTCAAAAGTTGTGATTGGTGGGGGTCCCAGATGAGACCCCCTTTGATCGGGAGGCAGGGGGCAGCACATGACAGCGCTTCCCCACTCTCCATCATGTCTGTCCAGATGACCCCACAGACTTATTATGGAGCTGCCTAGATGTAGGTCGCTGCTATATTCTAGATGAGAATTCTAGATTAGTATAGAGACACAATAGTATAGTATTAGTATAGAGACACAATAGTATAGTATTAGTATAGAGACACAATAGTATAGTATTAGTATAGAGACACAATAGTATAGTATTAGTATAGAGACACAATGGTATAGTATTAGTATAGAGACACAATGGTATAGTATTAGTATAGAGACACAATAGTATAGTATTAGTATAGAGACACAATAGTATAGTATTAGTATAGAGACACAATAGTATAGTATTAGTATAGGACAGCAGGTGATGACTTCTACTCACCAAACTGTAGACCTTTAGACGTGATCCGTATTCTGCAACCAGGGTTCTGTAAAGACGACTTTGACAATACAAATGGTAGGACGAGTAAAAGAAGGTACGCCGACACTGCCATTGTCCCTTACAACCTAAAACCAAATTACAAAGGAATGATATAAGACATCTAAAAACTCTGCATGAACTAACTCCTAGGTGGGAATGCCAAAGGCCATCCAATGTCTGCAGAAAGTAATAGACCAGCCGGTCAGTATACATGTACCAGGTGATCATTATGGCGGCTATTATTGGGAACCATTGTTTGGCCACAGTAAGCACATAGTATTCACAACAATTATTTGCTCAGGATTTATGGTCCGCGCCCTATATATACCTCCTGGTCCGCGCCCTACTGAGCCACTGCCATGCTGCCTCTCTCCCTGCAGCAGTACATGTTCTTTCCTTTAGGGTGCCCACTTGTGCCCTCTCTGCAACATAAAGGACAAGTGTGCCCTCCATATTTGCCCTCCACCAATCCTGGTCCTATTTTAGACTGCTTCACCCACTCACCTGTGCTTGAGCAACATTGTGGTTTACCATACAGCAGGTGTCCAGAGATGTCTAATTTTTATATTTGGCCCATGCCTGGCTTTCCTTCTGCTTGACCACTTTGTACTGCATTGGTCTCCAGTCAACAGGATGAAAGTAGACAAATGGATGGCTTCCAAAGGCACTTGTAGCCTTCAGGATCCGAGTAAAGCTCCAATGTAAAACTCTTTTATTGGTAAAATGAACAACGTGTTTCAAGGGACTTATTGGTGTCGTCTTCATGGGGACCTGTGTTCTGTTAGACTCAGGGCCCTGAGTTCCATTGGATTTAGTTTTTCTTGGATCCTGAAGGATATGATCTTTGGAAGCCATACATTTGTCTACTTCCATCCTGTTAATCTACTTAACAGCCAAAGGATGGTTCTCTGGAGGGTGTCGACAGCTCCTCATTCACTTTCATGCTGCACTTTGAGTCGTGAAAAAAAACACCTGAGTTCCATTGGACTCAGTTTTCCTTGGGTCCTGAAGGGTGTGACCTTTGGAAGTCATACATTTGTCTACTTTCATCCTGTTGATCTACTTAACGTCTAAATAAGGGTGCTCCAGTGGGTGTCTTCAACTCCCCATCCACTTTCATGCTGCACTTTGAGTTGTGGAAAATAACACGTGCACCCCTGCTTTATTCTTCTATTTTATATTGTCTCTTCTGTGTTTGACCTGGACCTTTGAACCTGAGCTGCTTGCCACATTCCTGACAACATGGTCTGTCTTCTGCCCAAGACCTATGCTCGCACCTAGACCTGCCTTTACATATCAGGGCAATGCACTGGTTTCCTATGTCTGATGGCCTGCCCATACCTACACATGGACCATTCTTTAAAAAGTGACATGATACCACCTACCATCTAAGTCCAGCTTCCATTTCCTGGAGTGCGACAAAGAGTGAAAACTTAGAGGGATGAAAGGGTCCTATTCCATGGTCCGATCAATAATGTAAACGAGCGCCGATTTGCTAGATCGGCGCTCGTTTACTGGGCCGATAATCGTTTAGCAAGGGCTGCAGGGACATTGTTACCGATGTTCTTGCAGCCCTTGTTTAAACACCATACATTGCCTTAGCATGTCGCAGGTTTTCTCCTGCGCTCCTTCTGATTCCCGGTCCCGTGCGCAGCAGCTTCGGTGCGGCTTGTCGGAGCTTACAGACCGCTCAGCCAATCACTGGCCAAGGCGGTCCTGGTCAGTGATTGGCTGAGCGGTCTGTCAGCTTAGACAGGCCGCTCTGAAGCTGCGCTGGGCCCGGGAGGAAGAAGGAGCACAGGAGAAGACCTGCAACATGTGTAGGTAATGTATGGTGTTTGTGGAATCGTCGGTCGCCTGCCGCGCATCACTATTCCACGCATCGATGTGTGGTCGGTGCCTGATGATTTTAGGTTTTAACCTAAATAAACGATCAGCCGATGACACGATCATCGGCTGATCGTTGTCTCTATTCGAAAGAGCGACTATCTAGTAGGACTAATAGGACCCTTAGGCTCCACTCTCCACTCCTGAGTCTGGCCCAAAGTCGATCCAGTTGAGTATCTCAGCAGGTCCACACCTGCTACTTGTTAGGGAATGTTTGCCCTAAAATGCCACCCTCATGTAGAGCTCCATGTTGAGGCCCAGGGGCCTCTCGCTCCCAGTACTGATCATTCAGCAGATGTGGTCAGATTATATTTAGTATACCACAGTCATTAACAGATGTCGGGATCTTGTGACCTGATCCTATGAAAAACAAAACCTGAAAGTTTCACAATAGGCATTACCACATATCTCAATGTCTATGATAACTGCCTGCAGATGACTATGTGAAATGCTAACCAGCATGGAAACCCTTTCCAGATCTAAGTTAGAACTTGAGGACCATACAACACCACATCACACGTTTCCACAATGTAACATTAGCCGCCTCTGTCCCTGTCATTATACCTATAAAGCATGTGTGGCCAACCAAGTCCATATGAGTAAGATTTAACCCGCTCTTTATAGTCACACAATATACACCCTACGTAATGCCAGCTTTTACTCATGGTCACTATTTACAGCAGTGTAACTTTTATAGGTAGTTTATAAAGAAAGCCATAGCGGGTAGGGAGGGAGACACATAGTAATTACCCACAAAAAAAACACTTAGGGGGTGTTCAGATGGAAAAACTTTGAAGGTGGTCATAAACATAAGACTAAAGTTGATCACAATGGAACGTCTGGTGACCAATGGCATAGCATCATTATCTAGAAAGAAGTTTTCAGTTTTTGAAATTCTCATCTGAAAGATCCATATATAATCATCCATATAAGATTCATCCATATATAATCATCCACATAAGATTCATCCATATATAATCATCCATATAAGATTCATCCATATATAATCATCCATATATAATCATTCATATAATTCATCCATATATAATCATCCATATAAGATTCATCCATATATAATCATCCATATAAGATTTATCCATATATAATCATCCATATAAGATTCATCCATATATAATCATCCATATATAATCATTCATATAATTCATCCATATATAATCATCCATATATAATCATTCATATAATTCATCCATATATAATCATCCATATAAGATTCATCCATATATAATCATCCATATAAGATTTATCCATATATAATTATCCATATATAATCATCCATATAAGATTCATCCATATATAATCTTTGCTTAATAGAATGTGTTCAGAAAATGTTTGGTGTAGAGCATGGGTCTCCAAACTCCGGCCCTCCAGCTGCTGCGAAACCACAACTCCCATCATGCCTGGACAGCTAAAGCTTTGGATTTGGCTGTCAAGGCATGATGGGAAATGTAGTTTTGCAACAGCTGGAGGGCTGCAGTTTGGAGACCCATGGTGTAGAGACACCTCAGACTAAAGTTGGATAATAAGATTGGTTTTGTCTTAGGCTAGGTTCACACTCCGTTTTTGCAATCAGTTTTTTTCAAAAAAGGAGTGAAAAACGGATGGATGTGTGTGCATTCGATTCCATTATAAAAAAACGGATCAAAATAATAAAAACGTTTTTTTTTTAACGTACACAAAAACGTAGTCGACCTTATTTTTGTGTCTGTTAAAAAAATGGATCCGTTTTTTTTAAGAATGGATCTCAATGGAAAAACGGATCAAAACAATGCACACACATCCATCCGTTTTTTTTTGCAAAAAACGGATTGCAAAAACTTAGTATGAACCCATCCTAAGGTGTATGGCAGCCTCCTGACTCTCCACCAAAGAGAAGGGTCAGATGTGCTTTTTCTGCCTGACTCTATTGTTTTAGATAGATACCCGATTGTTTTAGAGAGATAAGCCACTACCAGGGCTGTCTATAGAGAACATATGAACGTTCGGCCATGGCAAACTTTTACATGTATGGGGAGGTCGGAAAAGATAACAGTAGGACAGTTAAAGGGGTATTCCCAAAGCCCTATTTACAGCATAGAGCATAACGAAGAGATTGCAGGGCGTCCGACTGCTTCCCACCCATCTCGAGAACAGGAAGTCCAAATCCTTGTAGAAAGGAGTTGCAAGCCTCTATGGAGCCACTGAAGAGAGCTGAATGCTGCATAACTGCAGGGCATAACTACTCCCCGATGGAAATACTCCATTTAGAATATACTCACAAGTAACGAGTTTGTAGCAGATCTTGCACTGCGCAATTCATTGCGATAGTCATTACCGTTATAGTCCTGTATTCTCACAGCGGATTTTGATTCTCGTTGCGACAATGTAGTGACAGATTTCTTTGGCTGCTTTAATGCCAGTTAAAATAATAAATACACCATACTTACCTGTTCCCATTCCTCTGGCGTGCTCCTGTCTGATTCTTGGAGTCCCAGCTCACTGACAGCTCGCTCAGCCAATCACTGGCTGCAATGGGACAGCGCAGTGATTGGCTGAGCGGGCTGTCAGTGAGCTGAGACCCAAAGAATCAGACAGCAGCGTGACAGGAGCAGGAACGGGAGCAGGTAAGTATGGTGTCTATTATTTTTTAACCAGCACGGCATAGACGTACTTGAAGAAAGCTGCCACTACATTCAAAATCCGCTGCAAGACGGTAGGACTATAGACCTGTGGATCGAAACTTATGTAAAATATTTGGCAAGTTTAAACAACTGTACTGGTCAATATCGATAAGTCGTTAATATTAAGTAACATAAGTCAATAACCAACAACCTACTTTTATTAATTGTATATGGTCATCTTTACTGTTACAGTGCTCTGTATTGAATTTTTCATGGTCCCGTTCTTTATCCACAGTAGCTGCACCTTACCCAGAGAAGGTGGGCGCCTCCGCTGCTGGGCCCCATAGCAGATGTTATTCTCGCTATGCTAATAACATCAATGCATCTGGAACTTTTCATGGAATTCCTATAACAAGTAGGAACTGCTGTATATTTCTGCTTAAATGCTCATAAAGCCAAAGTTGTAGTGTCCGGACTACCTTAGGGACATGTTTCCTCCATGTTCAGGACAGGTTTGTGAAGTTCTTGCGGTCTCCGGAGCATTGTAAATAAATGCGTCCTGATTTATTTAACCATATCCGCTTCTGTTTCATGTAATAATGAATGTTTTATAAGCCTTGCTGAAAAATTGATTTGTCTTTCAGACTCTGTCGCACAATATTGTTTAGTTTGACTAAAAAAAATGTTATGTCTTCACATCCCGTCAACAACAAAGGGCCTTGAAGAGAGGCAAAGTGCGTGACATGCCCTTGAAGGCCGTGATGGACCATGAAATCGGCTTACGGTCAACACATGGCTATGGAGATTTGCTAGTTTCGGAAGTTGTAGCTCAAAATTTGCTGAGTCATGTGACCATATAGATACGTTCAAGGGTGTAGTTAGGGGGCCAAAAGTAGCAGGCACTGCTGGCTCTGAAGCCTAAAGAGGCCCAAAGGTTCTCTTGTGACATAAGAGACCTCAGTATTAAAAATAGCATATAACTGTTAAAGGGGTTTATCCATATAAAAGGATTGAGAACATTTTGAAAGTAACAAACAAATCATACTCACCTGCCCAGAACCCACTCTTATGATGGCCCCCAGTCCCCACTTCTCACGTCTGCTGCCTACTTCCAATGATGTTTCATTCCTGCAGATAATGCCCATTCACTGGCCCCAGCAGTGATCCACTACAGAAAGTCAGGGACATGGAGCCGTCGTTACAGCAGCCGCAGGGCAAAAGGGCAGGTAAGTATGATTTGTTTGAAACCATCCTTATTGCGGTGTACAACCATCTGTACATAGAAGTAAATATGTAACCCAGAGAAATAAGGACTATTTCAGTGCAACCGAGGACCAACCAAGACCTTCAAAAAAATTTTCTTTTATTCAGCACAAGCAAGACGTTTAGGGACCAGAACAACCCTCACTTTCTAAACCACAAATCCTATGTGTGCAGATTATTTAAGTCATCACCATTGACTTCTGTAGATAGAAAATATGGCATTTCACGTGTCCCCACAACCATGACAAACTGCACAGGTCAATATGTGTTTTCCTTGCAGCAAAACTAAACCTACCCCAGAAATATATATATATATATATATATATATATATATATATATATATATATATATCTGTTTTAGTTATTTCTAAAATCTAAAAATATATGTGTATTGTGTATATTTTTACCAATGAATGGGAAGGCCATACCTTCTACTATATGTTACCTTGGGACTCATTCATATCTAATTTTTTATCTATTTCACAAGTATACATCGGGATGCCTAAAAAGGCTATGCTGATGTAGATTATGGCATACCGTCAGCAGTCCATCAGGTACATTCCCTTTAAGCTTTGCCCATGGATAAAACGGTGTTGGTGCAGGGAAGTGCCATGGTTCTTTTTCTGAACCGCGGCCAGGCCGGGGCTGAAGTACTGGAGGTGGGCCCAGGAAACCCCTGCCCCTCTATGATGCCGCTCCATTGATTCTAATGGAGCCATGTCATAGAGGGACAAGGGTTTCCTCCCACTGGGGGTGGGCCGGCCCACCTCCAGTGCTTCAGCCAGTGCCCGTGAATAGAATGGCGCCGTACACAGGAACCGGGCCGCGGTTCAGAAAAAGGATTGTGGCACCAGTTTCCCTGCGCCGGTGCCGTTCTATTCATGGGAAAATCTTAAAGCAAATGTACCTGATGGTACATATGTTTTAAAGGGACTCTCTCACCTCAAACCGCTAAACTCATGTTATCAGTCGATTATACACCAGTGGACTATACAACGCTGATTCTAGATCTTCATTTTTTATGTCTCTATGTTCTTGAATTCCTTTGCTCCAAACCACAAATGAAGGAGTCTGAGTAGTCCTCTCCATTATATCCTTGAGCTAAGTAGTCCTTCTCTATGCATCCACATGCATGGTTTGTAGACTTACAGCAGGGAAATACAAAGGAGTAAAAAACAACAGATTACAGATTTGGAATCAGCATCCTTTATCCTACTTACAGATGACTTTAGTTTTGAGGGGGTGGGTTGGAGGTGACAGAGTCCCTTTATGCTGACACGCTGTACAAACAACGGCTGTTCAGCTGTGTACAGGAAATACACATAAATTGCTTTTTTCCCTGCACTTACTACTGCATCAAGGCTTCACTTCCTGGATAAAATGGTGATGTCACTTCCTGGATAACATGGTGATGTCACTTCCTGGATAACATGGTGATGTCACGACCCGACTCCCAGAGCTGTGCGGCTGTGGCTGCTGGAGAGGATGATGGCAGAGGGATGCTCAGTGTCCCTCCAGTGCCCTGTGTCCCTCAGTGTCCCCATGCCATCATCCTCTCCAGCAGCCACAGCCCGCACAGCTCTGGGAGTCGGGTCGTGACATCACCATTTTATTCAGGAAGTGACATCATCATTTTATCCAGGAACTGACATCACCATGTTATCCAGGAAGTGAAGTAAGTGCAGGGAAAAAAGCACTTTATAAGCATTTTCCGTAATAAGTGTATATTGTAATTTGTAAAACTTCTGGGGGCAATACAATACTTTAATAAAAATTTTCGTCGGACTTCTCCTTTAACATTTAAACTACAAAATGTTGCTCAACTATCGCTAACCTCCAAGGTAATGTTAGGTTGTGGTAAGAAATAACCTCTGACTATAAAGTTCACATGAAGTTTCTGTCATAAGAGAACAATTAGTAAAGCGGAAATGTTATAAAACTCCCATCCTTAAGAAGAAAACAAAAGAAACTTAATAATGGCAATTTTTGGGGTTATAAATATTTTTGCACGAGGTATGTGTTGTTGTTTTTTTAACTAGCCGGAAAATCCCTGCAAAATATGTTTTGTTGTTCGCGAGTTGATATGATCTTTCTAAGGAACTGAGTGTTTTTGTTTCTGGAGTCACAACACGAAAAGACACAGTCAGAATTTGGCTTTGGGCCTATGCCTGGGGATAATAGACACTCTCTCTGATGAGCTGCCAGTGCGGACAGTGCAACAAATCCCCGGACTTGTAGATCTTTAACAGTTCTTAAACAATATACCTTCAGGTCAGTTTCCTCAAAAATAATATGAGCCGGTATGTTGTGACAACAAGATATTACATGGTTAACATGTATTTAAATTGTCCTTTAAATTGACAAGTAGGAAATCACTGTGAGCCAGGGACTGCACATGAAAGGGGAAATCCACCCAAACATAACTTTTGATATGTTTCTGCCCATGGCGAGACTAACAATTCCTTTCATACTTGTTATTATCTATTCAGGCTCCTTCCCCCAGTTCTGAGCTGCTGCTTTATGCTGAAGACACAAAAATCTGAGCCTTTCTCTCCATCTCCCCCATCCCCCCTCCCTTCTGATACTGATGATGCAGACAAGTCCATGGCTGGCTTTATTTGCAACATTGTAGCTTCTTTGTAATGCTGGGAGGGTTTTTCTGAGGTCAACTTGCTAACAAACTCATCATTAATCATCCCAGCATTAAAAAGAAGTTACAGTGTTGCAGATAAAGCCTACCAGGGACTTGGTTACATCAGCTGTCTCAGACGGGAGGGGGGAAGAGGGGGAGACAGAGAGAAAAGCTCACAGACAGATTTTTGTGTCTTCAGCAGAAAGCAAAAGCTCAGAACTGGGGGAAGGAGACTGAATAGATAATAACAAGTATGGAATGAATTGTTAGTCTCACCATGGGCAGCAACATATCAAAAAGTTATGTTTAAGTGGAATACCCCTTTAAAAAGTTTTGATAGTTCCCCAAACTAATAAGTTTTGAAAGTTTCCCAAAAGGAATAATAATTTTAATATGTATACCATTCAGTTTCTCCTTTGTTGCCCTGTCATTATCTAGTGCATCTTGGCCATGTTCAGACCCGGACAGGGGACCGGAGCTGTAGGGTTTAGATAGTCCTGCAGTTCCCAACATGAACACGGGAGGCAGCAGAGAGGCCAGTGTTGCTTCTTACTGCTGCCTTTCAATGGAAACTGATATATAGACAAAAAAAGTATACGTTTATTTTATGGTTATATTATAGAGTAAGCAAAAAAAGGTACCCCTTCAATATAACGAACCTAAACCCTTACAAATACAACTACTTATGCAGTTAACATATAAAATCTGAATAAGAGGGGCAACAGATGTTTTTCTCGAGTGACCTAAATCTCACCTCCTGTTCTACAATTGCTTCCAATCTGTCACCGGCTTTGTCCAGCTACCAATCTGCCCATTGGGACGCATAAACCAGGCCATAGCAGACTTACCAGTTGCCTTCTTCAGACAACATACAGCTTCTAATTCCACTTGCAGCGCCATAAAGCAAATGCACATAGGATGCTATGTAAGGTTGGGATAGCCGGACGCTGTGTGCGGAGTCTATAACGCGCCCTAACCTGTTGTGCATTCGAATGATTATTTTAGCTATGCAGAATGTAGGTCAGCGAGGAGACCAGAAGAACTTCAGGTGGATACCGTCCATCAATGTAGCTAGTACACATACTTGCATGCTGCCCATGATGCTATTACCTGCTAAAAATCTAGAATATTTTGGTAAAAAAATTTGATGATCCTAATCTACAGGTTCCTTCTGGAACTCAAAGCCTAGGGCAAACCCTCTGTAGGACATGGAAACGTGGCTGCCTATGACATAACATTCATTTACACCTCTGTATCACTGGTGACGTGTCCAGTATCCCTTCAGGAGACGCAATTCTATTGGTATAGTATATAGATTCTAGTGTAATAGGAAATATTCTACAGTCTTAGGAATGCTG
This sequence comes from Dendropsophus ebraccatus, assembly GCF_027789765.1. Taxonomy (NCBI): domain Eukaryota; kingdom Metazoa; phylum Chordata; class Amphibia; order Anura; family Hylidae; genus Dendropsophus; species Dendropsophus ebraccatus. Next base: position 59,639,103 of record NC_091467.1, on the reverse strand, counting down.
AGCTGGGATTCCTGGAAAAGAACAAACCATGTCCTGAAATTACAGGGTAAATTCAATCTAGCATCAGGTTACTTCTGTCGGGTGACATGGACTGTGCAAAAAATTTCAGAAATTTCCTGAAATTATACATAGGTGCATCTTTTTTTTTTTTTTTTTTTTAGTATAATGTGTAACCAAAAACTTCATCTATTAACTAAAAACTAAGAAAAAAAATTCCTTTAAAGGGGTACTCCTGACACCGGGGAGGAGGTGGCTGAGGGAAACGATGTCCACTCACTTCCCCAGTTCCAGCGACAGGTCCCGCATCACGGCGCTCCGGTCCCCGGCCGCTTCCTGGTGTCTGACGCGGGCCGGAGACGATACGCCTCACGTCCGCTCAGCCAGTCAGTGACAGGCGGGATCTGAGCGGACTCGAAACGGATCCTGCCTCAGCCAGTCACTGACTGGCTGAACGGACCTGAGACGTCACGTCTCGGGCCCGCGTCAGACACCAGGAAGCGGCCGGGGACCGGAGCGCCGCGATGCAGGGCCCGCCGCTGGAACCGGGGAGGTGAGTAGACGTTGTTTCCCTCAGCCACCTACTCCCCGGTGTCAGGAAAAAAATGCCCCCCGCCAGACTACCCCTTTAAGATTGCACCATGCTCTATACACTACCTACAATTACAGGGAACATAATAATAATAAAAAAGATAGATAGATAGATTGATAGTTAAAGGGAACCTGTCACTAAGACAATGCTATGTAATCTATCACCATCATGTTATAGAGCAGGAAGAGCTGAGCAGATTGATATATATCTTTGTTGGAAAAGATTCAGTATAACTTGCAACCTGTTGATAGAATTCCCTGCTCATTCTGTGGTAAGGAGTCCAGTGGGCGGGGTCACTCAATGGACTGGACTCTTTAGCCTGTAAACATTCAATCAATAAATTACAAGTTATACTGAATCTTTTCCAACAAAGATATATATCAATCTGCTCAGCTCCTTCTGCTCTAAAACATGATGCTGATAGCTTAGGTAGCATTTTCATGGTGACATGAAAAAAGCTGCATGTAAAATTAGACGGTACTAGAGATGAGCGAACCTCAAGCATGCTCGAGTCCATCCGAACCCGAACTTTTGGCATTTGATTAGCGGTGGCTGCTGAAGTTGGATAAAGCCCTAAGGCTATGTGGAAAACATGGATATAGTCATTGGCTGTATCCATGTTTTCCAGACAACCTTAGAGCTTTATCCAAGTTCAGCAGCCCCAGCTAATCGAATACCGAACGTTCGGGTTCAGATGGACTCAAACCCGAACCCGGTTCGCTCATCTCTAGATGGTACACTTAAAATATAATTAAAAACTATGCACCAATAATATAGTAATCAATTTATACAGCACAAGCACAATTAAAAACATGTATATATGGTACATACCATCATGGCAAGGTCCTGTGTGCAGGACTGTGACTAGACCCCCCCCCCCACACACACACACACTGACTAGGCAAACATTCCCCAAATCCATGTAAAGATGATGGAAAAATAATACAGAATAAAAATGATGCACAAATATCACATAAATAAAGTAAATATAGTGGCTTACAGTGTGGGGGAAGACCCTGAAGCCTACATATATGGCCACCAGAGAATCTAGACTGCACCATGATCATCATGCTAAAAAAAAACATTAGTCAAAAGTCACCTACTGTAAATCCACTGATCGCCTCCTGACTACCTTACTACAGATAAAACTGGGGAAGAGGAAGGTCAGGTAAGTTGGATTTAAAAAATTTTTTGTTTTGGTTGAGAAGCCCCCGACAGAGGAGCGGGGCAGCAACTTATCTCTCCTCTCAACATGCAGAACACATGAATAGTTTTGAACATTGTAAGGCTATCCCATTCAGCCTAATCTCCTGCAGTGTTGATCCAGAAAAAGTCAAAAAGCCCCATAAGCAAAAAGTTAATTTTTTTTTTATCTTAAAAAAAAAAAATCAGAATAAATCAACGGATCAAGCTGTCCACTTGGGAACGGGATAATAGATCGCCTATGTATACTGTGCATATCCTTCAGGGAACAAGAAGCCATTGCCTAGAGAGCAATTAGAAAATGAGATCACGTTCGGCCAATGCTCAATAAAGGAACATTATCCTTAATGAATACAATACAGGTGTATAGGAAATCTATGGGAGTCATGTAGAAGGGTCTTACTATCATCCAGTATTCATTCCGCCAATGAAGGGATATAGTGAAGGCAATAGCTATATACATATAGTCACCTCCAATGGATATGTATATAGTCACCTACAGATGGATACGTATAGAGGAGACAGTCTCTCTTTTGCTATAAGTTGTATCTAAAAATGTTACATGTTAGTGGGGGTAGTATGTGTAGGCAAATAACACTACCATAATTAGCCTAATATAAGGTACACCGTTACATAAGACCTGGGATACAGCCTATCCATTTTGTATCTATATATACTGTAACCCCACATGCAGTTGCAGCATTCAGGTTTTCTAGGTCAGGTTAGTTTCTTAAGTTCCTAAAACCCTTTTAGTCCAATATTAGTATTTAACGATAAAATGTGACATCTGTTGCTAAGAAAGTGGATGTAGGAGAAATGGAAAGGTACAGAAGTGCTGGTAGATTTGAGAAGGAGCATCCATCTATGTACACACTCACCCAGTCCCTACTCTTCGTGGGATTCTGTTGCTTGCGCAGTCCCTGCACTGGTACTAGAGCAGAACGCTGCCTGCAGAGGCTTATATACAGCACTCTCATACACATTCATACACACACACCACGCACAGCCCCTCCTCCTTCCCACAGACCACACAGCTGGACAAGGAACACAGCCTGAGGCAGCATCTCGTCTTGTAATACAGACTGGAGAAGGGGGGGGGGGGGGGGAACACACGAGGACTTTGATACAAACATACAGCACAAAACCACGGGAACCGCACAAAGTGCACACAGAAGTGAGGGGCGAGCAACACCCAGCAGAGGTGTACACACTGGGGAGCTAGAATAATACACAAAATGTACTCCCCAGTATGGTTTACAGGATGGGATAGAGACATTTTGGAATAAAACCTATTTTAGAAATTTAAAGGAGTAGTCCAGTGGATTATAAAAGGGGGAAATTGATAACAAGTACAAACTTACCTCTCCCCATGCCCGCGGTGAGCGGCTGGACTGGCCTCGGGATCCCCACCGGGATGTCCGAGGCTGACACGTCACAACCCGGCTGATGGACTGGCCGCCCAACCAGTCAGTGACTAGGACGGGATGCCGCTCTAGTAACTGAGTGGCTGAGTGGCCAGTCCATCAGCTGGGACAGGCCTTTACCCGAGTCATGGCGTCATCACAACTTTCCGCGGCTGATCCCACCACTCACCACAGGCACAAGGAGAGGTAAGTCTGTACTTGTTATCAATTTCCTCCCTGCTGATTGCAGAACTTTATAATACGCAGGACCTTCTCCTTTAAGGTTCCTAATGACAACCACATGCCCATTGGGTCCTTTAACTGTGGTTCAGTAAAAATGTAGGGTCTGTAATAGAAACACTTGAATACAGGTGCAGTATACACATCTGTGTACGGCCTTGTGTTAATATAATAAACTTCTTTTAGAGGGTTTCTTCCAAGAGTTGCACATGAACCTCACCACTTCAACCAAAACCAATGAAATCCCAGTGGAAGTATATGCTACTGGTAAGATTTATCGCTAGAGATGAAAGAACAGGCTGGTTCAAGCTCACTATCCACTTGAGTATCAGAAGTACTCGATACTCAACTGAAAACCATGTGGTGCTCAAGTAAAAATGATAGTCTCCTCCATGCATGGTTGGCGGCTTTAATTAGCCAATCACCATGTAGGAAGGGGCAGGCACATCCCGCTATGTCCCAGCCAAGTTGGCTGCAAGGATAGCAGTGATTGACCGACTGCATCAGGTGACCTGGGTGTATATAGACCCAGGTCACCTGATGCTCAGTGATGCTTATGGTCTGTTAGCTGACAGAGAGAGCTGCTGGAGCAGGGACAGGGCAGGTGGAGGGCTTAGGTGATGGCCATTAGCTATAAAAAAAAAAAAAAAAAACCTTTTCAGAATTAGTAGTCTGTCAGTGTGACTGAAAAAAAAGGAAACATATTCTATACAATATACCAGTATTATACAGAGTAGTGATACTGTATACAGCTAGTTATAGTAATCCAGTCCTCTCCTGTGCTTGGCTCCAATACTGCATGTATGACTAATAGACAAGGTCTACATCAGGGCCACCCCCTCCTGCTTTATCAGGATTTATAGGAAACAGTGGTTCACCCATGGCGGATATAAAAGTAAATAAATAAATAAACAAACATGTTTGCTATCGCCGCATGTGTAATCGCCCCAACTATTAATTAATCACATTACTGATCTTGCACAGTAAATGGCGTAAGCGCAACAAAATTGCCCATTTTTGGTCGCATCAAATCCACCTGACACCTGACACAGCCCCATAGACCAAAGGATAAAAGCGCTATAAGCCTGGGAATGGAGCGATTTTAAGGAACGTATATTTGTTAACAATGGTTTGAATTTTTTACAGGCCATCAGATAAAAGAAAAGTTATACATGTTATATATCGTTTCAATCATAACGACTTGAGGAACATGCCTAACAAGTCAGTTTTACCCCCCCCCCCCCCCAAATAAAAGAAATGCGTTTTTTTGTTCAATTTCACCACACTTTGAATTTTTTTTCTGGTTTCGCAGTGTACTTTATGCAAAAATTCAGCCTGTCATTACAAAGTACAATTAGTGACGCAAAAAATAAGGGCTCATGTGGGTTTCTAGGTGGAAAAATGCAAGTGCTGTGGCCTTTTAAGCACAAGGAGGAAAAAACGAAAACGCAAAAACGAAAATTGGCCCCGTCCTTAAAGGGTTAATGCAGTGTGGAACATTGCCACTTGTTTTGTCCAATCCCGGCTGGAGCGTATACACATCGTATAAGCTCCGGTCGGGATCCCATGCCGGACCACAAACAACTGACATGTCAATTCAGTGAATTGCGGCCGTAGGAAACCCTGTCAGTTCACACAATGAAGCTTCATTGAGCGCTATGGGGAGTTCTGATGCGGGCGCGCGCTGATGCGCCCGCATCAGAACACTACGGCCATAAAGGTCATCCGGAAAGTACTGCAGTCTTGGCAAAGATATCCTAAAAAGGTATTCCAACATATAGTATGTGCCGTGTCTTTAGTGTACAGCAGAAGCCATGCCAGGAGGTGTAGTAGGTGTAACACCGGAAGAAGTTAAAGGAGTAACACAAGCAGGTGTTCAGGACTATAACCAGGAGGTCTTGCAGGAGTAATGCCAGGAAGTATTTTTACAGTAATACCAGGAGATGTTCAGAAGTATAATCAGTAGGTGATGCAAGAGTAATTCCAGAAGAATAATGTCAGGTGGTGTTCAGGAGGTTTTGTAGGAGCATAGTTAGAAGGTGATGTAAGGTTAATGCCAGGAGGTGTTTTAAGGGTAATGCCAGGAGGTGTTGTAAGGGTAATGCCAGGAGGTGTTGTAGGAGTAATACCAGGAGGTGTTGTAAGGGTAATTCCAGGAGGTGTTGTAAGGGTAATGCCAGGAGGTGTTGGAAGGGTAATGCCAGGAGGTGTTATAGGAGTAATACCAGGAGGTGTTGTAAGGGTTATGCCAGGAGGTGTTGTAAGGGTAATGCCAGGAGGTGCTGTGTGAGTAATACCAGGAGGTGTTGTAAGGGTAATGCCAGGAGGTATTGTAGGAGTAATACCAGGAGGTGTTGTAAGGGTAATGCCAGGAGGTGCTGTGTGAGTAGCTTTGTGGCCCCGGATCTGGCACTAATAGTATGATTGGTTCTGATCACAGCTCTTATGTAGTCCTGCAGCACAGGCTGGTCTACAGTATTGTTCCCTCTCATCCAAAAGTCTTTTTAATAGAGCGACCTGGGAATCTTTAAAGCCAATGTACTGTTACAGGAGCTGTGACCACATATATATATCTGGTATATCATTCATTGAACTCTCAGTGTGTCCAAAGGCCATTTGTACATTAGCATATCAAGGCCTGGAGTCCAGGAAGTAGCCAGTTGGTCAATATTCTCCATTCCCCCACAGTAAGGTACCGTATTTTTCGCTTTATAGGACGCACCTTTTGATAAGACGCACCCCTGATTTTAGGGGAGAAAAATAGAAAAAAAAATATTTTGCTCATTGTCACAGTTTGGAGATAGCATATAGTGCCCACATAGTAGCCAATCCCCCATAAAGTGCCCCACATAGTAGCCAGTGCCCCCCATAGTAGCCAGTGCCCCCCATAGTAGCCAATCCCCCCATAGTAGCCAGTGCCCCTCATAGTAGCCAATCCCCTCATAGTAGCCAATCCCCCCATAGTAGCCAGTGCCCCTCATAGTAGCCAGTGCCCCTCATAGTAGCCAGTGCCCCTCATAGTAGCCAATCCCCCCATAGTAGCCAATCCCCCCATAGTAGCCAGTGCCCCCATAGTAGCCAGTGACCCCCATAGTAGACAGTGACCCCCATAGTAGACAGTGACCCCCATAGTAGCCAGTGCCCCCATAGTAGCCAGTGACCCCCATAGTAGACAGTGACCCCCATAGTAGCCAGTGCCCCCATAGTAGCCAGTGACCCCCTTAGTACCCTGTGCCCCCCATAGCAGCCATTTCCCCCCCTAAAACAACAAACCAGTAACTCACCTGTCCGGCGGCCCCAGCAGCTCCTGTCTCCCGTCAGCCGTGCGCACTTCCGACATCCTCCGGGCACAGGCAGCGGGGTACAGAGACGCTGCCTGTGCCGGAAGTGTCCTGCAACCTCTATCATGAATGATAGAGGCTGCAGAACACATGCAGGACACAGGCAGTCTCTGTACCCCGCTGCCTGTGCCCGGAGGATGTCGGAAGTGCGCGCGGCCGCCGGGAGACAGGAGCTGCTGGGGCCGCCGGACAGGTGAGTTCCGGGACCACCTCCACCCGCTCGCTCAGCTGACAGCCGATCAGGAGCCCAGGAAAGTGCTGCTCATTGCACTTTCCCGGGCTTCTGATCAGCTCAGCTGAGCGGCGATGGAGGGGCAGGCTGGGCGGGCGGAGGGGATCGCTCAGAGCCGCTCACTATGCATATGCATAGTGAGCGGCAATACAGGGGGCGGGCGGGACGGCTTCCATGCGGTGCTCTGCACTGCTTGGGAGCCGTCTTCGCTTTATAAGACGCACTTAGATTTTCCTCCCACTTTGGGAGGAAAAAAAGTGCGTCTTATAAAGCGAAAAATACGGTATATGAGTGGTCTTAGGGTGGAGTCCATAGAGGGTGGGGACCAATCCTAGGGGATATACACTGTAACAAACACTCTCCTTCCTGCGAAGGAACAGGTATAATATATGTGGGCCTTCTGTGTGTGTATATAGCAATATACGTACATTACCATCACCGTAATGTGTACATATAGATTGTTAGCACTGGACGATGGTAAGGGCAGTAAGACAGATACACACAGACATGTTCATTCTTCAGCACATAGAGAGAGGAGGCGCGCGAGCCTCCCATAGACTCCCATTATGACACGGAAGCTGGCGGGATTCTGCCACGGGATTCCACCAGTAATATAACGTCATAAAAATAAATGTAAAGATTTCCATTTGCATAACTTCCATTGAGAAAAGAGCTTCCCCCTACATCCCTAGAAAATGCTTCTCAAAGGCTACTTTTGGGTAGTGTATCTCATGGTAAGAGGTTGACTGCAATGACATTTTGCTCAGTTGACAGAGGGTATGCATCGTGAGACTGCTGGATGGTCGTAGACTGCTCTGTCCAAGCTGTTAGGAGGTGTTGGGAGCAGTGGTTACATATATTTTTTTCTTTGTTTTTCACCTTTAGTAACCCTGGTACACCATGAATGACATGCTCTGACTTGGCCTTATCTTTGGTTTCTAGAGAAGCTGAAGTCGGCACAAAAAGGAAGCTACCCATATTTTCTTTGAATGAACTTTAAGGAACAGCCAGCATGTGACAGATCACATTATCTCTATCTAACATGCAAAGCAATGTTGCAGGCACTTTGTGGAGTGACAAGGAACCAATAAATACTTGTTTTTTTATCTTGAGAAATATAGTATTCTGTATGTACTAGAACCCAGGGCCCGGGCACACTAGGTGGTCTATGGTCCCCCAAGGAAGGCACAAAAGAAGCTGCCAGCGCCTATGTTTTCCCATAACAATGGTGGGAATGGGAAATATGGGATATTTTGCTATTGAATTTAGAGGGAAAAACAGCCTTTTAGTAACATCTTTTAAGGTCAGTTCACACTGGCCCTTAAAGTGTAACTGTCATTTAAAATATTTTTGCGGAAAGTGATTTCTAGAAAATGTGTGATAGCTTTATTAGGCAAAAAGCCTCTTTCTATACTCAAAATACTGTTTCCCAGCCCCCCCCCCCCCACACACACAATTCTTATGTGCTCATTATCAGGCAAAGCCGTCTTTATTACAGAGGAGCAGAGTGAAGACGGGTTTGTGAGTACATTATAACCTATGGAGGGGCGTGGGGGATGAGTGAGCAGGGAGAGGAGACAAGCAGCTGTACAGTTTGGAGACTGTCTGGGCACATAAAACACTGGAATCGCAGGTTAGAAAGGTTAGTGCTTATGTGGGAGCTTGGTGAGAGAAGATTGCAGGATGTAGTGTTGTGCAGGGCTGCATCTTTTCCTCTCTGTGCTCACTCACCCCCTCACCCTTTCCCTCCCCAGAGCATAATGGACACAGAAATCCTGCTTCTTCAGAAGTGAAGGGGGGGACTGCAAAACAGCTTTTTGAGTACAGTGAATACAGAAGGAAAGTCTTTTTTACTTAATAAAACTGATTACAGAGTTTCTTAAAATCGCTTGTACTATTGATATATATTGACTTCTGAAAAGTGACATTTAAATGACAGTTACACTTTAAGGCTGGGTTCACACTACGTATATTTCAGTCAGTATTGTGGTCCTCATATTGCAACCAAAACCAGGAGTGGATTAAAAACACAGAAAGGATCTGTTCACACAATGTTGAAATTGAGTGGATGGCCGCCATTTAGGGTACAAACACACACAGCAGATACGCAGCAGATACGCAGCAGATTTGATCCTGTGTTCAGTTATTTAGATCTAATCTGCTGCGTATCTGCTGCGTATCGCAGCAGTAAATACGCAGCGTATATGCCGTGTGTGTTTGTAACCTAATGGCAAATATTTGCTGTTATTTTAAAACAACGGCTGTTATATTGAAATAATGGCCGTTATTTACTGTTATATGGCGGCCATCCACTCAATTTCACCATTGTGAGAACAGATCCTTTCTGTGTTTTTAATCCACTCCTGGTTTTGGTTGCAATATGAGGACCACAATACTGACTGAAATATACGTAGTGTGAACATAGCCTAAGGGTGCGTTCACACCTACAGGATCTGCAGCAGATTTGATGCTGTGTTCAGTTATTTAAATGAAATCAGCTGCAGAAAATCAGCTGCAGATCCTGTAGGTGTGAACGCACCATAAGGGTGTTAACACACACGACCAATGCGTAGCATATCAGCAGCAGATCTGCAGCAGATTTGATGGTGCAGATTTGATGCTGTGTTCAGTTATTTACATCAAATCTGCTGCGTATCTGCTGCATATCCGCTGAGTATCTGCAGCAGAAAATTCACTGCAATACGGTGTGTGTGAAGCTACCCTAAGGCATAAAAATGTCTCTTAATGGTGCGTTCACACCTACAGGATCTGCAGCTGATTTTCTGCAGCAGATTTCATTTAAATAACTGAACACAGCATCAAATCTGCTGCAGATCCTGTAGGTGTGAACGCACCCTAACAGCATAAAAAGTTTAGTGTGCAAGTAATACAATACAGCGAGAAGCAAAGCAAACTTACAGGGGAACTTGAGAAAGCTTGACCACCATCATTCATTATTCATTACACCTTATGAGCACTAGCCTTAGGGCCCTTTTACACACATCTGATAGATTATCTGCCAGAGATTTGAAGCCAAAGCCAGGACTGGATTTGAAAAGAGGAGAAATCTCAGGCTTTCCTTTATGACCTGGTCTCTGTTTATAGTCTGTTCCTGGTTTTGGCTTCCAATCTTTGGCAGATAATCTGCCAGATAATCTTTCTGTGTAAAAGGTCCCTTAGTTAGGGTTAGGGGCGTGGGGGGGGGGAGTTGATTCTAATGGAGCCACGTCACACAAAGGAGGGGGTTTCGTTAGGCCCACCCCCAGTGCTTCAGGCCGGGCCGATGCTGTGTAGGGTGGCAGTTCAATAAAAGGATCATGGCATCTGCATCCTCACATTGGTCTGTTAATGATTGTCATTGTCATTCACCCTCAGTCTAAAGGCCCTATTACACTAAACGATTATCAGGCCGATAATAGTTTAGTGTAAAAGTGCGTGTTGAAAGGCAACAATCAGCATTTCAATATGACAGTGCTTATATTTTTTTCCCAAAAAAAAACAGGCACACTTAGAGAGATTTATCAAACATGGTGTAAAGTGAATCTGGCTCAGTTGCCCCTAGCAACCAATCAGATTCCACCTTTCATTCCTCACAGACTCTTTGGAAAATGAAATCTGATTGGTTGCTAGGGGCAACTTAGCCTGTTTCACTTTACACCATGTCTTGTTTTCAGGAGATTTCTTATTTCTATGCCTGCGGCGCCAGCTATAAAGATCCACCAGGGGATTTGGTGAGTCCTGGGTGGCGGCAGATGGCAAAGGTCAGCCTTACTTTCTGGGGCTGCCCTTGTTTAGAGTACCTTAGTGCCTTATTTTCGGGGAGATGCCTTACTTTAGGTTAGTTGGTAGGGTAGTTGGGGTGTTTTACTTTAGGAGGGTGTTTTATTTTCGGGGAAACCTGGTAGGAGCTGTGGCAGCAAGCCGTCACTGACTTCAATGGGCAGCCCAAACGTTCTAAGGATTGTTCGGGCAGCCCCTCCTGCTTCTCCCTGCTCGATGTCTTTGTGTATAGCACAGGCAGCGAGCAGGGAACAAGGGGAAAGCTGGTGCTGACCTGACAGGTCGCCCCCCCCCCCTTCTCCTGGAAAATGGTGCCATGTAAGACCAGCTTGTCTGAGACAACTCAGCAGTGCACTATGCTAAAACTACACATCACTCTCTCCCATTGTTCACTGTTAGCCTGTATTCTCAATCTGGAAATTGGACTAATAGTTGCACTGTGTAGAGCCAATGGGACCATCAAAGTAATCCTAAAGAAATGGGGGGATGGTCTGGAGGAACATAGACCTAAGGCATAGCTAGGTATTCTCTCACCCGGGACTACACTAGTCCTGTGTCTACATATCCTGGCCAAGGCTAAATGGCTTGCTGGCTTCCCCGAGCACTCACTATCTGGTGTAAAGTCCTAGGTAAGTTATGCCCCGTCATAGAGTGTTGGGGAAACACCTGGTCGATATGGTCAGCTTTTATAATCTATGGCTATTCTTTTAGATAGAGGTGACTTTTTGTGGTATCTATGTATAGTCTTGGTTTAGCTGTGTCAGTAATATGCTTTTAAGATCTATGTAACCACAGGACATCATGTGATAATACTGGAGTGTCTGCTTTAAGTTCATGTCTAGGGCTACACCAGCAGATCTTTTCTACCATAGGGTGAGACGTCCTTCATCCTCTCATGACCCATCTTATGAACTGCATTGACCTTCTTTCTCAATACTGCAGAAAGAGTAGGTTACTGGGTTCATCTAAAAAAACTTTTATTCCCTAATTCTTATTATTCTGGGATATCCATCTGTCTATGAATAATAATACAGCATTACACGTCTGGTTCTTGAATGCATTTTTTTTACATTTTGCTTGTATTTTACTTTATACACCACATTAAAGGGGTTATCCAGTGCCAAAAAAACATGGCCACTTTCTTCCAGAGACAGCCCCACTCGTGTCTCCAGCTTGGGCAGGGGGTTTGCTGCCTAGTCGCATTGAAGTGAATGGAGCTTAAAGGGGTAATCCAGCGGGGGGGAGGGCACTTTTTTGCTGGGACCAGTGGCAGGTGCCGCATTGCGGCGCTCTGGTGCCCAGTTCCCGGCCGCTTCCGGGTGTCTGACGCAGGCCCGAGACGTGATGTCTCAGGTCCGCTCAGCCACTCAGCCACTCGGGATCTGAGCGGACTTGAAACGGATCCCGCCTCTGTCACTGAGTGGCTGAGCGGACCTGAGATGTATTGTCTCGGGCCCGCATCAGACACCCGGAAGCGACCAGGAATCGGGCACCGGAGCGCCGCGATGCGGGACCCACCGCTGGAACCGGGGAGTTGATTGGACGTCTTTTCCCTCAGCCACCTCCTCCCCGGTCCCAGCAAAAAAGTGCCCCCCCCCTGCTGGAGTACCACTTTAATTGCAAACCGCACCTGAACCGGAGACAAGAGTCGTGTTGTCTATGAAAGAAAGTGGACATGTTTTTGTAGCACTGGATAACCCCTTTAAGGCTGGGGTCACAAAACGGCCGGTGTTACTGAAGATCATCCCAGCTGCTACTGCAGTACCGGCCGGATGATCGGAATTTCTGGTGAATTCTGAATTTCTGGTGAATTAAGGTGTGCCTGCATCCCAAATTACCACTGCGCACAATGGAGCGTGCGGCCGGAGCCATGCGGCCAGATGGGATCCTGGCTGGAATGTATACTATAATCACGGCCATTGTTGCAAATTGCAACAACGGCCGTGATTTATGCAAAACATGCGTTGTATAAACATAGCCTAAAAATGCCGTTTAATGTGCAGGTATCCTGGAACGTTTCCCATAAAACAATCTGGCATATAAGATAGGGGACAAGCGAGGTCCATATATTCTAGTATGGAACATAAATAGGGATCGTCTTTATGAGATAACCATTTTCCTGCTGGTTTAGACAGATTAGTTTATGGAAGCAGCACAAAAACAACCATTTAGTGTCTGTTCACACACAGAAATTTTTGAATATCAGATAACTGCACCATTGCTGTCTTTGTGATTCCCATAGACTTTAGCGGACAGGGCGGCTCCCATGCTTGGTCATTGCCCCATTCAGTCTGCACAGCCTCTGGATAGAAACAAAACTGCTTCATGCAACTGAAGATCTTACATATAAGTCTTGGCTTCCTTAAAGTTCTCTGGAAGAACGAAAGCTGCGCCGTGGTTGGTTGTTATGGTAACAAGTTGTTCTGTTTGCCAGATTTCATAATTGAGGCCATAGAAAACAGTTATAGGAACAGTTGCTAGAATTATTGAAGTACAAGTTATAGGAGTTTTGTAGCTGTACGAAATTCTTTATGGTGAAAAAAAAGGCCATACTCACCTGCCCTGATCCCCCCACAGCTGATGTTCTTATATCTCCTGATTCCCACTGCATTCAGCTGCTTCCTGGGTCCTGTCACTTCTTGTCCCCACTGCTCAGTCAGTCAATGGCTGCTGCGGTTGCCTGCCTCACTTAGGGCCCTATTCAACCAGACGATTATCGTTTGCATAATCGTTAACGATAAACGATCCAAACGACCGCTATTACGAAAGACCTGAAATGGTCGCCCATTTACATGGAAAGATAATCGTTACTTATGATCGTTCTTGCGGTCGTCTTGTCGTCGTTATTGCGTTCGTCACTGCTGCGAACGTCCAACCAACTTCTTTTTCAATGCGAACGATTTGCGAACGAGCAACGATAAAAATAGGTCCAGGTCTTATTAAAAGATCAACGATTTCTCGTTCAGTCGTTAGTCTTTAACTGCTATTCAAACGAACGATTATCGTTTAGATTTGTACGATTTAACGATAATCTGAACGATAATCGTCCGGTGGAATAGGGCCCTTATTTATTGGTCATTTCCTGCATGATGACAGCTGTGAGCAGGTGGGTATCCTTTTCTTTTCATTAGTACAGCCCCCCAAATTAGAATGCCCCCTTCATAAGAACATAATGAGATCAATGGGAGCAAAAGGTCCTTCCCTTCTGACCCATAAAACAGATAGCCATGACAGAAAATGATGACAGATGCCATTGTGAGGGTAATGTGGGGGTCAGCCGCAGGTTGATAAACAACCAACAACATGAGGACCTTGTCCACAATAAGGAAACAGACTTTATGACAATTGGAGACAATAGCAGAGGTTTTTTTATGCCAATTTATGGTCAAAATTGCTCTACATAAAAGAGAACCTATACTTGCCTTTATAACCCAACTGCCCCCCTGCACCCCCGTATCATGGAGTTCCACTTCTGCTGCACTGTGGTTCCAGCGGGTTGGCACGTGTTATAACCCACTCAGGAATTCGGAGTTAGGGTATATTCACACGGGCGGGCTCGCAGCGAGATTCTCGCTGCGAGCCTGGCAGGTCCTGGCAGTTCCCATACACTACATACTTGCTGCGGTCTAAACGACCGCAGCGAGTATGTAATTATACCGCCCTTAACCCCTTCTGCTCCCTCCCGGCTCCCCCGCTGTAAGCATACTTTACCTGTCCTTGCTGCACGGGTCCGGCGTCCTGCTCTCCTGTCCGGCCAATCAGTGGCTGCGGCTGGGCAACACACTAATTGGCCGGACAGGAGAGCAGGACGCCGGACCTGTGCAGCAAGGACAGGTAAAGTATGTTTACAGGGGGGGAGCCGGGCGGGAGCAGGAGGGGTTAAGGGCGGCAGAATTACATACTCGCTGCGGTCGTTTAGACCGCAGCAAGTATGTAGTGTATGGGAACTGCCAGGACCTGCCGAGCTTGCAGCGAGAATCTCGCTGCGAGCCCGTCCGTGTGAATATACCCTTAGGGTGCGTTCACACCTACAGGATCTGCAGCAGATTTGATGCTGTGTTCAGTTATTTAAATGAAATCTGCTGCAGAAAATCAGCTGCAGATCCTGTAGGTGTGAACGCACCATTAAGACATGTTTATGGCCACTGAGCAATTCCACATATGCCTTCTGAATGCGGCCTCCATTTCAAACCTTATGGCCGTATCATGTTGCTTGAAGATGAGTGGGAATTACTGCAACAGAACTACATCCAAAGGTATGGTATATTATATATTTGGAAAAGTGATCTGTTCATCCAAGGAAATATGGTGGTCTTCTATGAGGGTGGTCTTCTCAAAGAAAATAGCCACTATATTGGCATATAATCTAGTCTTGATATTGGGGTGGTCTTCTCAAAGAGTGGAGAGTTTTCACTGCATGTAGGAAAATATAAAGGCTCTACAGCTCTATAACTAGGATTGATAGTAACATAAGATGACAGGAAACTGATATAGAAGCAATAGTTGAGGTATGGATAATAGTGCCATATATTATAGATAACAATGCCATATGGTATGAGTAACAGCACCATTGATTATGGATAATAGTGCCATATAGTATGAATAGCTCTATATAGTACAGATAATAGCGCCATATGGTATTGATAATAACGACGTATATTATGGATAACAGCACCATATAGTATAAATAAATGCGCCATTGATTATGAATTATAGTGCCATATTGTATGGATAGTAGCGTCATATCTTATGGATAATAGCGCCATGTAATACAGATAATAGCGCCAGATGGTATTGATAATAACGCCGTATATTATGGATAACAGCACCATATAGTATATAGGAATTGATTATGGATAATAGCGCCACATAGTATGAATAATAGCGTCATTGATTATGGATAATAGCGCCATGTAGTATGGTTAGTAGTAGTATATAGTATGAATAATAAAGCCATATAGTATAATTAATATTAGCACCATCGATTATGGATAATAGCGCCATATAGTATGGTCAGTAGTACTATATAGTATGAATAATAGCGCCATATAGTATTGATAATAGCACCATATAGTACAAATAGCTCTATATAGTACAGATAATAGCGCCATATAGTATCGATAATAACGCCATATATTATGGATAATAGTGCCATATAGTATGGATAATAGCGCCATATAGTACAAATAGCTCTATATAGTAAAGATAATAGCGCCATATAGTATCGATAATGACGCCATATATTATGGATAACACTGACACATAGTATGAATAACAGCGCCACTGATTATGGATAATAGTGCCATATAGTATGGATAATAGCGCCATATAGCACAAATAGCTTTATATAGTACAGA
This sequence comes from Dendropsophus ebraccatus, assembly GCF_027789765.1. NCBI lineage: Eukaryota > Metazoa > Chordata > Amphibia > Anura > Hylidae > Dendropsophus > Dendropsophus ebraccatus. The sequence continues at coordinate 59,622,958 of NC_091467.1, read as the reverse complement.
TAATAGTGCCATGTGGTATTGATAATAACGCCATATATTATGGATAACAGGACCATATAGTATAAATAATATCGGCATTGATTATGGATAATAGCGCCACATAGTATGAATAATAGCGCCATGTTTATGGATAATAACGCTATATAGTATGGTCAGTAGTACTATATAGTAAGAATAATAGCGCCATTGATTATGGATAATAGTGCCATATAGTATGAATAATACCACCATTGATTATGGATAATAGTGCCATATACTATGAATAATAGCGCCATTGATTATGGATAATAGTGCCATATAGTATGAATAATAGCGCCATTGATTATGGATAATAGTGCCATATAGTATGAATAATACCGCCATTGATTATGGATAATAGTGCCATATAGTATGAATAATAGTGCCATTGATTATGGATAATAGTGCCATATAGTATGAATAATAGCGCCAATGATTATGTATAATAGTGCCATATAGTATGAATAATAGCGCCATATAGTATTGATAATAACGCTATATAGTAAGAATAATAGCGCCATTATGGATAATAGGGCTATATAGTTTGGGTAGTATTACTATATGGTATGGATAATAGCGCCTTATATTATGGATAGTAGAGCTAGATAGCAGAAACCCATCAGATAGTAATACCCTACAATAACACACCATATCCCTGCCCCCTCAGTCCTGTATACAGCTATAATGTCCATGTGATTGTATATGTTTATGGAGCAGTGACATGGTTAATCCTGCTTAGGAATGAGCATTGATCGCACACAACCCCCATGTGATTGGAGGATTAGGAGACCATGTGACTGGTATATTATGGGGTCTGCTTGGTGACAGATGCCCCTCTAATAAGAGACCAGATAAAGCCGGACGCTATTGGTAAACACCACATGCAGGCGGCTATGGCGGGCGAATTATCCGCTTGTTGCCAGGCAGTGTTTCCCCAGCCCATTCGCAGGCAGCAGCCGTGTCGTCATAAGAATTCAAGTGAAAAGGAAGGCGCCACATTCAGCCTGAACACACTGCGCGCTCTTCTTACAAACACTCTTTCGTTTTCCTCTCTCCCTCTCCCACAGTTCAATTAGTGTTGCTATGGTTTATCCGTCAGCCAATCAGCACCGAGGAGGAGCCTCTTGTTTGTTTTCCAAAATCAGCCAATAGAAACAAACCTGCTGCAGCCAATCAGCTGCTAGAGCCATTAATGATGTCATGGGAGAAGGTCGGAGGGGGCGGCCATGTTGAGTGTGGCAGTGCTGAGCCAGATAGCTTAGATGTAACTGGACTGAGAATCCTATGTGCATATATACCGTATTATATATGTTCTGTAGCCAGCTTCTTGTATATGTTATAGTATGTGAGTCTGTCCTGTATTGTGCATGTAGCTTTCAGACCATGCTGGGTTCTGTCCTTCAGCCACGTACAGGCAGGATTGCAGGAATTCTTGCAGTATTAAGAGGATTTGGCTAATTCCTTTGATTCCTTCGGCATTTTGGAGAAGTTTGGATCTGACACAAAATAAAATCCTGTTTTTTTTTCACATAAAACTTTTCGGTACAAAAAAAATGCTTAATGTTACAGCAGCTTCCCCCAATCTAGCTGCAGAACTACAACTCCCAGCATATCTTTAGCTGTCCGGGCATGCTTGGAGTTGTTGTTTTGCATCAGCTGAGAGCTGCATTACAGTCTATGGGAGAAAGAGGCAGTGAACTGTATTATAATACATATGTAGTGTGCACAGACACTTAAAGGGGTTGTCCGGCGATAAAAAATTATTCACAGAATAACACACATTACAAAGTTATACAACTTTGTAATGTATGTTATGTCTGTGAATGGCCCCCTTCCCCGTGTTTCCCCCCACCCACGCTAGACCCGGAAGTGTGGTGCATTATACTCACCGCATCTCGTGTCGTCCACGGTCTCCGATCGTCAGCAGTGACGTTTTCTTCGGGAGCTTGGCGGATCTTCCCGAGTGCCGGCCGCCCTCTGCAGCGTCATCCGAAGCTCAGCCGCGATTGGCTGAGCATAACTGTGCTCAGCCAATCGCGGCTGAGCGGCTGATGACGCGGCCACGTCATCACCTGCTCAGCCGCGATTGGCTGAGCACAGTTATGCTCAGCCAATCGCGGCTGAGCTTCGGATGACGCTGCAGAGGGCGGCCGGCACTCGGGAAGATCCGCCGGCCTCCCGAAGAAGACGTCACTGCTGACGATCGGAGACCGTGGTCGGCACGTGACAGGTAATGTATAGCGCACCACACTTCCGGGTACACGGGTGGGGGTGGTGGGACACGGGGAAGGGGGCCATTCACAGACATAACATACATTACAAAGTTGTATAACTTTGTAATGTGTGTTATTCTGTGAATAATTTTTTATCGCCGGACTACCCCTTTAAAGGGTCAATGTCATTTTAAAATCTTTTGACATGTATGAAGAGAGAAGCGCATAGCCATACTCTTCTCCAGGCTCTATCTAGTGACTGGCGAACAACTGGTAAGGCTGGGTTCACACTACATTTTTGCAAAAAAAAAATAAAAATAAACGGATAAATTAAAAAAAAAAGGATGGAAAAAATGGATGCATGTGTGTGCATCTGTTTTTCCATTGAATTCCATTATTAAAAAAAAAAAACGGATCAAGACGTATCCGTTTTTATTTAACGGACACAAAAATGAGGTCAACTACGTTTTTGGTACGTTAAAAAAAACTTTTTAAACCTTTTTTTTATAATGAAATTCAATGGAAAAACTAATGCACACACATGCATCCAGTTTTTCCATCCTTTTTGGCAAAAAACGGATTGCAAAAACATAGCGTGAACCCAGCCTAAGTGACAGTAACTTTTGGGTACAAACACACGTACACGAACTGCAGCGGATTTCTCGCTGCGAATTTGCAGCAAAAGCAAGCTGGAGCCTGAAGGTGTGTCGCTCTGCTCCCCCGTCCACCCCGCCGCGCCCATGATTGCCGGGGAGGCGTGCCACTCTGCTCCCCTGTCCGCCTTGGAATCGTATACCTGCTGGGGAGGTGTTCCACTCTGCTTCCCCGTCCGCCTCGGACGCCCCAGCCTTAATATACCTGCCGGGGAGGTGTGCCACTCTGCTTCCCCGTCCGCCTCGCCAACATATACCTGCCGGGGAGGCGTGCCACTCTGCTCCCCCGTCCGCCTCAGCCTTAATATACCTGCCGGGGAGGTGTGCCACTCTGCTCCCCCGTCCGCCTCAGCCTTAATATACCTGCCGGGGAGGTGTGCCACTCTGCTCCCCCGTCCGCCTCAGCCTTAATATACCTGCCGGGGAGGTGTGCCACTCTGCTCCCTCGTCCGCCTCGGACGCCCCAGCCTTTATATACCTGCCGGGGAGGTGTGCCACTCTGCTCAGCCATCCGCCTCGGACGCCCCAGCCTTAATATACCTGCCGGGGAGGTGTGCCACTCTGCTCCCCCGTCCGCCTCGCCATCATATACCTGCCGGGGAGGTGTGCCACTCTGCTCCCCCGTCCGCCTCGCCATCATATACCTGCCGGGGAGGTGTGCCACTCTGCTCCCCCGTCCGCCTCGGACGTCCCAGCCTTAATATACCTGCCGGGGAGGTGTGCCACTCTGCTTCCTCGTCCGCCTCGCCATCATATACCTGCCGGGGAGGTGTGCCACTCTGCTCCCCCGTCCGCCTCGCCATCATATACCTGCCGGGGAGGTGTGCCACTCTGCTCCCCCGTCCGCCTCGGACGCCCCAGCCTTAATATACCTGCCGGGGAGGTGTGCCACTCTGCTCCCCCGTCCGCCTCGCCATCATATACCTGCCGGGGAGGTGTGCCACTCTGCTCCCCCGTCCGCCTCGCCATCATATACCTGCCGGGGAGGTGTGCCACTCTGCTAACCCCTCCGCCTCGCCATCATATACCTGCCGGGGAGGTGTGCCACTCTGCTAACCCCTCCGCCTCGCCATCATATACCTGCCGGGGAGGTGTGCCACTCTGCTTCCTCGTCCGCCTCGCCATCATATACCTGCCGGGGAGGTGTGCCACTCTGCTCCCTCGTCCGCCTCGCCATCATATACCTGCCGGGGAGGTGTGCCACTCTGCTCCCCCGTCCGCCTCGGACGCCATGGCCATCATATACCTGCCGGGGAGATGTGCCACTCTGCTCCCCCGTCCACCTCAGACGCCTGCCGGGGAGGTGTGCCACTCTGCTCCCCCCGTCCGCCTCCACCGCCAAACATAGAGCCGGGCAACTCCTCAGTCGTTCATTCCACCATTTCCATGGAACGGCGCGTTCATTTAGGATAACTACACACACTATATTGTAGCGAATTTTTGATCTAAATAACTGAACACAGCATCAAACCTGCACCATCAAATCTGCTGCGGATCCGGTGTGTGTGAAGGCATCCTCAATCATTTCCCGGGATTTGATCAAATCTCTGGATTCTACCATTTCACTGCAACATACAGTATATATATGTGTGTGTATTCAGTATATTATGGTGGTTTTACACGGAACAATTTATCGTTCGAATTTGCACGATAACGGTCGAATTTGAACGATAATCGTACATGTAAATGCAGCGAACGATCAAGCGACGAGCGAGAAATCGTTCATTTTGATCTTTCAACAACTTCTCAAATCGTCGTTGATCGTTCGCAAAAAATTCGCAGATCGTTCCATGTAAACAGTCTTTCAACGATTTTACCTATGTATGAGATAGGCTTAAGCGATCGCAAAACGATTTTTCCGTACGATGTATCGTTCCGTGTAAACGCTGATCGTTATGAAAAAAACATTTTTCATTCTAAATCGTTAATCGTGCGATCGGGTGAATTATCGCTCCGTGTAAGGGTACAAACACACACACCGTATACGCAGCAGATCTGCAGCAGACTTGGTGGTTCAGATTTGATGCTGTGTTCAGTTATTTAGATCTAAACTGCTGCGTATCTGATGCGTATTGCAGCAGTAAATAAGCTGCGTATACGGTGTGTGTGTTTGTACTCTAAAAGTACCATTAGTTTGCTGTCAGAGAATGAGGATATTCAGATACTGCTAACCCATACATGTCTAGACTTGCTTCTATCCAGTCCTGGCAATGCTCTGTGAGCTACCTAAGGGTGCCTTCACACGTACTGTATCGCTGTGTATTTATCGCTGCGAGTTTCTCGCACATAAATCCACAGTGATACCGATTGCTATAAAGTCAATGTATGTGTATTCTCGCTGCGTGCTTGGTGCGATTTGTACATGCGAGTTTTGATTTTCACAGGGGAGTTTAACACCACAAAAAAACGCAGCTACTTTCGTGCGAGTTTCATGCGAGTTTTGTGCGATAAATTTTTATACCATGCCCAAATTAAAATATCATCCCTCTACAGCCCCTTTAAGTGTGTATATTCTGCAGTGTATATTTTGACTACAGTTTTGTATAGCAACTAATGTAATACAATGTAAAATATAAAAAAACACCTCCACTTTGTCAGCTTTATGTTGTGTAATATAAACTCTATACAAATGTATGTATAATGCAAAATGCCGGGTAAACATACATAATAAAAGAAAACAAAAAAAAAACTTACACAGGTAAGGTAGAAACGCTATCTGTACAAAAAGTTCACAAGTTTTGGTCGGTCAGGGTCTGGGTGTACAGACCCCCACCAGTCGCTAGAGAGTCTGGTGAAGTGCATGGCTGAGCGCTTCACTCCCTTTAGGGTTGTAACTGGTTCCAGCAGATCTCTCACACCCAGCGTGCCTGGGCAGCCAACAGCTGATAGAAAAGGACAGAAATAAATTATTCATAACTAAGCAGCGGAGGCGCTGATAAACACTGAGTGTAAAAGCCGTATACATCAATCCCTCCAGCAGTGTACCCGTGCTGTGCAGTGCATGGAGTGTATTATACACAGATAGATGTATAATACACATAAGGGTAACACATCAGCTACAGTTTTGATACAAGGTCTAGGCAATAAACTTTTTTTTCTTATTAGTTATAAAACCTTTTAATAGATACCCTGTTTCTCCCAAAAATAATCCATGGCTTGATTTTGCTGGGTTTTTAGAAAAGGCCTTAAGGGGGTACGCCAGCGTAAAGTCTTTTTCTTTCAAGTAAACTAGTGTCAGAAAGTTATATAGATTTGTAATTTACTTCTATTTAAAAATCTCCAGTCTTCCGGTACTTATCAGCTGCTGTATGTCCTGTAGGAAGTGGTATATTCTTTCCAGTATGACACAGTGCTCTCTGCTGTCACCTCTGTCCGTGTCAGGAACTGTCCAGAGCAGTAACAAATCCCCATGGAAAACCTCTCCGTCTCTGTACAGTTCCTGACATGGACAGAGGTGGCAGCAGAGAGCACTGTGTCAGACTGAAAAGAATACAGCACTTCCTGCAGGACATACAGCGGCTGATAAGTGTTGAAAGACTGGAGATTTTTAAATAAAAGTAAATTACTAATCTATATAACTTTCTGAAACCAGCTCATTTAAAAGAAAAATATTTTCACCGAAGTGCCCCTTTAAATGTAAGTCTTGCTCTAAAAAAAAAAAAAAAAAAAAAAAAAGCTCATCCATGAAGTACAAGAAATTGAGCATAATGTATGATTGTTGTTCATGGAAAAAACTAACACATACCCTGAAAAAAAAAGACTTTTTTTTAATGAGAAAAAAAAATTATAATTATTCATATAAAAAATACTAATAATAATATATTATTTTTAGAGAAACTCTGTAGATTTTAACATCTATGGGTTGTTGCACAGTGCATCAATCATACATTAATCATGGCGTTTTTACTGTGCCTGATTTACATTGTCATAGCCCCCCCCCCCCCGTGTATTCACTTACCTGATGTGTAGCAGCCTTAGGGTCCTATTACAAGGAGCATTTTTGGGCGATTAACGACTAACGAAAAACTATTGCAAACAGGATTGTTTATCGTTAACCTGAAATTGTTCCCCATATTACACAGAACAATAATCGTTAGTTATGATCGCTACTGTAATCGTTATTGCGATCGTTACTATGATCGTTTACACCTTCTGATCATAGCAAAAAAAAAAACAAGGATCAATGTCCAATTACACTGAACGATTAGTGAACAAATGCGGAACTTGAGTGAACGAATGTGGAGTTACAGCCAACGATTAACGATAATTTTAGGTTCAGATCTAAATCAACAATCAATTACGGAATGATTATCGTTCAAATTCTTACGATAAAACGATTTTTCGCTTGATAATCGTCCTGTGTAATAGGGCCCTTACAGTCACTGAGGCATTTACTTATCACAGTAACAAGGCCCTGACTCATCTGGGGGACCCTGGTGCATGTGTGGGTTACAGGGATGCATATATAGCTATAGCAGGAGACACAGGCACCACCTAATGGCCACTTTGTAGAATCATCCTCATTTATACATTGCTGACATAATCTTTACATACACTTTATACTCAGGGAATTCTTCCCGCACATTTATATGGTTATAGTAGTTTCGTAACTGCTCTGATTCTGGGAATTTCGCAAAATGACTGCAGTTTAGTCATTTAGATTTTTATATTGTTATATTTTTTATTATATTTTATATCGTATTACAGCAACACTGCTACTATTATATAATCTTATGGCTTCCCTGGAGTGAAATCATATAAATTTATATATATATATATATATATATATATATATATATAATTTATTTTTAAAGTGCCCTTGATTCCAGAGCGCTATACAAGTAATAGGGGGTGACAAACAGAACATTACAAGATCAAAACTCATTACATGAATGATTGGTACATAGGAATAGAGGACCTTGCCCGCAAAGACTTAGGGTCCTATTCCACGAATCGATTTTTTGAATTAACGACTGACAATCTCAAACGACCGCTATGGCAAACAACCTGAAATCATTCACCCAATTACACAAACGATGATCCATGATTGTTCTTGCGGCCGTTCTGTTCTATCAAGCGGCCAATGATTTAACTAGATGTCCCCTCCAAGTTTGACTATGTTAGTTGAGATGGGAATACCCCTTTAAGTGCAGAAGATTGAAAAAATCCCATTGTTCCTATAATATTGAGCCCTTTAAGGGGTAGTGCGGCACAAAAAAATTATTCACAGAATAACACACATTACAGTTATACAACTTTGTAATGTGTTATATTCCCCGTGTCCCACCCCCCCCACCCGTGTACCCGGAAGTGTTGGTGCATTATACATTATCTGATCCGTGTTGAGGGCCGTCCGCCATTTTGTGCCAAACGTCATCTTCGGACGGACGGCCGAGTCGCTGCCGCCCGTCCCCCCTCCGCCGCGTCACAACTGTGCTCAGCTGCGATTGGCTGAGCACAGTTATGCTCAGCCAATCGCGGCTGATGACGCGGCCGCGTCATCAGCTTTTCAGTCGCGATTGGCTGAGCACAATTATGCTCAGCCAATCGCGGCTGAGCATCGGATGACGCTGCAGAGGGCGGCCGGCATTCGGAACAGACGGAGCTGTTTGCCGGCCGGCCGAAGAAGACGTCACTGAATGAAGATTGGAGACGGGTGTCGGCACGTGACAGGTGAGTATAGCGCGTGGGGGTGGTGGGACACGGGGAAGGGGGCCATTCACAGACATAACATACATTACAAAGTTGTATAACTTTGTAATGTGTGGTATTCTGTGAATAATTCTTTACCGCCGCACTACCCCTTTAAGACTGATAATTCTCTGTATATGAGCTGATGCCTTCTCTGGTCAGGTCTCCATGTATGTAATAGGGCCCTTAAACCAATATTTCCCAAACCCATTCCAATATTAACCCCCAACCAATCCATTTAATCTCTATAGGAGCAGTGGACACGGTCTAGTGTTTGGCAGTAACCGGAGACCGGGGTCCCCATTCTCGAAACAGCGGAAGCCCCAGCAGGCAGACCCCCACGACGAGTTAGTTACCCCTATTCTGTGGATATTGAATGACTTCAGATCGGGATACTCCTTTGAGATGTGTACATTTAGCATAAAGTGATTCTATATGTGTTAATAGACCAAAGAGATTCGTGAAAGAGATGTATAAACCACAGATAGGATTGAGATGCGGATACCCCCTTTTCCGCTATCCATTGGACAGAGTGTACTTATATATCAGCCTTCTGCTGATGTCAATAGGGGTGAGATACATGATTGTAGCCATCACTCGACCACTCACAGACCAGTAGATTTGAGGATGAAAGGTCAAGAGAGGAGGTTTGCTTTTACGTGTCAGGTTTAACCAAAGACTTCCCTGGTTAAATCCTAGTTCTTGAGACATTTTTGTCCATACCTAAATCTCCTAATCAAAAGCCTGAACGGCGGAGCGAGACGGGGTAAAGACAGAATCTTGGCTGCTGGATCTGCCTGCACAAAGTGCCATTGTATGGGGAACATGAAAGCTCTCTGTGTGCTGACGCCACCTGAATGCAAAGCACGACCATCGCCTAATCTGCGGCTAATCCCCCGAGTAATAACACAGGAAGACCCCAGATCACCTCTACCCACATCCAGGGAACTACCCCACATATAATGGCACTGCAGGCAGTCATTGATATGTTATGTATAGAGAACAGGTGAACGGTCGGGACCACAGTATGATGAAGCCATAAAGTGATGGACAAACCTAGATTTGGCGGCTGCCCAGAGATCATTACATGATGGTATGCATAGTGCCGACTGTAAAATCGCTAGAGGAGGATGATGGTATAGGAATAATTTTCATGCTAAACCCTGTATCTCCAGTCATGTCAGCAATCTGTATATATAAGTTCCTGCTGCACATGCCTCATGCAGTAGGAGCATAAATATACGTTTCTCATTTCAGGGGCTTTAGATGTGTGCAGAACCGCTGCAGTGAGAGCAGTCCCGCACACATTAGTGTCCCAGGAGCCCAGCATTATGACAGGCAGCTGCAATCCTAAGGTGCCTGTCATTAACCCCTTAAATGCCACGGTGCACAGCGATCGCAGTGTTTAAGGTAGTCAGTGATAGGAGAAGACCCCCGCAGCCATGCTAAGGATCGCTTCTACCGACGGGCGGGTAAGTCACATACCTACGTCCTGATAGATTGGCATTCCACGTATAGAGTCTGCTCTCAGGCAGGCCCTATGCACAGATTGCCAATTTATTGCATATTTACCTGTAAAATAACAGTGTAAAAAAATGTAATTAAAAAAAATACATTTTTTTAAACGCATTAAAAAAAACCCTTATAACCCCCCAATAAAAGTTTAAAATACCCCCTTGCCCATTATAACAAAATAAATAAAAAAATTAATAAACATATTATATATCATAGCGTGCCGAATTGTCCCATAATTGTTCCTGCGCGATGAGCGGCATAAATGAAGAAAAAAAAAACAAATCAAGAAATCATGGCGCAAAAAATGACCCCAACCAGCCCTGTAGGTGGAAAAATAAAAGTGTTATGGCTTAAAGATGGCGGGGAGAAACATTGCGTTAGTTTGACCCGGACATCTGTACATTAATGGGCTCGGTGTTGAAGGGGTTAAGAAAACTAAAAAAGAGGCAGTTTTTCTATTACTTTTCAAAACCCAATGACACTCTTTTTGGTCCATATTATTAAGCTTATTATACTTTGCAAATACAGACTTAATTTTAAATAAAATATAATATAAAATATGCTGCAAACCAGAAGAAAATTATATGTGCAGTGAAATTGGAAAAACAGGTGCAATTCTTTTTATTTTGAGGGGTTTCTTGTTTATGCCTATGGTAAAACTGACATGTAATCTATGTTCCTCACATTCGTACGATTACAACGATATGTAACTTGCATGACTTTTATTTTATATATTTTATTCCCATCCTTAGAACGCTTTTATTGTTCGGTCTATGGGGCTGTGTGAGGTGTCATTTTTTGCGCCATGATCTGTTCTTTCTTTGGCTATGTTCACACGTCGTTTTTTTAGTAAAGAACGGACGCTGATTGCAATTGCCTCAGCGTCCATTCTTTACTGCAGGGGCGACATTGCATTGAAGTCAATGCAATGTCGGCCGTTGTGTTCACACATGGTTATTCTAACGCCCGATCTTTAGAACCGGCGTTAGAATAATGTGCCTGTACAGTATTTCCGGACGCTGTTCACTGAACAGTGTGGCCGCACATTGCATTGGAGTGAATGGCTAATTGATTTGCGGGCACAGCCGCCGATGCCCACAAATCAATTGTGAATAAAGAACCGTGAATGCAGCCCGGCGGCCGGCTGTTTAACAGCGTCCGTTACGGGAACATAGCCTTTCGGTACCTTGATTGTGTATATGTGACTTTTTTATATGTTCACTTTTTACTACGTTTATTCTGGATTTGATGTAAACAAAAATGCACAATTTTACACTTTGCGATTTTTTGGCGCTTACGCAGTTTACCATGCGAGATCAGGAATGTGATAAATTAATAGTTCAGGCAATTACACATGCAGCGATACCAAACATGTTTATTTATATATTTTTATTTATATAGGGAAGGGAATTTTTTATTAATAAAAAACTTTATTTAAAAAAAAAAAAAAAAGAAGTCCCCTGGGGGACTTCTATATACACAACACTGATCTCCCATTGAGATCAATGCTGTGTATATAATACAGCAATGATCCATCCATCATTCTGATGCTGAGCCCCGGCCCGCTCAGTACAAGAGATCTCCCCTCCGCGATCGCGGGAGGGAGAGATCCTCCCACTAGACACGAGGGAGAGGGGCACAGAAACTATTTAAATGCAGCTGTCAGCTTTGACAGCTGCATTTAAATAGTTAATTAGCCCAGAGCGGCGACTGGCCGCACCGCCTAATACCCGCAAGTCCCTGGCTGCACATAGCAACGGGGGAACCACACGCTGCAGAGAGGGCTCACACAGGGAGCCCTCTCTGTTTACCCTTAACAGAGTCGTTAAGGGGTTAAAAGGTTTTTAAAACATCAGTGTCCTTTTTGTTTTTGTACAGTAAATGCTATTATGTAATTTGAAAAACTGCATTTTTGGGGAATAAAAAAATTGTTCCAAAACATTAAAAGGGTCATCGGATCGGCACAGGGGCTCAGACTGTCTGGAAAATTCTACACAGTGTGAACCTAGACTAGACAGTATTAGGTTACATTCCAACATAGTATTTCAGGCAGTGGGTTGAAAACACAAAAACTGTACATATCTTTCCATTATAATTTTTCTCTTCCAGTTCTTTCACTCCTGATTTTGACTACAAATACTGACCAAAAAATGCAGTGTGTGAATATAGTGTAAAGATGCACCAGACAGTGCCTCGGGCTGTTTGGTCTGATTTTATACCATCTATTAGTTGGTTTAGTTATACACTAAAAAATGTGGCAAATTGTATTTTGTTATTTTTACATTACAGTCTAGGTTCACACTGCGCTTTTTCTGTCTGTTTCCCTATTACCGTACATTTAATTTTAAGGTACAGAAAAAACGGGGTAACCACATTTTTGTGTATGTATGTAAATTAATTAAAAGCTGCTTTTTTTATTTAATCCTGTAAATCAATGGGAAACAGATTCCATATAGTAGCATCCTTTCTAGCACGGATGGGAAATCTTTGGCCCTCTACCTGTTGCATTCGACAGCCAGTAACAATCGAATGAAGATAACATTAATCAATGCAGTACATCTCTAAGAGCAATCAGTGCATTACTCACAGAAGTCCTCTAGGGGGACTACAAATAAATGTATAAAAAAAAGGGTTTTTAATCCCATACGAAAAGTTCAAATCACCCCCCTTTTCCCATTTTTTTGGGAAAATGGAAAAAATAAAAATAATTAACTTATTTGCTATCGCTGCCTGTGGAATTGTCTGAACTATCACATTTTCACATGCCTGATCTCGCACATTAAACGGCATAAGTGCAAAAACACGCCAAAGTGCAAAATTGTTCATTTTTGGTTACATCAAATCCAGAAAAAAATTAAAGACTGATCAAGAAGTCGCATATATGCAAGATACCGATAAAAAATACAGATTATGGAGCAAAAAATTACGCCTCACACAACCCCACAGACCAAAAAATAAAAGCGCAGCCCAATTTTAAACTTTTTTTTAAGTAAAAAATCTTTTAAAAGCAGTAAAACAAAAGTTATATCAGTTGCCTATGGTTGTAACTGTAGTGACTAGAGGAACATAGTTAATATGTCAGTTTTACAAGAGTGAACCCCTCTCAAAATTAAATAAAATGGCTTTTTTCCCAATTTTATCGCACAAGTAATGTTTTTCCTTTTTTGGGGGGGGGGGGGGCTGCAGCATATTTTATGGAAAAATTAAGTTTGTCATTGCAAAGTACAATTGGTGTTGCTAAAAAATAAAAAAAATAAAGAGCAAAAAGGAAAATTGGTTTGGTCACTAATAGGTGAAACAAAAACTTGGCCTTAGGTTCGGTTCACACTGCGTTTTTTTTATCCATTTTACAAAAAAAAAAAAAAAAAAAAAAAAAGCATTTTTTTTGTTTTTTTTTTCCCTATTGACTTCCATTATAAAAAAAAAAAACTGATCAAAAAGCATTTTTTTAGCGTACACAAAAACCTGGTCGACTACGTTTTTGTGTATGCAGTGTGAACCCTGCCTAAATCATGTAGACCAAGACCAAGCCAGCTACCTTTATATTTTCATTCCCAATTCTGTGGAAACATAGTTGATAATTCTAAGGCTACGTCCCAATTCATTTTTTTGGTCCACATTTTTAGATTTGCCTTAAAATCTTGGAAAAAACAACAATAGAAACCCCAGCGGCCAGATGTTAGCTGGAAGTCAATAGAAATTTATCATCTGCCTTACACACATCCACTTTTTTTTGGGATAACGTTTTTCTCTCCTCTCTGACGTTTTTGAGGCTCTTTGACAGTTTTTCCAAAACGCAGCATGCTGAGGGGTGGCGTGTTTTTTTTTCCGGAAAACTTATCGCATTTTATTCTCCCATAGAAATTAATGGGATTGTTCTGATTGTCTCAAAAACACCTTTGCTGTGCCTATAGTGTTTTTTGTTTTTTTTTCCTGGCGTTTTTGTCACTTTATGTGGTCCACAACTAGGTCATGTGGTGGCAGAGGAAAAAAAAAAAAGTTCACCACACAAAAACGCCTAAACCTCAAAAAAAGAGCAATCACACATAAAAAAAGTGAAAAAAACCACGAAAAAACGTGAAAGCATGGAAAAAGCACCATGCAACCCAATGGCAGTTTTTAGCCTGAAAAACGCCAGACAAAAAGTTCGCGTAAGGGCGCCCTAAATCCCCGTCTCTAGCATAAGGCCGTGTTTTGTTATATTTCACTTTCGGCCATATTCACACACACCGTTTTTTGACCCATGACTGAAAAATTTCTCACACTACAGCATAGCCCAATTCAGGGAAAATTTAAAAGCCATAAAGTGCACGGACCTTTCTTTTTGATTAATTTTGGCCCAAAAAAAGCAATTTTTTTGCACTTTTTAGGCAATTTTCATTACAGAACAAGGAGTTGTTTCCAAAGTGCATAATAAATAAAAATTAATAAAATTCTAGAAAAATATTTTTTTTTTTAAATGCTGCAAAAAGGCAGAAAGTGAATGTATACAGCGTACACCGTGACAGGATCTCTATTCCTGTCGCGGTTCTGAGTATTTTAGCCGAACTTTTGGCGCCCTGCATATACATCGTGCCCTATTCCTGTCAGGGGATGATGGCAGTTGTAGTTTCGCCACAGGTTGGGGCAGTTATTAGGAGATATTACAGCGTGATTCCTATGAGAGTAGTCGCAGCCTCCACACACTGCAGTATCGGCGGCCACACGACGTGAGGGGGGAGCGCTCTGCCACAACTAACATGGCGGCCAGACGCAGCCGTTTAGCTCAGTGGGCCGAGCATGCGCACTGGGCAGGGCCGGGGCTGGAATACAAGATGGCGGCCCCGGCGGGGAGGGAGAGGCGGAGGCGGGATAGCAGTGAGCGGACAGGAGTCAGTGACGGAGATTGCCTCGGCCCCAGGTGAGGCTCCCGGGGCGTCCCACGCTCTGACACCCGAACCGTCCGGCGCCGCAAAGAGCCGTGCAGCCGCTGAGCTCAGTCTGCGCTCCCGGCGCGCCCCCATAACTGCGCGAAACCACGGCAACCCCCCGAGCCGCCAGCGCAGCTCCCAGCGCCATCTTTGTCACCGCCCGGGGAGCGCGCGGCGGCCGAGGCGCGAGCACGAGTGTGCAGGGAGTGAGAGGAAAAAGGCGCCTGTACGGAGCGCGCCAAAACACCGAGCGACTAATATTATAATCGGCAAATAAATGTGAATAAAGTGTGTGGCGGGCGGGGCGGCTGTGAGGCTGTGTACACACTGCAGCGCCGACACGGACGGCGGCCGCTTGTTTACATGTAGACATGGCCGCAGTGTCCCCCGGAGGGTGCCGAGCAGCCGTGAGGCGCCCCCCGATACAACACCCCGTGTGAGGGGACTCCCGCCATTATACTGCATGTGTACACTTCAAGGGGATGTCCATTCATGTATCCTTATTACCCTGTCCTCAGTGTCACGCCCCCTGCTGGACCCCCCACAGTATATATCTGAGGGTCTCTGCATGGATGTGGGGGGGGGAACCCCACCACCCCACCATTATACTGTATGTGGTATATAACCAGCATGAGCTGTATACACTTCAAGGGGATGTCCATTCATGTATCCTTATTACCCTGTCCTCAGGGTCACGCCCCCTGCTGGACCCCCACAGTATATGACTGAGGGGTCTCTGCATGGATGTGGGGGACACCCTGCACCCCACCATTATACTGTATGTGGTATATAACCAGCATGAGCTGTATACACTTCAAGGGGATGTCCATTCATGTATCCATAGTACCCTGTCCTCAGGGTCACGCCCCCTGCTGGACCCCCCACAGTATATGACTGAGGGGTCTCTGCATGGATGTGGGGGGGGGGGGCACCCTGCACCCTGCACCCTGCACCCTGCACCCTACCATTATACTGTATGGTGTATATAACCAGCATGAGCTGTATACACTTAGAGGGGATGTCCATTCATGTATCCCTATTACCCTATCCAGTCAGTGTCACGCCCCCTGCTGGACCCCCATAGTATATTAGTATATATCTGAGGGGTCTCAGTGTGGATGAGGTGGGCACCTTGCACCCTACCATTATACTGTATGTGGTATATAACCAGCATGAGCTGTATACACTTAGAGGGGATGTCCATTCATGTATCCTTATTACCCTGACCAGTCAGTATCACGCCCCCTGCTGGACCCCCCATAGTATATTAGTATATATCTGAGGGGTCTCAGTGTGGATGAGGTGGGCACCTTGCACCCCACCAGTATACTGGATGTGGTGTATAACCACCATGAGCTGTGTACACTTAGAGGGGATGTCCATTCAGGTCCAGACTGCCCAGTGAGGAACATGTATCCATAGTACCCTGTCATGTTATTGTCATGATTCCTGCTGGAACAGTTTATATCTGAGGGGTCTCAGTGTGGATGAGGGGGACACCCTGCACCTCACCATTATGCTAGATGTGGTATAGAACCACCTTGAGCTATGTACACTTAGAGGGGATGTCCATTCACATATCCATATTACTATGTCCTGTCAGTGTCAGGACCCCCTGCTGGATTGTGACCCCCCCCCCCCCAGAGGCCGCAGTACATTGGGGGGAGGGGGGGTCTTAGCATTTTGCCCCCCACATCTCCACCTCATTACATGTCCCCCCAACTAGACAACTTGGCAAATTGACCACTTATGTCGGTGTTCACACTGCGAGTTTGTCACATTAGTAACCTGCCCTTGTTGGTTTTGATGGATGAGAATTCACCAAACAAGGCCAAATGCACAATAACAAAGCGCAGTGTGAACAGAGTCATTAATTTCATTGGAAAAATCAGCAGAAAATGTGCAAGGTTTCAGCCCTGTGTGAACACGCTGCTACCGTATTTTCCACAATGAATATGTGTGAACAAACAACCAATAGGGGAGTCAAAAGCTGCGACAGATCTGCAGTCCTGTGTGAACATACCCCAGCATACCTGTGTGTCTATGATGGTGGAGTGAGTATAACAGGGCTCTCCAGCTGTTGTAAAACTACAACTTAAACTTCAGCTTTGGCTGTCCGGGCATGATGGGAGTTGTAGTTTTGCAACAGCTGAAGAGCCAATGTTCCCTACCCCTGCTGCAGGACATGTCAAATGTTCTTGGACAACATGCTCAGCAGTGTTTAGAGAAGTCACGCTGCTGCAGCATTAGTTCAGGGCCCAGTTGTCCAACATTTTGGAGGTCAATGTGGGTGCCGGCAGTCAGATCCGGGGGCTAGGAGATAACTTGGCATCTTGGAATAATTTAGACCGCCATACATATAAAGTTTAACCAGACCTGTAGATTTTGGTGTGACCGGTTGTCTTGTGTGCGGGTAGGTGTTTGTCATTGGTTTTCCTACCAAAAACAATTGTCCCCTGGTCGGCCAAGTGTGCACCGACGTGTCGCTCTTCAGTTGTTGCAAAACCACCTGGGAGCCACGCTGGCGAGTACTGTTCTAGGCTCATTCTGATGGGAGACTTGGTCAGTGCAGGACCTGGTCATCAATCCCACTTAGGGTTTGACCACTTGGTCCCTCAACAATCTCAAAAACAGGTCCCAAGTTTCCTGTTGGGATGGAGCCTTGGTGACACCTGTATCCTCACTATCTATGTGTATGGAGGCCTCCTGTGTCCCCCAGCAGCGGACTGGAGACAGATGGATGGTCATGTTGGATTTCATCAATCAAGCTGTAATACAGGTTCTATAAGTACGATGTGTCCCACTTTCATATATAGTTTGCCCCATAGAGGGAATCTCCCCAGAACCATTGCCTCCAGGATGGTGTCCCCCAACCTGTGCTTTATTAACTATTCCTGGGCTGGTCATTGGCTATCCAGGCATGCTGGTAGTTGTAGTGTTGCAAAAACCAGAGAGTCACAAGTTGGAGCCGGCTGCTGTAGGTGATCTCCATAGTACTGCGGCACAAGGACTGTACACCTCCAGACATAAACCTGATGTGTGTGAGTAATGGTTTTCGCTTTCAGGCGATTGCATCAGATGACAGTAATTATAAACTGATTAAGAAAAAAAGAAAAGGTCCCGCCAAAGTGAGTGTCCTCAGGCCGTAGTAAATGTCTTGTCTTCATTTACAAGTCATAAGCGTATAGAGTGTAAGCTCACGCGGGCAGGGCTGGATTACTGTGTGTGAGCTGATGTTAGATGGGACGCTATATACTGTCATCTATATAGACTGAGGCCAGGGCCCCATCACACTCGTTGCTGATGGCAGTGTACATTGCAGCTAGTAACAGTGAATGTGGTGGTTGTTGTGTGTTAATATTTGTGCCTTGCACAGTTATTAGTGTGTTATGGAATATAGCCAGCTCATCATAGACTGTGATTCATTCTCTACATTGTTATTTGTCTCTTTTTCATTGGTAGCTGGATCACGCAAAAATGGCCCGAGATAACCATGGAAGTCCACAGGAGGACGCCGCCCTGATCAGCCTGTCCCCAAGTACATCCAGCTCACCGCGGCCTCAGCGTGCCTCTGACTTACCAGGTAACACACAGGTGTCATACTCGTGTCCCTCCAGCTCTTGCAAAACCACAATTCCCATCCCAGCTAAAGCTTCGGCTGTCCAGGCATGATGGGAATTGTAGTTTTGTATGGCCGCTTTTTTGTAGCCCCTGCTATAGGGGGAATTTGCTTTGAGGTAAAACATATGATGCTTCTATCTTTTGTATTCCCACAGATGAGCTTTTACAGGCAGGATGGGAGAAGTGCTGGAGTAAGAGGGAGAGCCGACCTTATTATTTCAACCGTTTCACCAATCAATCTCTATGGGAGATGCCAGTGTTGGGCCAGCACGATGTCATTGTGAGTACCGGTAATATTATATCTACTACCACCAGTCCCACAGGCTGAGGCCTGGGGAATAGAGCCCCCTTAGAGACCTGACTTAAAACTTCACTCATAATGGATGCTTATTAGATAATGTTTGGTTATATGGAATCATAGTGCATATATGTAACAGTGCCTGAGTTAGTGTCACTGGGATTCAGTATTATCTGGTATGAGCACTGGAGTAGCAACTTAAAATCTGATATACAGCCCCTTCAACATTTTCACCGCTGACCGCAGCGTCTTTAGGAAGCGTAGCTATCAGACTGCCAGTGAATAGGATCTGCTTTATATAGATAGAGGGAGACCACTCCCCCAACAATGTGTATGCATTAGCCTATCCAAAATTAGATTATTAAAAGTAACCAATCCGTGAGGCTATAGCTAGGGCATCATCCATGACGTCGTCAATAGGTTATAGGGGGCTTTTAATAATCTGGTTTCGGATAGGCTAATGCAGACACGTTGTATTTTTCAAAAAGTATAATTTGTCTGTGTAAAATAACCCTGACCTTAAAGGGAACTTGTCATCTTATAGGACCTATTGTTTGTTCAATTTTTGTCTATGAACTACTGTTTGTTCAATTTTTTATATTAAACATATTTTTAAGACTTTTTTTTTTTATAGAGAAGTTCCAAAAAAAATGCAGGCGGGGGGTTTTGGGAACATAATAAAGAATGTATACTTACCTGTCTCACCGCAGCACTGCCCTCAACGCTCTCTGACAGTCGCCGGCTGTAATTTTTGGCATGCTTTTTGTTATGTCTGGGCCCCAGCTCTTGAACTCTTACATTGTTCATGCTGACCGTTACATATACATGTGTGTGTGTGTGTGTGTGTATGTGTATATATATATATATATATATATATATATATATATATATATAAAACTTGATTTCACAGTAGCTGCAGTTACCCCCAGCATCCCCCTCCCTGTAGAATTACCTCTGGATTGGTGACCGTACATGCATAGAAAATGCTTACATTTTAGTGAATCTGGTTATGCCCAGTCTATTGTGCCTAAAGGCGACCTTACTTACATCTTCAGTAACTGTTGGCTAAAGGAGCGTCCGAAAGTCAGTTATCTCTCCTATGCTCCCCATACGCAGCAATTTTTTTGCACGGCCTAGCGATCCTGTGATCTCTATGGGCAGGGGTAACCTGCAGTGAGACTGCTCTGATGGTGGCTTCTCTTTCCGAGAACAAAGGAGTCAGCCAGTGTTTTTTATATCACCCCTATCTTCACCAACATCCACTGTCAGTTGGGAGAGCCCAATAAACCATATACTGCCGAGCGGTGGACTCAACAAATGTTCAAGGTGTAAGAGGACCTTAATTCTATGGGGCTTGCTGAAAAGCATATCTCTATATGTTACTATAAACATATTTGTTATTTACTTCTATTAAAATATCTCAAGTCTTATCAGTACTTATCAGCTGCTGTATGTCCTGCAGAAAGTGGTATTCTTTCCATTCTGAAGAGCAGAAGATATTTTCTATGGGGATTTGCTACTGCTCTGAGCAATTCCTGACATGGACAAAGGTGGCAGCAGAGAGCACTGTGCCAGACTCAAGTGAATACACCACTTCCTGCAGGACATACAGCAGCTGGAAGACATTTTTTTAATAGAAGTAACTTACAAATTTCTGGCACTAGTTGATTAGAAAGAAAGAAAAACATTTTTGGTGAACTACCACTTTAATACTGTTAAAAATGTAAAATAAACATAGAAATAAAAATCAGAAAATGGGTTCCTAGGTCTCTAATCAGGAAACAAATAAATAAAAATCTACGTAACACATTCACTTTCAAAAGACAACTCCCCCACCAGTCATTGTCTAATCATCAGTGTGGCTTTAGGGTGTATATGTGTGCTTTTTTTTTACCCATTTATATAGTAGGAAATACTGGTTACAGCATGCAGGGGTTTACCATAATACATTGTTATCTGTAAGTACAAATTATAAGGCTTTATAGCTGGGAGTGTCTGGAGGACGAGCTTGTAAGTGAGTGACACTGTGTATACTAAACCCTAACACAGAGATCAACTACTGTGTAAGGAGCAGTATTTGCTATATAAGATACGGCCACGTCAGGACTCTGCTGTTCTCTAAGCTTCTTCCTACTATGGGGGTTAATCTCCGCACATATTACATGGCTGCACTGTGTCCACAGTAGAAAGGTAAGGGGTCTCCTTATGACTGATATTTGTCGGAACTGAAAACTTTTTTTTTTTTTTCTTACATTGCAGGTATTAGTATGTTTTGTATAGGAATGGGGCTATCGATCAATAGATTTCTGTATGGCTTTATATACATGGCTGTGTTAGTTTCAGTCTTAGCTGCGAGTAATTTTAGCCTGTATATTGTTACCATTCAAATGCTGTCCAATGGACAAGCAGAGTGCAGTCTCCAGAACAAGCCACCTCACAACCACAAGGTGTCAGTCATGATGATATAGATGAAAGAATGTTCTTGAAAAACTTTTTTTATAATTATATATATATATATATATATTATTATTATTATTATTTTATTTTTATGTATAGTCGGATCCTCTAGGCCTCAATACAGCACCAGTACCTGCAGAAGGAGGGATGCCCACAACGCCCAAGGAAACAAAACCAGTAAAGAGAAGATTGTCTGAGGAGCTGGCAGTCCCTGATACCACAAAAAAGCTCAAAGTTAGTCCTGTTGTTCATTCTCATAAGCTTCCCTTTAGATTCATTGGTCTTGACCTTATCTTTAACTTTTCTAGATGGAGTCTACCCCTGCGCCTGCGTCCACGCCTGCTGTACCAGCTTCACCAGTGGTACCAGGGGTATCTGTGGAAGAAAAGCAGTTTGCCAACCTGGTCAAAGCTACAGAGTGAGTTTTTGAAAGTCAATGGAAAAATTTAAAGTTTTTAAAGTTGTAATGGATCCATAAATCTTAACAGTATAGACACTTAAAGAAATAGTCTGGAGATACAAAAAAAATTTCAAACAGCAGGGGACAGAGGTAGCGTAATAAGCAATCAGCGCAGTGCTAGATCCCCTTCCGGGACTCCCCCTAGGCTCTGAGATCTCCTTCGGAGACAACATAACAACCCGGTTGACAGACTGCCTGCTCAGCCATTCAGTGACTAGGACCGGACACCACTGCAGTTACTGATTTGCTGAGCAGGCAATCCATCAGCCATGTAAGGCATTTTCCCCCGTGTCGTAACATCATTGGAACATGCCTTCTGATGATTTTTTTAAATCAACGGACTTCTCCTTAATGTTAGGGGATATCTGGGCACCTTTAATGTATTTTATTTTTCTTGGGTGCCATAAAAATTGAAAAAAAGACATACTCTGCTGCCTTGGTCCCCCACATCTCCTAGTGTGCCGTCATCTGGTCGCCTGCTCACACTGCTCCTCTTTATTTCTGGGACAGACTAATTTTAGCAGTGACTGTCTGTGCAGCTGGTCACTTACTAAAGCAGGCTGTGAGTGGCTCAGGGGTCAGTTCCTGCTGACATGAGTCCATCTTGGAGATTGTAGTGGATCAGATGATGTCACATTGGTAGCTGTGGGGATAGGAGGCAGGGAGGCTCTTGCTGCAGCTAGTTATTTATTTATTTTTTATTAATTATTATTTTTACAATTCTTTATACCTTTAGTGTTTACTGGGACTTGGACATACAGAGTAATGCAGTGGTCAAGCCGTCTCCACCTTCACACCTTCTGCCACCTCCATCTCAGTCACTACCACCGCATCCTGAAGTGGAGCTTCTCCGTTCACAACTTGTCCTAAAATTACGGCAACATTATCGGGAGCTTTGTCAGCAGAGAGAGGGTATGTAAACCTTCAGAAAAGTCCATATCCTGGTAGCCCAAGCAGGCGTTGCTGTTTACAGTCAGGAACAGCAGGGTTTTGTGGTCTGAATGCAGGGTAAGATCTTATATATAGAAATATTACCCTGCGCAAAGGCCCTGTGCCCGCAGAGCAGTAAACCAGTGTTTTTTATGGTACATTCATTCCTGTAACCTGTACGATATATTAATTTTGTAACCTCTACTCCAACTGGGGAAAAAAACACTTACTAGTTAATATGCCAACACGCTTCTGGTCTCTTATGGCAATGTGCTGCCAATGTAATGATATATAAACCGATCATCACAGTGCTACATAAAGCATCGGTCTCTAAGAAGCAAATATATATATACTTTTGTGTGAAGCTGGAGGCCTGCAACCAGAAACTACATTGTCAATTTTTACTTACATAGTGTTAGGACAGGGCTATATGGTTAAAAGTATGTGGTCCCCTCCTAACTTTGAGATTCAGACGGCTTCTAGTAGTGACAGCTGCACAAGGCCTGTGTGTTAGGGACTTCAAGAAATGTGACTCTACGAAGTAAGTTTCATACAAATCTAAGATCACTATGCACAATGCCAAGTATCAGCTGAAGTGTTATAAAGCACGCCGCCATGGCCCCAGGTGTTCTGTACAGCAATGAATCATGTTTCATTCTTTGGCAGTCTGTTTGCTGGATCTGGGTTTGGCAGATTCCCATGGAATGCTACCTACTAGAATTCATAGTGTCTACTGTACAATTTTGTGGAGGAGGGCTTATGGCGTAGCGCTGTTTTGGGGTTTGGGCTAGGTCCTTTAGTTCCATTATAGAGTAACCTCTTAACAACCTATGCCGTCCAGTTATGGCTTGACAGCCTGGGCTTTAACGCATTGTGCCATAACTGTACGGCATGCCTTTGCCTATTGCTATTGCTATAACAACACAGAATGACCCCTATTATTATGTGTCCATACGCATATTTTAACCTAATAACCAAAAAAAACATCATTATGCTGGACTTAAAATGAAAACATCTTTATTTAGGCATTAAAATAAGTACATATTCAAAGTATATATATATACAAAAGATGGATAACCAGTACATAATATATGCAGGCACTGAGTACTAGTAAAATACAGTGGTACCTTGGTTTAAGAGTAACTTGAATTGAGAGCATTTTGCAAAAAGGGCTGACAGTTTTTCATAATTGTAACTTGGTATAAGAGCATTGCTTTGGTTTACGAGCTCCCTGTACTTGGTGGGAGGGTCAGTGGGGGAGGGGCATGGTCTGCATAGCGTGGTCTATAGCACTGTACTCTGACCCAGGAAGTTTCCCTTACCTTCCAAATCATAGCAGAACCACTTCAGGCTGGGGCTTGTATCAGGGGACAGTACTGTGGATGTAATCTCTTCATAGCTGTAACCCCTCTCTCGCAGTCAGAGAGTGCTGCATTTATGTGCCCACATCTGCCCTGCTCATTCCTTCATACTCCCTGCAGTCTCTGTCAGCCTTTGTGTTTCCTATCCTCGCCATTCCCGCTATAATGTGCCTGCACTCACACTCAGCTATACACACTGCTGCTATAAAGTGCATACACTCACACTCAGCTATTTACACTGCTGCTATAATGTGCCTGCACTTAGGGCCCTATTCCACCGTACGATTATCGTTCTCATAACTGTTAACGATTAACAATCTCAAACGACCGCTATTGCGAAAGACCTGAAAACGTTCACTCATTTCCATGGAACGATAATTGTTACTTATGATGGTATTTGCGATCGTTATTTCTTCGCTATTGCGTTCGTATCTACTGCGAACGACCGAACGACGTCTTATTCAATGCGAATGATTTGCGAGCGTTTTGCAAATGAGCAACGATAAAAATAGGTCCAGGTCTTACTAAGCGATCAACAATTTCTCGTTCGGTCGTTAATCGTTAACTGTATTTTAACCGAACGATTATCGTTAAGATTCGAACAATTTAACGATAATCTGAACGATAATCGACCGGTGGAATAGGGCCCTTACACTCAGCCTCTCACACTGCTGTATAGAAAAGTTTCTGTCACTGTCCTCCTGCACAGCTCTGTGATTCTCACTTCTTGATTGGTCCATGCTGAGCACACCCCCTTCCCCATTGCTGTCATGTGACCACACAGACCTCTGACAGCAGCCCTGCTTCTCTATTCTAGCCTGTTGTACTACACTATTGTATTATGGGGATCTGCAGTTCCATTCTGTATCTACAAACTGCGGCTGTTTTTCATTCTTATACATTATACTTAAAGGGGTTGGCCACTTTATAGTAAAATTGCTCAGTGTACAGTATTAGTAAGTGTACTCACTGTATATACTGACAGCAGCTCCCTGTGTACCTCATAGAGCTAATATCAGACTCCCTTCCTCCATGCTGTGCTGCCCTGCTCTGTGGTGTTTTAGTCCATAAGATGGCTGACATGGAGGAGCATGTGACCAAGCTCCGCCCCCCAGTGTCCACCACTGAGCCTGTATATGTCTATGGAGAACACAGTGGACAGGGCATGGTCACATGCTCCTCCATGTCAGCCATTTTGTGGACTAAAACAGAGCAGGGCACCCCAGCCTGGTGAAGGGGAGTCTGATTTTAGCTCTATGATGTAAACAGGGAGCTGCTGTCAGTATATACAGTGAGTACACTTACTAATACGTTGTACTGACCTATTTTACTAAAAGGTAGCCAACCTTTTTAACTGTACATTGCTATACTGTACATTAACTTATAGTATGACACATTCAGCTCTTTCTCATTGTTTGTTTCATTTGTTTTACATGTTATTCAGAATAAAAAAAAATCATTATTTTTGGGGTGAGGAACCAATTGTCTGTATTTCATTGATTTCTTGCTATGGTTTGAGTGATTTGAATTACAAGCGCAGTCTTGGTACGAATTATGTTCGTAATCCAAGGCACCACTGTACATAGAATGCAGGTTAAATGCGGAACGCGTATATATCTGTGCCTTGAAAATAAATAAATAAATATATATATAGGCTTTATAGTATAGTAGCAGTGTTTCAAAACCCTTTCCAACTCAGGGAACCCCTACAAAATAATGTTCTACAATATACAAGAAACATTATTCAGTGACGCACTGGTGACGTCTTTCACCTGAGGCATTCACTTTTCTATTTCTTTTCCATCTGGCCCAGACCACCATGATGATTTTATTTAGCTTTTAATTCATCCCACTGCTGTGCCCACACATAGTAATAATGTTCCTGCTGTGTACTCCATTTAGTAATAATGCTCCTGCTGTGTACTCCATATAGTAATAAGGCTCCTGCTGTGTACTCCATATAGTAATAATGCTCCTGCTGTGTACTCCATATAGTAATAATGCTCCTGCTGTGTACTCTATATAGTAATAATGCTCCTGCTGTGCCCCACATAGTAATAATGCCTCCTGCTGTGTACTCCATTTAGTAATAATGCTCCTGCTGTGTACTCCATATAGTAATAGTATCTCCTGCTGTGTACTCCATATAGTAATAATGCTCCTGCTGTGTACTCCATATAGTAATAATGCTCCTGCTGTGTACTCCATATAGTAATAATGCTCCTGCTGTGTACTCCATATAGTAATAATGCTTCCTGCTGTGTACTCCATATAGTAATAATGCTCCTGCTGTGTACTCTATATAGTAATAATGCCTCCTGCTGTGCCCCCACATAGTAATAATGCTCCTGCTGTGCCCCCACATAGTAATAATGCCCCTTGCTGTGCCCTCCATATAGTAATAATGCTCTTCTGCAGTGCCCTCCATATAGTAATAATGCCTCCTGCTGTATACTCCATATAGTAATAATGCTCCTGATGTGTAGTCCATATAGTAATAATGTCTCCTGCTGTGTACTCCATATAGTAATAATGCTCCTGCTGTGTACTCCATATAGTAATAATGCTCCTGCTGTGTACTCCATTTAGTAATAATGCTCCTGCTGTGTACTCCATATAGTAATAATACCTCCTGCTGTGTACTCCATATAGTAATAATGCCTCCTGCTGTGTACTCCATATAGTAATATGCCTCCTGCTGTGTACTCCATATAGTAATATGCCTCCTGCTGTGTACTCCATATAGTAATAATGCTCCTGCTGTGTACTCCATATGGTAATAATGCCTCCTGCTGTGTGCTCTACGTAGTAATAATGCTTCTGCTGTGTACTCCATATAGTAATAATGCCTCCTGCTGTGTACTCCATATAGTAATAATGCTCCTGTTGTGTACTCCATATAGTAATAATGCTCCTGCTGTGTACTCCACATAGTAATAATGGATCCTGCTGTGTACTCCATATAGTAATAATGCTCCTGTTGTGTACTCCATATAGTAATAATGCTCCTGCTATGTACTCCATATAGTAATAATGCCTTCTGCTGTGTACTCCATATAGGGCTGGGCGATTAATCGAATTAATTCGATTAATCGTCCAGAACGTTGAAATCGATTTGATTTTTTGTGAAAATCGTAAATTCGATTTTCACAAAAAATCATTTCGGGCTGTGGTGCCGGGGAGGAGCTGAGAGAAGGGGGGTTGCGGTGCAGGCCGGCGGGAGATCCGTAGAGGGGCGGTGTGGGTGAGCGGGGAGAAGATGCTGGGTGGCCAGGCTGGAGAGGGGCGGTGCAGTGCCGGCGGCCTCCAGCCACTGACAGCGCCGCCGCTGATCTGCCCCCGCCCCTTCCACTGAGCGTCCCACTCCCCTCCCGGCCAGATATGGAGGTCCCGGGTCTGTGGAGGAGGAGGCCGCAGGGACTACAGTAGGTGGTGATCGCGGCGCTGCTCGTCCTGGAGCTATACAGCGGGATCGGGGGGCTCGGTGCAGACCCCTGTTCCCGCTGTATAGCTCCGTGACCCGCAGCTATGCGATCACCACCTACTGTAGTCCCTGCGGCCTCCTCCTCCACAGACCCGGGACCTCCATATCTGGCCGGGAGGGGAGCGTGTGTGTGGAGGTGAGAGGAGGAGGAGATGTATGTGCCCTCCTGCTCCAATCACCTCCAGCTGCACCAGTCACCCCCCAGTCCCCTCAGTGTCCCCCCAATCCCCTCATTGTTCCCTCAGTGTCCCCCCCCAATCCCCTCAGTGTTCCCTCAGTGTCCCCCCCAGTCCCCTCAGTGTCCCCCCAGTCCCCTCAGTGTCCCCCCAGTCCCCTCAGTGTCCCCCCAGTCCCCTCAGTGTCCCCCCAGTCCCCTCAGTGTCCCCCCAGTCCCCTCATTGTTCCCTCAGTGTCCCCCCCAGTCCCCTTCAGTGTCCCCCCCCAGTCCCCTTCAGTGTCCCCTCAGTGTCCCCCCCCGTCCCCTTCAGTGTGTCCCCCCCAGTCCCCTTCAGTGTCCCCCCCCAGTCCCCTTCAGTGTGTCCCCCCCAGTCCCCCCATTGTTCCCTCAGTGTCCCCCCCAATCCCCTCAGTGTTCCCTCAGTGTCCCCCCCAGTCCCCTCAGTGTCCCCCCAGTCCCCTCAGTGTCCCCCCAGTCCCCTCAGTGTCCCCCCAGTCCCCTCAGTGTCCCCCCAGTCCCCTCAGTGTCCCCCCAGTCCCCTCAGTGTCCCCTTTAGTGTCCCCCATTGTCCCTCCAGTCCCCTTTAGTGTCACCCCAGTCCCCTTTAGTGTCACCCCAGTCCCCTTTAGTGTCACCCCAGTCCCCTTTAGTGTCACCCCAGTCCCCTTTAGTGTCACCCCAGTCCCCTTTAGTGTCCCCCAGTGTCACCCCAGTCCCCTTTAGTGTCACCCCAGTCCCCTTTAGTGTCACCCCAGTCCCCTTTAGTGTCCCCCAGTGTCACCCCAGTCCCCTTTAGTGTCACCCCAGTCCCCTTTAGTGTCACCCCAGTCCCCTTTAGTGTCCCCCAGTGTCACCCCAGTCCCCTTTAGTGTCACCCCAGTCCCCTTTAGTGTCACCCCAGTCCCCTTTAGTGTCCCCCAGTGTCACCCCAGTCCCCTTTAGTGTCACCCCAGTCCCCTTTAGTGTCACCCCAGTCCCCTTTAGTGTCCCCCAGTGTCACCCCAGTCCCCTTTAGTGTCACCCCAGTCCCCTTTAGTGTCACCCCAGTCCCCTTTAGTGTCACCCAGTCCCCTTTAGTGTCACCCCAGTCCCCTTTAGTGTCACCCCAGTCCCCTTTAGTGTCCCCCAGTGTCACCCCAGTTCCCTTTAGTGTCCCCCAGTCCCCTTTAGTGTCCGCCAGTCCCCTTTAGTGTCACCCCAGTCCCCTTTAGTGTCACCCCAGTCCCCTTTAGTGTCCCCCAGTGTCACCCCAGTCCCCTTTAGTGTCACCCCAGTCCCCTTTAGTGTCACCCCAGTCCCCTTTAGTGTCCCCCAGTGTCACCCCAGTCCCCTTTAGTGTCACCCCAGTCCCCTTTAGTGTCACCCCAGTCCCCTTTAGTGTCCCCCAGTGTCACCCCAGTCCCCTTTAGTGTCACCCCAGTCCCCTTTAGTGTCACCCCAGTCCCCTTTAGTGTCCCCTTTAGTGTCACCCCAGTCCCCTTTAGTGTCACCCCAGTCCCCTTTAGTGTCACCCAGTCCCCTTTAGTGTCACCCCAGTCCCCTTTAGTGTCACCCCAGTGTCACCCCAGTCCCCTTTAGTGTCACCCCAGTCCCCTTTAGTGTCACCCCAGTCCCCTTTAGTGTCCCCTTTAGTGTCACCCCAGTCCCCTTTAGTGTCACCCCAGTCCCCTTTAGTGTCACCCAGTCCCCTTTAGTGTCACCCCAGTCCCCTTTAGTGTCCCCTTTAGTGTCACCCCAGTCCCCTTTAGTGTCACCCCAGTCCCCTTTAGTGTCACCCAGTCCCCTTTAGTGTCACCCAGTCCCCTTTAGTGTCACCCCAGTCCCCTTTAGTGTCCCTCCAGTCCCCCAGTGTCACCCCAGTCCCCTTCAGTTTTACCCCAGTCACCCCTCATCTATACCTGTACTACTACACCCCTTATCCACTATACCTCCACTCCTACACCCCCTATCCACTATACCTCCACTCCTACACCCCCTATCCACTATACCTCCACTACTACACCGTAGATGGAGGCACAAACATGATTTCCTATACTATATGGGGCCTCTGTTACACTGGAAATCAATACAGTTGTTGTCTAAAATATTAAAATAGTATCTGATGCTGCAGGGAGAAAATGTTCTGTTTATTTAGCAAAAAAGGAAAAAAAATCGAGATTTAAATCGAGAATCGTCAAAAAATTTTAAAAAATCGAGATTTTATTTTTTGCCCATATCGCCCAGCCCTAACTCCATATAGTAATATTGCCTTCTGCTGTGTACTCCATATAGTAATAATGCTTCTGCTGTGTACTCCATATAGTAATATTGCCTTCTGCTGTGTACTCCATATAGTAATAATGTCTCCTGCTGTGTACTCCATATAGTAATAATGCTTCTGCTGTGTACTCCATATAGTAATATTGCCTTCTGCTGTGTACTCCATATAGTAATAATGCCTCCTGCTGTGTACTCCATATAGTAATAATGCCTCCTGCTGTCTACTCCATATAGTAATAATGCCTCCTGCTGTGTACTCCATGTAGTAATAATGCTCCTGCTGTGTACTCCATGTAGTAATAATGCTCCTGCTGTGGACTCCATATAGTAATAATGTCTCCTGCTGTTTACTTCATATAGTAATAATGCTCCTGCTGTGTACTCCATATAGTAATAATGCTCCTGCTGTGTACTCCATATAGTAATAATGCCTCCTGCTGTGTACTCCATATAGTAATAATGCTCCTTCTGTGGACTCCATATAGTAATAATGTCTCCTGCTGTGTACTCCATATAGTAATAATGCCTTCTGCTGTGTACTCCATATAGTAATAATGTCTCCTGCTGTGTACTCCATATAGTAATAATGCCTTCTGCTGTGTACTCCATATAGTAATAATGTCTCCTGCTGTGTACTCCATATAGTAATAATGCCTTCTGCTGTGTACTCCATATAGTAATATTGCCTTCTGCTGTGTACTTCATATAGTAATAATGCTTCTGCTGTGTACTCCATATAGTAATAATGCTTCTGCTGTGTACTTCATATAGTAATAATGCCTCCTGCTGTGTACTCCATATAGTAATAATGCTCCTGATGTGCCCTCCATATAGTAATAATGCTCCTGCTGTGTACTCCATATAGTAATAATGCTCCTGCTGTGTACTCCATATAGTAATAATGCTCCTGCTGTGTACTCCATGTAGTAATAATGCTCATGCTGTGTACTCCATATAGTAATAATGCTCCTGCTGTGTACTCCATATAGTAATAATGCCTTCTGCTGTGTACTCCATATAGTAATAATGCTCATGCTGTGTACTCCATATAGTAATAATGCCTCCTGCTGTGTACTCCATGTAGTAATAATGCTCATGCTGTGTACTCCATATAGTAATAATGCCTCCTGCTGTGTACTCCATATAGTAATAATGCCTCCTGCTGTGTACTCCATGTAGTAATAATGCTCCTGCTGTGGACTCCATATAGTAATAATGTCTCCTGCTGTTTACTTCATATAGTAATAATGTCTCCTGCTGTGTACTCCATATAGTAATAATGCTCCTTCTGTGGACTCCATATAGTAATAGTATCTCCTGCTGTTTACTTCATATAGTAATAATGTCTCCTGCTGTGTACTCCATATAGTAATAATGCTCCTGCTGTGTACTCCATATAGTAATAATGCTCATGCTGTGTACTCCATATAGTAATAATTCCTCCTGCTGTGTACTCCATGTAGTAATAATGCTCCTTCTGTGGACTCCATATAGTAATAATGTCTCCTGCTGTGTACTCCATATAGTAATAATGCCTCCTGCTGTGTACTCCATATAGTAATAATGCCTCTTTCTGTGTAATCCATATAGTAATAATGCCTCTTTCTGTGTAATCCATATAGTAATAATGCTCATGCTGTGTACTCCATATAGTAATAATTCCTCCTGCTGTGTACTCCATGTAGTAATAATGCTCCTTCTGTGGACTCCATATAGTAATAATGTCTCCTGCTGTGTACTCCATATAGTAATAATGCCTCTTTCTGTGTACTCCATATAGTAATAATGCCTCTTTCTGTGTAATCCATATAGTAATAATGCCTCTTTCTGTGTAATCCATATAGTGCCCACAACCTATGAGAATGAATGGAGGAGAGGGATATCAGCATCCTGTTCCTCCATTCTGTTCACTGTAATGGTCAGCCGCTCAGCCAGCATAGACGTTACAGTGATCTGGCTGAACACTACATTGAGGGGAGCATTTCTAGAGTTTAGGGATCCTCTCTTTCTACACCAGTCCACAGCCTGTGTGATCTCTTCCCCTGCTGTTTATGCGATTATCTTCCTATCTACAGCTGATGTTCTCTGCATTTTCTGACATCTTAAATGTTTTCAGCCCTCTGCATGCCACCAGTAGCTGCACAGACAGCCATATGAAGGAGACTCTGCAGCAGCAAATCGTAGGCCAATTTATTAAAAGGGTACTCCAGCAAAAAAAAAAGAATCTTTAAAATCAACTGGTACCAGAAAGTGACAGAGATTTGTAATTTACCTCTCTTAGAAAATCTCCAGTCTTCCAGTATTTATCAGCTGCTGCATGTCCTGCATTAAGTGGTGTACTCTTTTCACTCTGGAGAGCAGGAGACCTTTTTGGGGGGGGATTTGCTGCAGCTCTCAACTGTTCCTGAGACAGACAAAGGTGGCAGCAGAGAGCACCATGTTAGACTGAAAAAATACCACTGCTTCATGCAGGACATACAGCAGCTGATAAGTACTGAAAGACTTGAGATTGTTTTGATGGAGTACCCCTTTAATGTAGACTATTTAGAAATTTTCTCAAATTTGCATTTAGGAAGGGTCACTGAGTATTTAAAAACAAACATATACCAGTAGACATAAAACAGTGTATGAAATAAAGTTTGGTGCTAGATGATTTTGTAACTTGTGAATATTGCCGAGGATCTTATAGAAACCAGGTGTTCCCCATTCAGTTAAATCACATCCATCTTTGTTAGACACTCAGAGTACTGCATATGTACTTCTTCCAAAATGGCTAGGGGATAACTACCTGGTTGCAGGGTGTACAACTGCTGGGGCCTCACGCAGTCTTGAGAATGGAGACCCCCATTAGAATGGAGCTGCAGCTCACACATTTGTGCTACTACCCTATTCATTCTCTGTTGGAGCTGCCAGAAACAACCGGTCAGAGTGTTCAGAGTGTTTTTGTTTCTCTTTTGAAACCTTCTATAAGGATTGGTTTTGCAGGCGGTCAGATCTGCTCCACATCTGTATGGTTTTGCTGGCAGGGAGATCCGCTATACATCTGTATGGTTTTGCTGGCAGGGAGATCCGCTATACATCTGTATGGTTTTGCAGGCAGTCAGACCTGCTCCACATCTGTAGGGTTTTGTGCGCGGTGGAAACTGCTCCACTTCGGTATGGTTTTGCTGGCAGGGAGATCTGTTCCACATCTGTATAGTTTTGCTGGCAGGGAGATCCTCTCCACATCTGTATAGTTTTGCTGGCAGGGAGATCCGCTCCACATCTGTATAGTTTTGCTGGCAGGGAGATCCACTCCACATCTGTATAGTTTTGTGAGCTGTGAGATCCACTCCACATCTGTATAGTTTTGTGAGCTGTGAGATCCACTCCACATCTGTATAGTTTTGCTGGCAGGGAGATCCGCTCCACATCTGTATGGTTTTGCTGGCAGGGAGATCCGCTCCACATCTGTATAGTTTTGCTGGCAGGGAGATCCGCTCCACATCTGTATAGTTTTGCTGGCAGGGAGATCCGCTCCACATCTGTATAGTTTTGCTGGCAGGGAGATCCGCTCCACATCTGTATGGTTTTGCTGGCAGGGAGATCCGTGATATGGCTTGATCAATTCATATCCCAACATCCTGAAGTTGTTTTTTTAAAATAGGCTTAGCAGCATTAGTATCAGCCATAGGTGTGATGTGCAGCCGCTCCTCTCTCTCCATGTCGCATTTTGTATTTTTCCCCCCTTTCTTGGCAGCTGGCACTCCCCTGTAAAAGACCCATGTGACCTAAGTCAGCAGAGCATATACCTGTGCTCACACGACAGTACCTCCATGTTTTTCCCATTCTGTCTGCAGCAGTTTTGGTGAGTGTAATACCATATCCTTACTTGTGTTGTTTGGGGGCAGCCTTCCTCGCTGGTGGTGCTGGCTGGGACTTTTTTAGGGGGGCACTTTGGGTCTGGTCCTGTGACATGGGGGTTGCAGGGCCATTCCATGGCCTCCCTTCCCTGCATGTGCACGCTTTGCTCGGGTGGCGGTCACTAACCGACACGGTGTGGAGTTAGCGTAGGGACCCGTGTGAACCAGGAGACCTGCACGTTGGTACACGGGGCGATATGGCTTGATCAATTCATATTCCAACATCCTGAAGTTGGTTTTTTAAAATAGGCTTAGCAGCATTAGTATCAGCCATAGGTGTGATGTGCAGCCGCTCCTCTCTCTCCATGTCGGATTCTGTATAGTTTTGCTGGCAGGGAGATCCGCTCCACATCTGTATGGTTTTGCAGGCAGTCAGACTTGCTCCACATCTGTATGGTTTTGCAGGCAGTCAGACTTGCTCCACATCTGTATGGTTTTGTGAGCTGTGAGATCCGCTCCACATCTGTATGCTTTTGCACTCAGTCAGACTTGCTCCACATCTGTATGGTTTTGTGAGCTGTGAGATCCGCTCCACATCTGTATGCTTTTGCACTCAGTCAGACTTGCTTCACATCTGTATGGTTTTGCCTCCCTGATCTGTTTGAATAGTTGTAAATTTGCTTTGCTGAATAAAAGATTCTCATCATGTTACGTCAGTGATCTCACGCTCTCCAGCACACCGCTGCCTTGTTTGGGATATGCTGCAATAAGAGAGGGGCTAGTTTATAAGAAAATATGTAAAAGAATGAGTAGCAGTGGACATTCTCCTGCATACAAGTCTTGTTTTTCCCAGAACCAGGGCTCTATAGGATGATTCATTTATGTTGCATAGTTCTCTTGGAAACCAGTCTTAACCTGAAGATGTGTGTTAATGATTAATTATGTTAAAAGCTTTTTTTTTTTTTTTTACTTTTAGGCATTGACACACCCCGGGAGTCATTTAACCGCTGGCTGCTGGAGAGGAAGGTGATAGATCGTGGACCTGACCCGCTGCTTCCTAGTGACTGTGATCCCGCCGTGTCTCCATCCATGTTCAGAGAGATTATGAATAACGTTCCAATAAGGTGATGATCAGCCTCACCTCTATGTACAGACACATGTCAAATTTAATGGCCGTTTTTTATTGGCAGCAGTAATTATTTTATTATTATTTTTTCCTTTCATTGTTTTCTTAATAATTGTTAATAAAGTCAACCTCTTCTCCTAGGTTATCACGTATCAAACATCGAGAGGAAGCAAAACGATTGCTTTTTAAATATGCAGAGGCTGCCAAGAGACTTATCGAATCCAGGTGAGACTGAAGATTAAGGCCTTGTTCACACATCCAGTTTTTTCTGTCCATCAACCAGGATCCTGACTTTCCAGTCATTTTCTGAGCATATTCAAGTTTTGACATGGACCCAGAAACGTGCTTTGGCTAAACTTATCTATATGACCCAAGTGTAGTGACTATCTGATTATATTGTGGCTAATAATGTCTATGGCGCCCATCCTTTTCCCATTTTGACAGGATGCTGATGTATCCTTGCATGGCAGAGGCAAATCATAGTGTGTGACAAAATTCTGGACCAATTTTTTCCCAAAAAATTGGATTATGTTTCCTCCACCATATTTATCACATTTGTAATTTTTGGTTGTACTTGACCAGACCTGACAACACATGTAGATTGGCTACATGTATGGCAAAGTTAAGAATGTATAGTCGGAGCATGCTCCTCGGGGTATATAGCCTCCTACAATGTATATCCTGAGAGGTATTCTGGCTGTCAGGCCATTATTGCACTCAGCGGCAGTCATCATTGCTGATCCAACACTGTTACCCTAGCCTTAATATTATACATACCTTGCAGATCTGCACTTTTTTGCACCCACGGATGGCCACAGATCTTTTACTGTAAAATAACCCTTATTCACTGTACTTTAATGGTAAAGTTATGTGACTTTCTTTACTGACTGTGAAAGCGATTATTGGACATATTTGACCGATTATCAGCCACGATGTCAGCTGATCGTTGTCTTTCAACATGTTAAAAGACAAATGACAACGATAGCAACAATCTGCTGCCGTCGCCTCGTGCAAAAGGAGCAGCAGCAGCAGACGGCCGCTAGCTTCTATGGACTGCCTGGACAATCTAATGACCACCCGGGCAGCTCCCCGCTCGCTGTTGGTGCGTGTAATAGCATCGGCAGTGGGCGGGGGAACAAGGAGCAAGTGAGGGCTGATCTGACAGGTTGGCACTCGCTTGCTGTGAAGATTGGGCTTTGTAAAAGAGGCTTTACTCTACCTTTGTTATCAAAGAGAAAAGCCGCTGTCAGGGCAGTCTAGCGGAGGATTACCCTCCCCTTCCTATAGAAAACACAGGGATGTTCTTCTGGGACTATTATATAGAGGTATACAGTACATTTTGTTGGTACTGTTATACACTGCAGTTTTTATGCATGCAGTTAGTTCTTTCTTATGATTTTCAATGGAAGCACCATTTCAGCCTTCCCCTAAACCTGGCACTGACAAGGCTGTAAAGGGGGAGGGATGAGACAAGTCTTGCATTGCTAAGCAGAGCAGAAGATGAAGCAAGCAGTGTGCAGATTTATGAAAAATCTATGGCCTTTTCGTACACCCCTCACGCTGCTCTCTGAGCCTGACATGTGATGGCAGGAGTTGAAATGAAATGTCAGAAGGTATTAAAAGTTAGTCAGGATGTAATACTTAGATCACTGGCAATAAATGTGATTGGTACATAGCATATCACAAACTGTAGGTTGATTGTTTTCAAGTATACTACGCTTAGATTTACTGTTACTGTAATGACTCTGTATTCCGCCCCCCAGGAGAGCTTCACCAGATATAAGGAAGGTGGTAAAATGGAACGTGGAGGACACATTTAGCTGGCTGAGAAGAGACCACCTGGCGACCAAGGAAGATTACATGGTCAGTGGTGCCTGATGGTTGCTTATAAATCCGCCGCACTTTATTTAGGAAATGAGAAGAATTTGGTAGAGACCATTAAGCTCTGTGTCCAAGAATATGGATATTATTCTTGTTCTTTACAACCAGTTGTCTCCACTGACACCCCTATTCATTGTATGACAGACTCTGCATTATTTAAAGGGGTTATCCAAGTGTAGCATAACATAGCTGCATTCTTTTAGTAACAGCACCACACTTGTCATCAGATTGTGTGTGGTATCGCAGCTCTGTTCTATTCAAGTGAGTTTTAATACCACATGCAAGCCAAGGAAGGACGTGATGTTGTTTTTTGAAGAATCTAGGAAAAGTTAAAAAATAAATAAAATTTTGGGAGTGGTACTGCTCTCTTATGTGAACACGCACCTGGTATATTCCACTTACTCTTGGCTCCTCACCACTACTCTAACAAAAATGCCCAAATTAATCTCGGTCAGGTTCGCTGAAGTTCTCCCGGACATTGGAAATCCTCCATCGGTCATATAATCAGTGACAAGAAATTCTTAAAAAAGGAGAGCGAACTTTCTCTTCTCCAACCACAATTAGCAGTATCCTGAAACAAATGCACCATTATAGGGCATTTACCCTTCTGAAGGGGAGTATCGCAGTTCGCCCCCCCCCCCCCCCACACACACACACACACACACTCACCAGGATCGCTCACAAAGTCCTGATCCAAAAGAAACCTTTGTGAGTGTTCCTGCTTGCGGGGAGGGGGGGATGAGTGATTGCGCTACTCCCCTCCAAAAGAGTGGGTACCCTCTAATGGTGCATTTGTTTCCTGATACTGCTAGTTGTGGTTGGATAAGACCATTTTTTTTATGTTTTATCTTTTTGTCACTTCTGAAGAAAACAGCCAGAATCCTGGATAGCCCCTTCGAACTTACACTTGGCATGTTCATTTTTTAATGCATTTATTGTTGAAGCCGTCTAATATTCCTTCCTTTTAGCACTATAACATCCTATTTTGTGTTTGCATATTACCAGTGTAGTCATCTTTCAGGTAGGATTGTCAATTTGCTCTCTTTGTTCCAGGATCGTTTGGAGCATTTACGTAGACAGTGTGGTCCTCACATTGCAGCGGTGGCACGGGATTCAGTAGAAGGCATATGCAGCAAGATCTACCATTTCTCTCAAGATTATGTAAAAAGAATCCGTGAGAAGCATTTGGCACTGCTACGTGAGGCTAACATACCAGGTGAGAAAGTGAACACTGCCTAAAGTATATAGCCATCACCATCTGACCAGTGCTCCAAGACCAGTGCTGCTCAAATAAATTGAATTCATTTGTAATACTGCAAAGCACCAGGTTGAAAGGAACATTGGGTTCAAATTAAATAATTTTGCTAATATATTCATTAAGCAAACTGACATGTCCACTCTTTTCCTCACATTGTTGACAGCTTGTTGTCCAAGTAGTATGCATATATATGTATTATATAGTATATATATACACCAGTTTAGAGCAGTTGTAGGAAAATTCTCGGCACTCACGTCTTGCTGCAATCATGTATTTATTTCATACTAATAATTATTATTATAATTATTCGTATGAAATAAATACATGATTGCAGCAAGACGTGAGTGCCGAGAATTTTCCTACAACTTGATATTGTTTTATCTACGAGCACCACGGTACGAGAATTAAGGGTGGAGTGCCGGTATACAGACTTAGATTTTCTTTTGGAGCAGAGTGGTGGTCAGTAGCCTAGACAACAAGCTGTGGGAGGAAAGGAGTGGTATATTTGTAAAAGGAGGAATTTAAATTTATGTATTCGCAATACATTATTTAATTTGATGAACATTAGGCCTGATTCAAACTCCCATGAATTTGTCTGTAAATGTAAAGTTTGCTGAACGATAGAAGATTTTTTTCATAAAAAGAAAGCTAAGTGAGCACTGGGAGTTGGAAAGAAAACTCTGACCACCTTCTGTTCTGGTTGGTGCTGTGTTACTAATGTGTTCTTTGAAGACAGACCCTGTTTACATATCCTGTTGCATATCCAGTGCATATCACCTTTATAGAGGGATGCTGTTTGCCTGGATTACCCCCTCTCTATGAACCATAATTGGGAGCTGCTGAAATACTTTCAACAAACAATGTTTTTTCCTGGAGCATTGTAACTTGAAAGCATACTCAACATACAATGTTACATGTGACTAGCTGGAAGATTTGACCTATCAGAGTTGACATTTCACTGGTAAAATCCCATAGTGTTTATACTCATTTTGATCCATTTTGTTACAGTTCCATTTAGGGCTGGGCGATTAATCGAATTATTCGATTAATTTGTCCAGAATTTTGGAATTGATTAGATTTTTTGTGAAAGTCGTAAATTTTCACCAAAAAATCAATGGATGCGGGAGGTGGGAGCAGCGGATGCGCGGGCAAGAGCGGTGGTTGCATGGGCGAGTGATGCAGACGGCCTCCAGCTGCTGAGGCAGAGCCTGGGGAGGGAGAGCGCCGAGCAGCATCCTCTGTCCCCGCAGCTGACCCGCCCCCATACACGAGCTCTACTCCGCACGGACTTTCCCGATCTGTGGAGGAGGAGGCCACAGGGCCAGCTGAGGGGGGCAGAGATGATAGCGTTCCTGCGGGTGCTGGATCTGTACAGCGGGATCGGGGGTCTGCACTGCGCTGTACAGTTCCAGTAACCGCAGCGACGCTACCACCTCTGCCCCACTCAGCTGGCCCTGCGTCGTCCTCCTCCAGAGACTAGGGACCTCCGTGTGTGGCTGGGAGGGTGCCTGGGGTGAGAGGAGGAGGTGTGTGTCCAGGGGGAGGAAGGTATACTGAGTATGTGCCCTCCTGCCCCAGTCCCCCACAGTCTGCCCCAGCTTCCCCAGTCCCCCACAGTCTGCCCCAGCTTCCCCAGTCCCCCACAGTCTGCCCCAGCTTCCCCACAGTCTGCCCCAGCTTCCCCAGTCTCCCACAGTCTTCCCCAGCTTCCCCAGTCACCCACAGTGTGCTCCAGCTTCCCCAGTCCCCTAGTCGGCCCCAGTCCCCCACAGCCGGCCCCAGTCCCCCACAGCCGGCCCCAGTCCCCCACAGCCGGCCCCAGTCCCCCACAGCCGGCCCCAGTCCCCCACAGCCGGCCCCAGTCCCCCACAGCCGGCCCCAGTCCCCCACAGCCGGCACCATTCCCCCACAGCCGGCCCCAGTCCCCCACAGCCGGCCCCATTCCCCCACTGCCGGCCCCAGTCCCCCACAGTCAGCCCCAGTCCCCTACAGTGTGCCCCAACCTGCCCCAGTCCCCCACAGCCGGCCCCAGTCCCCCACAGTGTTCCCCAACCTGCCCATGTCCCCCATAGTCAGCCCCAGTCCCCTACAGTGTGCCCCAACCTGCCCCAGTCCCCCACAGCCGGCCCCAGTCCCCCACAGTCAGCCCCAGTCCCCCACAGTGTTCCCCAACCTGCCCCAGTCCCCCACAGTCAGCCCCAGTCCCCCACAGTGTTCCCCAACCTGCCCCAGTCCCCCACAGTCAGCCCCAGTCCCCTACAGTGTGCCCCAACCTGCCCCAGTCCCCCACAGCCGGCCCCAGTCCCCCACAGTCAGCCCCAGTCCCCCACAGTGTTCCCCAACCTGCCCCAGTCCCCCACAGTCAGCCCCAGTCCCCCACAGTGTTCCCCACCCTGCCCCAGTCCCCCACAGTCAGCCCCAGTCCCCTACAGTGTGCCCCAACCTGCCCCAGTCCCCCACAGCCGGCCCCAGTCCCCCACAGCCGGCCCCAGTCCCCCACAGTCAGCCCCAGTCCCCCACAGTGTTCCCCAACCTGCCCCAGTCCCCCACAGTCAGCCCCAGTCCCCCACAGTGTTCCCCAACCTGCCCCAGTCCCCCACAGTCAGCCCCAGTCCCCTACAGTGTGCCCCAACCTGCCCCAGTCCCCCACAGCCGGCC
Organism: Dendropsophus ebraccatus; assembly: GCF_027789765.1. Lineage (NCBI taxonomy): Eukaryota > Metazoa > Chordata > Amphibia > Anura > Hylidae > Dendropsophus > Dendropsophus ebraccatus. Next base: position 59,582,145 of record NC_091467.1, on the reverse strand, counting down.
CCAGTCCCCCACAGCCGGCCCCAGTCCCCCACAGCCTGCCCCAGTCCCCTACAGTCTGCCCCAACCTGCCCCAGTCCCCCACAGTCAGCCCCAGTCCCCTACAGTCTGCCCCAACCTGCCCCAGTCCCCCACAGCCTGCCCCAGTCCCCTACAGTGTGCCCCAACCTGCCACAGTCACACACAGTCTGCAAGGAGAAAAAGGTGCTGTTCATTTAGCAAAAAAAAAAAAAAAAAAAAATTGAGATTTAAATCGAGAATCATCCAAAAAATTAAAAAAAAAAACAAGATTTTTTTTTTTGGCCTTATCGCCCAGCCCTAGTTCCATGTATAAGTTCTATGGATTTATGAAAGGGTGTAAATATACACCTGGTGTAAACTGCCCACAGCAACCAATCACAGCTCAGCTTTTAGCTCTGGTAAAATAGAAGAGGAGCTGTGATTGGTTGCTGGGGGCAGTTTACACCAGGTTTATATTTACACCCTTTCATAAATCTCCCCCAATGTGTCATGTGATTGATTTGGATCCTATTCCTTCTTTGCTTTTCTTTGTTCCCACCTTGTATCAATCCCATAGGGTTGAAGTGTATGCACTGATTTGCTGTCTCATGGTGATTCCTGTAGTATAGTGAGGTCCTGTACTGATCTTTAGGGTTAGGACTAGCTCTCTCCTTTGGACCCTAGTTTAGGGCGGCTTCATGGTATGTCTCTGACCCTGGAGAAGCTTATGTCCTCTATGTATAAAGTGACTTATAGCTTTCAGCAGCTAATTCTCACTTTTTTCTTATTTTTGGTGACACTTTGGAACCAATTACCATATTCCCTTAGAGTTCTGGTCTCAAGATACAATGTTTATCCTGGAACCAATCTATATTGTAATTTGAGGAACTGCTGTATTGACAGCTATTAATCTGAAGTAGTTCTGTGCCTGTCTGCCTGGCAAATATCGCTATTTACTATAGGCAGGACCCTGTTCAGCTGTTCATTAGGAGCCACATATTGAGTCTCCGATGAGGCAACCCCTCTAGGACTTTGTATACATTCAAGTGAAAATCTTTTTCTTTTAGATCAACTGGTTTCAGAAAGTTATATGGATTTGTAATTTACTTCTATTAGTCTTCATATACTTATCAGCTGCTGTATGTCCTGCAGGAAGTGGTGTTTTCTTTCCAGTCTGACACAGAGCTCTCTGCTGACATCTCTGGCCGATACAGGAACTGTCCAGAGACGTTTTCTATGGGGATTTGCTACTGCTCTGGACAGTTCCTGTCTTGGCCAATGATGTCAGCAGAGATCGCTGTGTCAGACTGAAATGAAAACATTTCATGCAGGACATACAGCAGCTGATAAGTATGCGAATACTTGAGATTTTTAAATAGAAGTAAATTACAAATCTATATAACTTCCTGAAACCAGTTGATTTAAAAGATTGTTACTGGATAATCCCTTTAACCCAGTTCCAGCAGACATATGCTCAGTCAGAAGGTAGAAGTGTTTGTGGTGATGGTTTTATGTGGTTGCGCATAAGGTTGTTGTACGGGCAGGGATACAGAACTTGTAATGTTGCTTAAAAAATGATCTTTTCTTTCTCCTCCTCCACACCGAGCTTTTAGTACAGACAGAATTCCCCAAACAACTGGTAGTAAACAGCAGTTTGCAGGGAAGGGGGACACCTAGTGGCCAAGACATTGACGTGTTTTTTTTTCTGGGGCAAGGAGTCGTTTTTGTAAATGTAGTTAGGAATGGTGTAAGCTATCACACCGAGGAGAGATGTTTGATAAAGACATTGCCAACAGCATGTAATTATTCTGTATATAGCCTGTATATCAGTATGCCAGGCAGGTGTCAGCGGTGACAGATTCTGTCAGGCCAGGTACAAACAGTGCAGTTATTTTTATCTGGTTTAGGATGTATTTACATAAGTAAAAATGATGACACCCCCCCCCCCCTGCGGCTATGCTAAATCGCTATGAAAGTAAGGACCAATGGAGTGACAAGAAAAAGCTGCATCATTAAGGAGTTAATAAGCCGTTGCCTTACAGACCCCTCTAATAGTCTATGAGTTTATACTTGTATGAGAATCCGCGCTGCATGGATATTGGTGTCAGCAGGATCAGACACGTGAGTAAAAGAAGGAAAGCAGAGAGGTCAGGCCGAGCGTATAGTGACAAATTGCAGATAAGACGCTATCAATACAATAATCCTGTTACATAACCCCGGCTGCATCTGCCACATACGCTCAGGATAAGACGGAGCTGCTCAGCAGACTCAGGAGCTGCAATTTTAGCTCTTAAATAATGGTCGGAGTGTAAAGGCTCCCACTGGTGACTTATGCACCTGTTCCCACCCCATAAATCTCCATTACACTGCATTAGGTGCTGTCAGTAAAGTGCTCTGCCGGTGCGCCTCTGCCTCTGACATCCATATATTCCACTTAGGTTTCCACCTTCTGCACTAGAGGAATCTTTGGCCTACATACAACTGTCTGCATGGACAGATTAAGGCGTACAATGTAAAAAATGATCATTACAGTGTAAAGCAAACTTCCCCTTTCAGAGACTTTCCTATGTAATGGTGATTAAGCGTTAGCGCCGGCTTTTACACCATGACTTTGTTTTTTTTTGGAATCGCACTTCTTTCCATCAGTTTGTGCATCCAGATGTCTTTAGTCTGGAAATATATATATAAATAGATTATACAGTAGATTTCTCCTGATACAACCAGTAACAAGCATTCATGGTGTTTCTGTATCCACTAGTTGGTGTCTATCAGGCATGTTTTCGCTGCTAGGTGATCAAAATGGTAATATAATGAGCATTCTCATGACTTTTCCTTTTACAATCACTAAGCAATCATCAGTCGCAGTCTGTTTCCACCTACACAACCATTATTTTTTTATTTTCTAGTCCACCTTAAAGGGCTATTCCCACAACTGAAACCTATTCTTGCAATGAAAGGGGTGGACTGTCCATTGGCAGCTTGCGTTCTGTTCATTGTCTATGGGACAAAGCCAAACATTGCCGAGTGCAATGAGACAATGAATGGAGCACTAGCCACTCATACACAGTTAACTCAGTGGACATGTCTCCTCTGTTTGGTGAGGGTCAGTGGAAATGGGATAGCCTTAAAGTGAATGTACTATTGGGTACAGCATCCCGCTTACCATGTACGGGCGCCGTTCTATTCAGGGGTACCAGGCTGGGGTGAAGCACTGAAGGCGAGCTGGCCTGCCCGCAGTGGAAGGAACGGTGCCATACAAAGGAACCGGGCTGCAGTTCAAAAAAAGGACCACGGCATCGGCTTACCCGTGCTGTTCTATACATGGATAATACTTAAAGGGAACCTGTCGTTCCCCCCCCCCATGCCGGGGTGAAGGCTCCTGGAGCCGGTCCCGGGACGGAGATATCCTTGTCTGAAGCCCGGCGCCTGCGCTGCAAAGATGAGTCCGATGCCCATAGAGAATGAATGGAGCTGTCATTCTCTATGGTCATCGGACTCATCTCTGTAGGACGCGCCCGGCTTCCAACAAGGATATCTCCGTCCCGACACCAGCTCCAGGAGCGGGACTTGGCAAGAGGGGGTAAGTATCCTGGGCTCTAGCGGGGGGTCGGGCAGCCTTCACCCCGGCACAGGGGGTGACAGGTTCCCTTTTAAGCGAATTTACTGATGGTACATTCACTTTAAATTATAGGTATATCTATTAAAAATGGACATTTAGGATTAGAAGAACATGGCTGCTCTTTTCAAGCAATGTCGCCTCTCTTGTCCTCAGTTTGTGTGTGGTATTGCATCTCAGTTCTGTTAAAGTGAATGTAGCTGAGATAATGTAATACCAAATACAATCTGAGGACAGGTGTGGCGCTGTGTTTAAGAAAAAACTGCTGTGTTTTTCTAATCTTGGATTACCCCTTTAAATAAAAAAACTAAGCAACACTCTTTATTATGATTCCTATAGTTTTTCATCTCCATGGTAGCTTGACCCTGCAGTCATGCTGCCTTCTATCTGTTCTTTCATTCTTATGGGAGTCTGCAGCTCAGCAGCAGAAAAAGCGAGCTTCAACTCTGTACAACTAAATATTGTATATTATATTCCAATATTGTATTCCACATCGTTCGGTCATTTGCTGGGACCTATATATAACATGTGGTCCCCTATGAACGAGTTGCATAGGAAACATTCAGCCATAAGCTTGCATGGCTGGCACCGATAAAACATTGTATAAGGCTCACATTTCATATATTCATATATACATATATGTATATTTTTCTAGTGATGTATAATTGAGAGGCTGAATGTCACTCTTGACTCAATACTAAAAGTTGAATTGTTATAACCTTATCATTGCTTCACAGAGCCGGTTCCAGTTGCACCTTCTCCAGACAAAAGAGTATTCTGCCACCCAGTACGGCTGACAACGCCAGCGTTGCCTGTCCAGGGAGGAGTAGATGTCCAACAAGATGGCAGCTTGGTGTGTGTGCGTTACAAAGGGGAGTCTGTAAGGATCAACCAGAGTTACTTCAGTAAATTGGTGAGCGTACACCTCCTCCCATTGAAATTCCAAGCTTTGTTAAATATTTTATTCTAATAAGAGTCCAAATGAAACTTTACCGTTGTTTGCAGTTTCAGCTTTATCGTCTCAGTTGCACAGATGATCCAGGATCAGAAAAGTTCTTGCCCCGTGTATGGTGTCTTCTGCGGAGATATCAGGTAGGTAGAATTGGGTTCAGGTGGAAAACGTAATGGCTCCCGTTAATCATTTAGTGTGGAATGGGCCATATGGGTGAGAGCTGCATCTAGGGGGTTAAACGGGATTAAACTCTGATCCCAGTCGCTGCTGGTGGATCTCAGCAGGAACCTGTCACATATGGAGCAGGATAAGCTCCTGAGCCAGCTCCATAGCTCCCCAGCCAGCCTCACTATACATGTATGGCTGGTGTTATGAAAGGGTAAAAAAACATAATAATCATCTTTATGACTTAAATTAAATTAAACTTTATATATAAAATATATATATGAATCTATATCCCACTTGAGAACTGGAAGCAACATTTGCTTGACGGCTTCCATACTTAATATTCCCAAGTATTATTGCCTGTCAGTGTTACACGGACAGGTAATCCATTATGCCATGCCTGTGGCCATAGCTTTGTCAGGTCTTCAGCTGCCATAGAAACTCTGCCCCTTGCCACAGTCATATACAAGAGGTGAAATGGCCTTTTCCGCAGGATGTTGTCTGTATGTCACAGCTCCTGCACCCAGCAATACCAGTTCAGTTATATCACAACCCTTATAAGCACTTACACAGCTTGGATTTACAATACTGTAGACTAGGGGGGACATGTATGAAAAGGCATAAATGCCTTTTTTAGGCGCAGGTGGGGCAGATCGGCGAAAAATATTTGCAAATGGTATTTTTGCGAATATTTTTTTCGCATCTGCGCCACCTTCGCCAGTGGGGTGGAGAGGGGGCGTTACGGGTTTTGCGGCTGCACACAGAGGTAGCACTGCATTTATAATTTTTTCCATGGAAAAATGATACTGAAACCTACGCCAGCTCTGAGCTGGCGTAGGTTTCAAAATTTTCGCACGGACAGGCTCTGTGTGATCGGGATTTATGTAGAGGCGATACCCCTCTACATAAACCCCGGAGCTGCGGGGACATTTGTAAGCCTGGCGTAAAAAACGCCGGACTTCATAAATGTCCCCCTAGTTCTGCATAGTATGTATATAATTCTTAGGCTCCTATCTGGCACATGTCTAGTAATATGCCTATTGTGTCTATAAGTCACTGATACAGGGATCCGCTGAGGGAAGGCAGCATCTAAACACACACACAATGAGGGATCTGTGGGTAGACGCAGGGGCAACGTGTATCCCTATTACATTACAGAGTTGTGTGGGTTTTTTTTTTCTTTTGTTGGAAGTGCAATGAAAGGAAAATGGTGTCTTGTATTTTACAGGTGATGTTCGGTACAGCACAGTATGAAGGCTCCGGACTGCAGGGGGCGCTCCCAGTCCACATATTCCAACTTTTGCACAGGATTTTCGGTGTCACTTCTGAGTGCTTTGCATCCCCCTTGAACTGTTATTTCAAGCAATACTGCTCTGCATTCCCAGACACAGATGGATATTTTGGCTCCATGGGGTGAGTGTTCAGATCCACATCTCCACTGCAGGATCTATCAATTTTAGTTACTCCATCAATTATTAAGTACACTTGGAGTATGAAGAAAGTATTTTCTGAGACAAATGTTACCTGCAGACGCTCAGTGTTGTTTCATCTGCGAGGGGCGGTAGTCCTCAGTTCTTGTCGCTGACAATTAGCTTTCTGCCTCGTGACCCATATTCTATGTGCCTGACAACGTCTACCGCAGAAAATCCACTATTGTCACTATAGGAGACTCCTGTCTTGATAGATTTGCTCATTTTCAGTGAGGAACGAGTGTTATGAATAAGAATGGTTTCACACTGGTCGCTATGAATAGATGGGATCCTGCTTCTTTGGATGTATCATTTCCGTTTTTTTCTTCCTCCTAGGCCATGTCTCAGTTTTTTTCCAGTCAGTGGTTCGTTTGAGGCCAACCCACCATTCAGCGAGGAACTGATGGACGCCATGGTCACACATTTTGAGGTACAGAATAAACAACATTTCTACCTGTTATTCTGCGCCATAGTTAATCTTTAAAGAGGTTATACAGTATGAGAAAAAGCACAGCTTCTTTCTTGCAAAAACAGCACCACCTCTGACCTCAGGTTGTATGTGGTATTACAGTTCAGCTCCGTTCGCTTCAGTGAAACTAAGCAGCAAAACTTCACACCGATCCCGAAAACAAGAGTGATGCTGTTTATAGAAGAGAGGCACCATGTTTTTCTAAGCTTGGATAACCCCTTTAAGTGATCGATGTCTATCTTTACAGAACCTTTTGGAGAGTTCAGATCAGCCCCTGTCCTTTATTGTGTTCATCCCAGAGTGGAGGGACCCACCGACACCTGCCCTCACGCGTATGGAGGAAAGTCGCTTCAAACGCCACCAGTTGGTTCTCCAAGCCTATCAGCATGAATATCGGAGCGGCTTTCAGCATGTGTGTAAGAGGTATGTATTGTAGATATGACTATTTGTTAAAAAGACCTGTCAGGCCCCTGTTTCCTCATACACTGACCCCAGGACCTGACAGGGGACTGTAGCTTTGTAGCCCCTATAAACAGGCATGGGGAACCTACAGCCCTCCAGCTGTTGCCAAACTACAATTCCCATTATACCTGGACAGCCAAAGCAAAGCTTTGGCTGTCCAGGCATGATGGGAATTGTAGTTTGGCAACAGCTGGAGGGCCGAAGGTTCCCCATTTTTCATGTTGCGATCTTACCTTTTCATGTTACCCTTTTCTCTTCGTTATCTTACTCTACAGAATTTTTTCATTCTTTTATCTCTGTTACATTTTACATTTACCATTTCTTTTCACAGAGAAGAACTGTATTACAAGGTCGTACACAATACCGCCATACTATTTTTGCAAAACGACGCCGGCTTCCAGAAGTGGAACCCCACCCCGGAGCGTGTTCAGGAGCTGTGTACAGCGTATAAACAATCGGGAAGGTTTTCTAATTCCTCCTCTGGGGGCTCTGAGCAAGAGACCCCAAAGGAGGAGGGCACCAGCAAGGACAGTAACTAGAAGCATAGGTGGAAAACTGTCATTCACATTTCTGTGGGCAGTACATGCCCTAGGCATTAGGGCAGAACGTAGATCTCCATACACTAGGACATAAATATGGTCTCCTCTATAGTACTTGTACTGCAACGCTGAACATGAGAGTCCATCGCTGATGGTGGGCATGGTGTTGAACTCTTTCTCTCCCTTTGTAGGAAGCAGATACATTAGCCAAGGTTGGAGGATCATGCTCTGCCATGTGCAAACTATGGGGGCCGCACTGTTCTGTGTGGAGGTGTTGGAGGAGAGGGGAGCTAGCTCCGATGTGTGAAGTTGTGTGTGTGTGTGTGTGTGTGTGTGGTGCACTGCTTGTGTGTATGCCATTGTGGATCTAAACACCTTGCCTCCTGTCTAAGGGGATAATGTAGCTTTCCCGTGTATATAGTCCTATGTATCTGCGCTCTGCGATGTTTGGTGTTGTTAGGGATTTGCATGTTCTCTTCTCCCCGGGCGTCTTGTGTGTATGTGCTTTTTCTTTTTCTCCTCCCAGTATTGTGATTGGTGCACGTTGGTTATGTGCTAATTAATCCTTGTAATTAATTTAATGTTTAACCGTTTTATTACTTTTATCAAACAGTAAAAGTTCTATTTTTGATTTCTGTCTCCGAGTATTAACTAAAAACAAAACCTCCACCAAAATGACACTTTGAGGGGCATCAGCAGAGCCTGTTATTTGCTAAAACTCCGGTCACAAAACAATGCACCAAAGAACATTTACTCTTCTAATCATCTTCAGTGATCGTTTTGCTGTAACAAGTGTTACATTAAGCGTAAATGTCAGCATATGGGCTGGCGTTGGCATCCCTGCGCATTTGTTACAACCACCTGCTGTTCCCTTTGATTTGTCTGCTTTATGTCTGCAGAGCTTTCTTATAGTTTCTACTATGTGTACATTAAATTCTGTTTGTTAACATTACAGTGAATGTACCAGCGTTACATCGCTTTTTTGTTTTTACCATGAAAAGACCTGTGCTGGAACAGGGATGCCAATGCAGTGGTCCTCTTTTTGAACCACGCAACGGTTCCCACACGCGGTGCCGGTCTATTGCCGAGCAACGGCCCGGGCTGAAGCACAGTGGGAGGGAACCCCCTCCCTTCCATGACATGGCTCCGTGGAGCCGTGTCATAGAGTGGAGGGGATTTCCACCCACTCCGGCCCGCCTCCAGTGCTTCAGGCCAGACCGGTGCTTGGCAATAGACCGTGTGTGGGAACCGGACCGCGGTTCAAAAAAAGGGTAGCAGCACCCGCATCCCTGTGGCGGCGCTGGTCTATTTATGGTAGAAACTGAAAAGCGATGTAACGCTCGTACATTTGCTTTAAGGCTCAAAATGACGGCTGTATTTAGTGGACAGCCAACATTTAACAGCAAATAGTGGCCGTTATTTGCTGTTATATGATGTCCGTCCACTTAAAAATGGCCGTCATTTTGATGGCGTGTGAGCATAGCCTCAGACTGATTTCTAGTAAAAAAAAAATAATGATTTTCCCCTTCCCAACCTTAAAGGGATTGTTAAAAAAAAAATAAAAAAAAGTAAGCTATCTGCAGCAATATCCTCTTCTTAAAGGGGTTGTCTAGTTAATAAAACTAATTTTCATACTGTCCATCCTATTGTGACAGAATCATGTTCAGGGTGGAAAGTGAGGATGTGTCCTGCGTGACACAGAAAACCCATTGACTTGAATGGGAACTGTGTAATACTCAATCTTTCCTGTGGTTTTGCTGCAGTGAATTTGCACACTTACAGATTACAGCAGATTATCTGGGGGCCCCAGCATCTTACTTTTTTATTAAACAGGTAGGAATTGTCCAATGTGGAGAAACCTTTAAAGTGTACCTGTCATTATAAAAAAAAAAAACTTTTTCACAGAGACATGTCAAATGGTTTGATCTGTTGGGGTCTGAATGTTTGGGTCCTATTCCATGGGACGATGGGGGCCCAATCAATAATGTAAACGAGTGCCGATCTGCTAGACTGTAATCGTTTAGCGAGAGCTGCAGGGACATCGTTACCAATGTCCTTGCAGCCCTTGTCACCATACATTACCTAAACATGTCGCAGGTCTTCTCCTGAGCTCCTTCTTCCTCCCGGTCCCGCGTGCAGCAGCAGCTTCGGTGCGGCCTGCCTAAGCTGACAGACCACTCAGCCAATCACTGGTCGTGTCGATCCTGGCCAGTGATTAGCTGAGCGGTCTGTCAGCTCAGACTGGCCGAAGCTGCTGCTGCTGCGTGCGGGAACGGGAGGAAGAAGGAGCGCAGGAGAAGACCTGCGACATGTTTAGGTAAAGCATGATGCTTGTGAAATTGTCGGTCGCCTGCCGCGCATCGCTATTCCACGCATCGATGCGCGGTCCGTGCCCGATGATTTTAGGTTTAAACCTAAATAAACGATCAGTCGATGACACAATCATCGGCTGATCGCTGTCTCTATTCCACAGAGCGATAATCGTGCGAATCGGGCCGATTATCGCTCTGTGGAATAGGCCCCTTAGAATGAGCCGGGAGAATTCTGTGCACAGCACATCCTCTTTCCCTGGTCTGTGTCCGTCCGTTGTGGGCATTTGTTGCATTATTGGCCAATATTGTCACAGAGCCGGTAGAGGCCATGCTGTGCGTAGATTTCTCTCCACTCGTTCTCCTGACCAGCCACAGCCTGAACACTCAGAACCTGACCCAGAAAACCTTTGGACATGTCAATTTTTTTTTTTTTTTACTTTCTCCTTTAAACCAATGTCTCAGCATAACATTTACATTTTCCTTCTCATAATTATTGGTTTACTTCTTTATAATAATAATTATTATAATATTTATTTGTATAGCGCCAACAGATTCCGCAGCGCTACATCCTTGTGAAGCAGTACGGGATCACTTATGCTATGAAAGCAAATATGATATTGTAGTAAATCATAATTTATACATGTATTCCCTATCCACAGTTCAGCAATTTCATAGAGAATGGGTGGAGCGCTGACCGCATGTGACTGGTGTGCTCACTCATTCTAGGGGACGGTTTTCTTCCATTTTCAGGATTGTTATTTCTTATGAATTTCTTTAAATGAATGGGTAGATCTCCACATTCATACCATCATCAGTCACCCCATAATTCATACCATAGTATAATATATCTTGCTGGCTTATACACAGTGTGTACATATCTGTCTTTGCTTTATTTAGTCCAGGGGCGGGGAACCTTCCGCCCACTAGCTGTTGCAAAACTACAATTCCCATCATGCCTGGACAGCCAAAGCGAAGCTTTGGCTGTCCGGGCATGATGGGAATTGTAGTTTTGCAACAGCTGGAGGGCTGAAGGTTCCCCATCCCTGCTTTAGTCTTTTTTGTATATTTTCAGTAGGTGTCCTTGTCACCTTCATATCTGTATGTGACAGCATCATAGACCATGTATATTTTTCTTGTTACTACATAAATAAAAGGAATATAATTTTATGTACCAGGTCAGACTATTAGAAGTCACCATAGTGTTCCATGTTATGTGATGGAGAGTTGTCATATCTTTAATAAACCCTGAACGGCCAGGTTCACACTAGTGGATGATTTAACTGATACGTTTTATGTATCAGCCATGTATTCATTGTAAAAAAAAAAAAAAAATTAAATTAAAAAAAGCACAAGAAAACTAGCGTACACTTAGTGAGAACCGGGCCTTGTACTGTGTATTCTCTGCAGCTGTCAGCTTCTTGTAACCTTGTAAAATACGCTGATACTTTTCAGGTCGTATACTAATGTATAATGAACTAGGCTGATATTGTAACTATGCAGTTTTCTAGAATTCCATCCCTCATGTGGTCTAAATTGATTTACAGGCACTGTATAACTCCAGCCGCCTCTGCAGTATATGGTACGTGCTATACAAGTCTATTGTATAAATAAGTTATTATTGTCATATTTCTCTGGAATTATATTGATGCTTTTTTTTATTTTAATTGACAAGAAGATACGATATGGCAGCTACCACATATTTAAATAAATCTAAGTCTGCTTAGAGCACTCTATCCCGGCATTGTTCACTTTCTTTCTATTACTTTATTTTATAGTGCAAGGTACATTTCTAAATATATTATATGGTTCTTGTACTTCACACTGATTTTCATTGGGGGTGAGGGGACCGCCCTCTGGACTCCTAAACCCAGAGTGAGCTGAAGTTTTATTGAATAAAAGTTATCCTGGAACTTTTCCCTCATAACTATATTTCAATCTGCTGAGCTCCTCCTGTTATAACATGTTATGTGCAGATTGGACTTCAGTTTTATGGTGACAGATGCCCTTTAAGGGGGAAAGTCTGTTCGAGTGAGTGAAGAGCTCTGCTACTCTTTAAAGGAGAAGTCCAGCAAAATTTTTGTATGAAAGTTTTGTATTGGGCCCCCAAAAGTGATACAAATCCCCAATATACACATATTATGGGAAATGCTTATAAAGTGCTTATAAAGTTCACTTCCTGGATAACATGGTGATGTCACTTCCTGGATAACATGGTGATGTCACGTCCTGGATAACATGGTGATGTCACAACCCGACTCCCAGAGCTGTGCGGGCTGTGGCTGCTGGAGAGGATGATGGCAGGGGGACACAGGGCACTGGAGGGACACTGAGCATCCCCCTGCCATCATCCTCTCCAGCAGCCACAGCCCGCACAGCTCTGGGAGTCGGGTTGTGACATCACCATGTTATCCAGGAAGTGACATCACCATGTTATCCAGGAAGTGACATCACCATGTTATCCAGGAAGTGACTTCACCATGTTATCCAGGAAGTGACATCACCATGTTATCTAGGAAGTGACATCACCATGTTATCTAGGAAGTGACATCACCATGTTATCCAGGAAGTGACTTCACCATGTTATCCAGGAAGTGACATCACCATGTTATCTAGGAAGTGACATCACCATGTTATCTAGGAAGTGACATCACCATGTTATCCAGGAAGTGAAGCCTTGATGCAGTAGTAAGTGCAGGGAAAAAAGCACTTTATAAGCATTTCCAGTAATAAGTGTATATTGGTGATTTGTATAACTTTTGGGGGGCAATACAATACTTTAATAACATTTTTCGCCAGACTTCTCCTTTAAGGTTATGTTCACACAGTGGCCGTTGTATTAAGTGTCAAGCAACAGCCATCGTTGCATTGAAAACAATGTACCACGGCCCGAAATAATTAACGTCAATTATTTCAGCAGCTGTCGTTCAATACATTGTGTGAACAACTGCCTTTGTTTGCGTTGACTTCATTGACCTATGGTCTGCAGTACATATGGTCTGCAGTGAGGAACGTGCTTAACAGCTATATCCGGTTAATGCACAGATGGGCAAAGATGTAGCTTAGACAGTGGCTGCTTCTGCCTCCCATTTATACAGTAGTTGCTTCCCCTAGCAGAGTCTGACCTTTTAGTGTAGTGGTAGCGAACCTGAGACCCTGCAGCTGATGCAAAACTACAACTCCCATCATGCCTGGACAGCTAAATCTTCTCCAGGCATAATAGGAATTGTTGTTTTGCAACGGCTGCTCCATTTCAACAACTTCATACCCTGTTGTCCAGACTACTAGATCAGACACTTGGATGTGGAACCTTCACCCTCCAGCTGTTGGAAAACTACAACTCCCATCATGCCTGGACAGCCAAAGTTTTGCTGGAGGGCCAGATTCCCCAACTCTGCTTTAAGGGGTTGTCTGGGATTTAGAAAAATATGGCTGCTTTCTTCTAAAAACAGTGCCACCCCTGTCCTCAGGTTTACAACTCTGCTCTATTCTCTTTATTGGAACTGGGCTCCTGTACTGTACACAAACTAAGAACGGTAGTGGCAATGTTTCTGGAAGAAAGCAGCTGTGTTTTTCATTTCAGATATTCATCTAACATTAAAGGGGTTATCCAGTGCTACAAAAACATAGCCACTTTTCCACTACTTTTGTCTCCAGATGGGTGGGGGTTTGAAACTCAGTTCTATTGAAGTAAATGGAGCTTAAAGGGGTACTCCGGGAAGAGGTTAAAAAAAATGAAACTTCTGCAGAAGCATAACGCATTACTTACCTGTCTATCCCAGTTTTGAAACTACCAAAAATCTATTTGTTTGGGGGAGGGATTTTGTTCTGTTTTGTGTTTCCTGGTTCAGCAGTTCCCAGAATGCAATGCTTTCCCTCAGCTGACCATCACAGTCCCCCACCCATCCCAATCAGTAAAATTATGCTGCACCTGCTTCTGGCTGGACAGAGATGGTGAATCACTCAGGGGATTGGGGGATCCAGCCCCGCCCCCTGTGACATCACACCCCGCCCCTTGTCTGCATCATCAGCAAACACACACAATGTGAGACAGAGGCATGGAAGATTTGTCTCCTAGGGGGGAGAGCAGAAGGAGCTCTCACTTCTCACTTCCTGGATTTCTATCAGCTACCAGTGTGGCAGAACTGCACAGATACTGTAATACATTGTATAGACATATCTATATACTTTAACTGCAAACCAAACTTGGATTGGAGACAAGAGTGGGGCAAAAGTGGCCATGTTTTTGTAGCGCTGGATAACCCCTTTAAACCTGTGTCTGTAGGTTGTGATTTTTCCACATTTATGGCAAAAATGATTTCCCAGAACAGGCTGCACAAAGCTCTAATGCCCCGTGTGCCCGAACCCTTACGCCAGGGATGGGGAACCTTCGGCCCTCCAGCTGTTGCAAAACTACAATTCCTATCATGTCTGGACAGCCGAAGCTAAAGCTGGCGGTCCGAAGGCTCCCCATCCCTGGTGTAGAGTAACGCCAGCTGACACACATCACACAGCGGTTAAGTGTAGAATAAGGCAATCAGGATACTGTAAATGTTCAATAGATGGCGGCACAATAGAAATGACAGGGTTCAGCTGACACCTCTCTGCTCCGCAGTCTATTAATTATACAAGCCACCGCAATACATTCTTCCTAACCTTACCTTTTAGGAATCCAATTTCCCCTACCCGTTCTGTTTTCTATTTTTAGAAGTGACATAAAGTATGGGTCACAGCATGTCAACCAGTCCTAGGAGCGAGCGGCATTGCTCTCTAGCAATAAAAGCATTAATGCTAAAGCCATAATTCTGCCGGATTCACATGGGTGGCTGATACTGCACCATCTGGCCCATCTTCACTTACAATATGTGACTACTAGCAAACAGAGTCATGTGCGCCACCTATAATCCAGCCACAATTGTAAGACAACGTTATTTTAACTGGAAATCAGCTGTTTTTGAGACAGCGGAAACCTGACACTGATGGCGCTTAATCCCGGAATTTGGAGCCAAATAAACCCATATGGTGTGCATTAATGAGAGTTCTTTTCTTATACCACTGTGACAGCTTTATTGGGTGTCATATGGACACTACATTTAGTTCAGATGATCGCCGTACCTACCCTAGAGAGAGTGTTATGCTCTATATCTTATAATACGACATCTATGTCCACGTTCATTCAGGAAGTCTACTGCTGTTTGTGCATGTGTGGGAAAAAAAAATAATATATATATATATATTATAGACACCAATCAAAAATAGCTCAAACCTGTAAAAAGTAGGGAGGTCACAAGACACTCACGATTAGCAGATCCTTATATAGTGCAGCATAGTATTATTATTAGAGAATATTGTAGAGGTTTTTTTGCATACCATGCATGGGTTTGTAGCCATCTTGATTCCTACTTTCCCACCGATTATGGTTACCCAGTGCCACCATAGTTCCTATAATGCAGGGATAGGGAACCATCGGCCCTCCAGCTGTTGCAAAACTACAATTCCCATCATGCCTGGACAGCCGAAGCTAAAGCTTCGGCTGTCCAGGCATGATGGGAATTGTAGTTTTGCAACAGCTGGAGAACCGAAGGTTCCCATCCTTGCTATAATGCCTGTTTTTTTCCCCTCTATAAACAACATCGCTCTTGTGCATGGGCTGTGCCTGGTATTGCAGCTCATCTCTGCTCCAGTGGATAGATCTGAGCTGCAGTACTATCTCATGGACAGGAGTGGCGCTGTTCCTAGGAACAAAATGTTGGTATTAATGTAATGGGAAATTCTGTGCCCTGCAACGTGATAGAGGAGCCCCCACCTCCATCATGCTGTATACAGTATTGTGTAAAAGTCTAACCAAATGTAAAAACAAGGGAGGAAGGTGGGGCGTGTGTGAAAATAATGAACAAAGTAAACTCACCCGTCCCTATGCCTCCGTTGTGCCGTTCCTGGGTACTGCTAACAGTTGCCCATTTAATTTCTGGCTAAAAACCAGGTACGTCACATACTCTGCTCTTCCAGCTGTACCATCACGGCCTGGCTAAGTGGGCAATCACTCAACCGCGTACATGACGTTGCAGCTGGAAGAGCTGCAGGACACTGGCGGCTGTCAATAGAACCCAGGAGCGGCACTATGGGGCACGAGGATTGGTAAGTTTACTTTATCATCTCCCCCAGCTTCCTGACTTTTTTTTAATTTGGTGGGACTTCTCCTTTAAAAATGGGTGAGGAACAGCCAAACTCTGGTACAAAGGTGAGGTTGAGTAGGATTGTTTCATGTCACAAGTCATACACTATGGCAAGACCGAGCACAGTGGAGGGTCCTGGCATGTTTGGGGCTTTATTTCAGCAAAGAGTTGGATATTTGGTCAAGATTTAAGGGTTTGTCTGGGGATCAGAACACGGCTATTCCACGTCTCAGAAGTCAGCCCTCTGAAATGTGGAGAAGACTTCAGGTGTCTCCTGTTCACTGGATTCTCCAGTCTTGCAGTACTTATCAGCTGCTTTATGTCCTGCAGGAAGTGGTGTATTCATTACAGTCTGACCCAGTGCTCTCTGCTGACATCACTGAGACAGGAACTGTCCAGAGCAGTAGCAAATCCCCATAGAAAATCTCTCCTGCTCTGGACAGTTCCTGACATGGACAGAGGTGGCAGCACTGTGTCAGACTGGAAAGAATACACCACTTCCTGCAGGACTTACAGCAGCTGATAAGTACAGGAAGACAGGAGATTTTTTAATAGAAGTAAATTACAAATATAAATATATTTCTGAAACCAGTTGATTTGAAAGAAAAAGATTTTCACCGGATAACCCCTTGAAGGTTGTTCTGTGCACCCCGCCATGCATACAGAAGGATGCGGTTAGTAAATAGGAGCTATAACCTGGGTGGTTGTCAGGCTGCGGCAGTCACACACATCTCTACTGTAATTGCTCATTAGCCGCCTCTCGTCTTCGGCTGTTTATATGCAGAAACTCTTTCTTGTCTTCTAATTCCCATTCTCTCTTTTATCCTCTAAGTAGTTTTTACTGTAGCCGTGTCATATACATTGCTTCAGATTAGCATAATTTCTCTTCTCGCAGACACAAACCATCTGACCCATTTTTCCCACAACTTGCGTCATGTCTCATGCTTAAAATTTTGTAGGTCGCCCCCTGCCCCCTTCTCGGTACTTGAAGCGTGATTTGTTACGCCGTACGCTTTCCCTTCTGACCAGCAGATGGCGCTGCAGGTGATCTAGTGTTATTCCGGCTCGTAGTTCATGGACTGCTAATTCCTTCTACACTAACAGCGGGACATATTAGCTGTGTTTCCCTTCATTTGTTGACATGAAATACCAGTTGCACAATGTTAATACTGCTATTCTTTGTCAGCCATGTTACTAGTATTACAAAAATACCATACACTCCAGGGGGCTCACAGTAATCCTATAATCCCCTTTCCTCTTACAAGGGCACTGGCGTATGTACTAATACTGGTGTACTGTAATATATTGTATGTAATCATCATCATCATCATCAAGTGCCAGGTTGGGTCGCCAATACCTAAAGTGACCCCAACTAGTGTGTTAGAGCCATGGTGTGCCTAATTTTAGATAGACATCAATATGTCACAGAATAGACTAAGCAAGTAACGCATCGGCATTGTGTGCCGATGCGTTACTTGCTATCTGACCAATGCATCCAGGTGTGTGCCCGCACAGCTTAAAGGGATACTCCAGCAAAACTCTTTTTCTTTCAAATCAACTGGTTTCAGAAAGTTATATAGATTTGTAATTTACTTCTTTATTTAAAAATCTCAAGTCTTTTCATACTTATCCGCTGCTGTATGTCCTGCAGGAAATGTTGCTTTCTTTCCAGTTTGACACAGTGCATCTCTGTCCGAGACAAGAACTGTCCAGAGCAGTACAGATCTTCTATGGGGATTTGCTGCAGATCTGGACAGTTCCTGTCTTGGCCAGAGGTGGCAGCAGAGAGCACTGTGTCAGACTGAAAAGAAAACAATATTTCCTGCAGGATATACAGCAGCTGATAAGTATGGGAAGACAAGATTTTTGAATAGAAGTAAATTACAAATCTATGTAACTGTCTGAAACCAGTTGATTTGAAAGACAAAGATTTTCGCTGGACAACCCCTTTAAAGGGAAGCTCCGCTCAGCCCAGGATCTCTGAGCTGCGGCTGGCAGAGATTGAAACAGCAAGAAGCTATTGGGCCCCACATGTGCCAATCTCACTTGTAGCCGCAGGCAGCTTTCTGTCTCTGGCCACAAGAGATTGCTCTTTCCCCCAGCCACAAGTGACATCAGACGTGCACAGGAGAGGAAGAATACACCAGGGGATAGAGGTGCAAGCCAGGTAAGTATGTTGTTTTTTTTTGTTTTCACACAGGGGATGATGGGTGAATACTACATACTGGGGGGGGGGCTTACTATTGAGTAGTTACCTACAGAGGATGCCTACCTATCACTATATGCACTATATTTAATTTACTATGCTACATTAGTTTTTAGACTAAGAGACCGATGTTCCTTTGTTAAAGCGACACCGGACCAACAATCTGCCCCCCCCCCCCCCCCCCCCCCAAATACAGATGATGCAGGTATTTTCCTAAAAAACAACTTTTAGACTTGCAGCCCTGTGTCAAATTGGCGTGGCCTAAAGTGTCTGTGCCCTGGGCCTGCACTGTCCCTCCTCCCCATTAGGATCAACTCTTGTCTGAACACTGCACCTGTGCTGGATCATTTAGGCTCATGTGGCGTGTTCAGACAAGTGATGAATAGGAGAAATCCTGCCAGGGGCGTTCCTAATGATGAGGAGGAGAAGCGGTGCAATTCTAGAGCATAGACACTCTAGGCCACACCAATTTGACACAGTGCTGCAAGTTTAAAAGTTGTTTTTTAGAACAATAACTGCTGAACAGACCCCAGGACAGATCTTGGATTAAAAGCAGCTATCCGAAGGTACAAGTGGTTTGGGGAGGCGGGAGGGGTAGGGCAGATTGTGGGTACAGAGTTGCTTTAAGTTTTTAATTTGTCCAACTTTACTTGTACATTGCCCGGCTCTCTTGCCATTCCTCTTAGCATTGGCTAAAGCTTAAAAGGAACATTGCTCCTGATCTCATAGATATACATGCAACTATATATGCAGATACTGGTCATTGTAATCTGTGGGTGTGTATATGGCGGCTATATATGCAGATACGGGTCACTGTGATCTGTGGGGATGTATATAGCGGCTATATATGCAGATACGGGTCACTGTGATCTGTGAGGGTGTATATAGCGGCTATATATGCAGATACGGGTCACTGATCTGTGGGGATGTATATAGCGGCTATATATGCGGATACGGGTCACAGTGATCTATGGAGGTGTATATGGCGGCTATATATGCAGATACAGGTTGGGGATGTATATAGCGGTTATATATGCAGATACAGGGCACGCTGATCTGTGGGGATGTATATAGCGGCTATATATGCAGATACGGGTCATTGGGATCTGTGGGGATGTATATAGCGGCTATATATGCAGATACGGCTCACTGTGATCTGTGGGGGTGTATATAGCGGCTATATATATGCAGATACAGGGCACGCTGATCCGTGGGGGTGTATATAGCGGCTATATATGCAGATACAGGGCACGTTGATCTGTGGGGGTGTATATAGCGGCTATATATGCAGATACAGGGCACGCTGATCTGTGGGGGTGTATATAGCGGCTATATATGCAGATACAGGTTGGGGATGTATATAGCGGCTATATATGCAGATACAGGGCACGCTGATCTGTGGGGGTGTATATAGCGGCTATATATGCAGATACAGGGCACGCTGATCTGTGGGGGTGTATATAGCGGCTATATATGCAGATATAGGTTGGGGATGTATATAGCGGCTATATATGCAGATACAGGGCACGCTGATCTGTGGGGGTGTATATAGCGGCTATATATGCAGATACAGGTTGGGGATGTATATAGCGGCTATATATGCAGATACAGGGCACGCTGATCTGTGGGGGTGTATATAGCGGCTATATATGCAGATATAGGTTGGGGATGTATATAGCGGCTATATATGCAGATACAGGGCACGCTGATCTGTGGGGGTGTATATAGCGGCTATATATGCAGATATAGGTTGGGGATGTATATAGCGGCTATATATGCAGATACAGGGCACGCTGATCTGTGGGGGTGTATATAGCGGCTATATATGCAGATACAGGTTGGGGATGTATATAGCGGCTATATATGCAGATACAGGTTGGGGATGTATATAGCGGCTATATATGCAGATACAGGGCACAGTGATCTGCCAGGTGTTGTGCTCCCATC